>NW_022436964.1:27906520-28338862 GCF_009761245.1 Sapajus apella | reverse complement strand
CCCCTATTTCCCCCCAACTGACCCCAGTGTGTAGTGCTCCCCTCCCTGTGTCCACGTGTTCTCATTGTTCAACACCCGCCTATGAGTGAGAACATGCGGTGTTTGATCTTCTGCTCTTCTGTAAGTTTGCTGAGAATGATGGTTTCCAGGTTCATCCATGTCCCTACAAAGGACACAAACTCATCGTTTTTGATGGCTGCATAATATTCCATGGTGTATATGTGCCACATTTTCCCTATCCAGTCTATCATCGATGGGCATTTGGGTTGGTTCCAGGTCTTTGCTATCGTAAACAGTGCTGCAATGAACATTCGTGTGCACGTGTCCTTATAGTAGAACGATTTGTAATCCTTTGGATATATACCCAGTAATGGGATTGCTGGGTCAAATGGAATTTCTATTTCTAGGTCCTTGAGGAATCGCCACACTGTCTTCCACAATGGTTGAACTAATTTACACTCCCACCAACAGTGTAAAAGTGTTCCTCTTTCTCCACATCCTCTCCGGCATCTGTTGTCTCTAGATTTTTTAATGATCGCCATTCTAACTGGCGTGAGATGGTATCTCAATGTAGTTTTGATTTGCATTTCTCTGATGACGAGTGATGATGAGCATTTTTTCATATGTTTGTTGGCCTCACGTATGTCTTCTTTTGTAAAGTGTCTGCTCATATCCTTTGCCCACTTTTGAATGGGCTTGTTAGTTTTTTTTTTTTGTAAATCTGTTTTAGTTCTTTGTAAATTTTGGATATCAGCCCTTTGTCAGATGGGTAGACTGCAAAAATTTTTTCCCAATCTGTTGGTTGCCGATTCACTCTAATGATTGTTTCTTTTGCTGTGCAGAAGCTGTGGAGTTTGATTAGGTCCCATTTGTCTATTTTGGCTTTTGTTGTCAATGCTTTTGGTGTTTTAGTCATGAAGTCCTTGCCTACACCTATGTCCTGAATGGTTTTGCCTAGATTTTCTTCTAGGGTTTTTATGGTGTTAGGTCTTATGTTTAAGTCTTTAATCCATCTGGAGTTAATTTTAGTGTAAGGTGTCAGGAAGGGGTCCAGTTTCTGCTTTCTGCACATGGCTAGCTAGCTTTCCCAACACCATTTATTGAACAGGGAATCCTTTCCCCATTGCTTGTTTTTGACTGGTTTGTCAAAGATCAGATGGTTGTAGATATGTTGTGTTGCCTCCGAGACCTCTGTTCTGTTCCATTGGTCTATATCTCTGTTTTGGTACCAGTACCATGCTGTTTTGATTACTGTAGCCTTGTAGTATAGTTTGAAGTCTGGTAGTGTGATGCCCCCCGCTTTGTTCTTTTTGCTTAGAATTGACTTGGCTATGCGGGCTCTCTTTTGGTTCCATATGAAGTTTAAGGTGGTTTTTTCCAGTTCTTTGAAGAAGGTCATTGGTAGCTTGATGGGGATAGCATTGAATCTGTAAATTACTTTGGGCAGTATGGCCATTTTCACGATATTGATTCTTCCTAACCATGAACATGGAATGTTTCTCCATCTGTTTGTGTCCTCTCTTATTTCGTTGAGCAGTGGCTTGTAGTTCTCCTTGAAGAGGTCCTTTACATTCCTTGTTAGTTGTATTTCTAGGTATTTTTTTCTCTTTGTGGCAATTGTGAATGGAAGTTTGTTCTTGATTTGGCTCTCTTTAAGTCTGTTATTGGTATAGGAATGCATGTGATTTTTGCACATTGATTTTGTATCCTGAGACTTGGCTGAACTTGCTTATCAGTTTCAGGAGGTTTGGGGCTGAGACGATGGGGTCTTCTAGATATACAATCATGTGGTCTGCAAATAGAGACAATTTGACTTCCTCTTTTCCTATTTGAATGCCCTTTATTTCTTTTTCTTATCTGATTGCTCTGGCTAGAACTTCTAATACTATATTGACTAGCAGTGGTGAGACAGGGCATCCTTGCCTGGTGCCACATTTCAAGGGGATTGCTTCCAGTTTTTGCCCAGTCAGTATGATATTGGCTGTTGGTTTGTCATAAATAGCTTTTATTATTTTGAGATACGTTCCATTGATACCTAGCTTATTGAGTGTTTTTAGCATAAAGGGCTGTTGAATTTTGTCAAAGGCCTTCTCTGCATCAATTGAGATAATCATGTGGTTTTTGTCTTTGGTTCTGTTTATGTGGTGAATTACGTTTATAGACTTGCGTATGTTGAACCAGCCTTGCATCCCCGGGATGAAGCCTACTTGATCATGGTGGATAAGCTTTTTGATGTGCTGTTGCAATCGGCTTGTCAGTATTTTATTGAAGATTTTTGCATCTATGTTCATCATGGATATTGGCCTGAAGTTTTCTTTTCTTGTTGAGTCTCTGCCGGGTTTTGGAATCAGGATGATGTTAGTGTCATAAAATGATTTGGGAAGAATTCCCTCTTTTTGTATTGTTTGGAATAGTTTCAGAAGAAATGGTACCAGTTCCTCTTTGTATGTCTGGTAGAATTCAGCTGTGAACCCATCTGGACCTGGGCTTTTTTTGGGTGGTAAGCTCTTAATTGCTGCCTCAACTTCAGACCTTGTTATGGGTCTGTTCAGGGTTTCGGCTTCTTCCTGGTTTAGGCTTGGCAGGAGGCAAGTGTCTAGGAATTTATCCATTTCTTCCAGGTTTATTAGTTTGTGTGCATAGAGTTGTTTGTAATAATCTCTGATGATGGTTTGAATTTCTGTGGAATCTGTGGTGATATCCCCTTTATCATTTTTTATTGAATCAATTTGGTTATTCTCTCTTTTCTTTTTTATTAATCTGGCTAGTGGTCTGTCTATTTTGTTGATCTTTTCAAAAAACCAGCTCCTGGATTTATTGATTTTTTGAAGGGTTTTTTGTGTCTCTATCGCCTTCAGTTCTGCTCTGATCTTAGCTATTTCTTGTCTTCTGCTAGACTTTGAGTTTTTTTGATCTTGCTCCTCTAGCTCTTTCAGTTTTGACGATAGGGTGTCAATTTTTGATCTCTCCTTGTTTCTCATGTGGGCACTTATTGCTATATATTTTCCTCTAGAGACTGCTTTAAATGTGTCCCAGAGATTCTGGTATGTTGTGTCTTCATTCTCGTTGGTTTCGAAGAACATCTTTATTTCTGCCTTCATTTCATTGTTTATCCAGTCAACATTCAAGAGCAAGTTGTTCAGTTTCCATGAAGCTGTGCAATTCTGGGTTAGTTTTTGAATTCTGAGTTCTAACTTGATTGCACTGTGGCCTGAGAGACTGTTTGTTACGATTTCCGTTCTTTTGCATTTGCTGAGGAGTGATTTACTCCCAATTATGTGGTCAATTTTAGAGTAGGTGTGATGTGGTGCTGAGAAGAATGTATGTTCTGTGGATTTGGGGTGGAGAGTTCTGTAAATGTCTATTAGGTTTGCTTGGTCCAGGTCTGAGTTCAAGTCCTGGATATCCTTGTTAATTTTCTGTCTAGTTGATCTGTCTAATGTTGACAATGGGGTGTTAAAGTCTCCCACTATTATTGTGTGGGAGTCTAAGTCTCTTTGTAAGTCATTAAGAACTTGCCTTATGTATCTGGGTGCTCCTGTATTGGGTGCGTATATATTTAGGATCGTTAGCTCTTCTTGTTGCATTGATCCTTTTACCATTATGTAATGTCCCTCTTTGTCTCTTATGATCTTTGTTGCTTTAAAGTCTAATTTATCAGAGATGAGAATTGCAAGTCCTGCTTTTTTTTGCTCTCCATTTGCTTGGTAAATCTTCCTTCATCCCTTTATTTTGAGCCTTTGTGTATCCTTGCATGTGAGATGGGTTTCCTGGATACAGCACACTGATGGGTTTTGGCTTTTTATCCAATTTGCCAGTCTGTGTCTTTTGATTGGGGCATTTAGTCCATTTACATTTAAGGTTAATATTGTTATGTGTGAATTTGATACTGCCATTTAGGTGCTAGCTGGGTGTTTTGCCCTTTAGTTGAGCTGGTACTTGTTGTTCCTTTATATGTGTAGAGCCTCTTTCAGGAGTTCTTGTAGAGCTGGCCTGGTGGTGACGAAATTTCTGAGTACTTGCATGTTCCCAAAGGATTTTATTTTTCCTTCACTTATGAAGCTTAGTTTGGCTGGATAGGAGATTCTGGGTTGAAAGTTCTTTTCTTTAAGGATGTTGAATATTGGCCTCCATTCTCTTCTGGCTTGTAGGGTTTCTGCTGAGAGATCTGCTGTGAGTCTGATGGGCTTCCCTTTATGGGTAACCCGACCTTTCTCTCTGGCTGCCCTTAGTATTTTCTCCTTCATTTCGATCCTGGTGAATCTGACGATGATGTGCCTTGGGATTGCTCTTCTTGACGAATATCTTTGTGGTGTTCTCTGTATTCCCTGGACTTGAATGTTTGCCTGCCTTGCTAGGTTGGGGAAGTTTTCCTGGATAATATCCTGAAGAGTATTTTCCAGCTTGGATTCATTCTCTTCATCGCATTCGGGTATGCCTATCAAACGTAGATTAGGTCTTTTCACATAGTCCCACATTTCTTGGAGACTTTGTTCATTCCTTTTTACCCTTGTTTCTCCAGTCTTGCCTTCCCGTTTTATTTCATTGAGTTGATCTTTGACCTCTGATATCCTTTCTTCTGCTTGGTCTATTCGGCTGTTGATACTTGTGCATGCTTCACGAAGTTCTCGTGTTGAGTTTTTCAGCTCCATCAATTCACTTATATTCCTTTCTATTTTGTCCATTCTTGTTAGCATTTCGTCAAATCTTTTTTCAAGGTTCTTAGTTTCTTGGCATTTGGTTAGAACATGTTCTTTAAGTTCACAGAAGTTTCTTACTACCCACCTTCTGAAGTCTGATTCTGTCATTTCATCACACTCGTTCTCCATCCAACCTTGTTCCCTTGCTGGCGAGGAGTTGTGATCCCTTTTAGGAGGAGAGGTGTTCTGGTTTCGGGTGTTTTCATCCTTTTTGCACCGGTTTCTTCCCATCCTTAAGGATTTATCCACCTGTCGACTTTGTAGTTGCTGGCTTTCAGACTGGGTCTCAAATCTTTCAGATTGATGTTCTGTTTGTTGATGATGAGGTTATTTCTGTTTCTTGGTTTTCCTTCTGACAGTCTGGCCCCTCTGCTGTAGGTCTGCTGAGGTTCACTCCAGGCCCTGCTTACCTGGGGTTCACCTGCAGCAGCTGCTGAACAGCAAGGGTTGTTACCAGTTTTCTTCTTCTGCTATCTTTGTCCCAGAAGGATACCCGCCTAGTGTCAATCTGAACTCTCTTTTATGAGGTGTCTTTTTGGATATATAGGGGTCAGAGAGCTGCTTGAGGAGACGATCTCTTCTTTATAGGAGCTCAAATGGTGAGCTGCGAGCTCTGTTGTTGTTCATTCAGAGCTGCTGGGCAGGTACTTTTAGGTCTGCTGCAGCAGTACTCATAAACTGCTTTTTGTTCCCAGGTGCTCTGTCCCAGGGATTTAGGGCTTTATTTATGAGTTTCCGTTATGCTGCCGCCTTCTTTTTTTTTTTTTTTTTTCCTTCAGACCTGTCCAGTCCAGCAAGGAGGCAGCCTAGTCACTGGCGGCCTATAGCAGCTTTGCTGAGCTGCTGTGGGCTCCGCCCAGCTGCCGAGTGAACTTCCCTGCCGTCCTGTTTATATGGGTGTAGTTAGAACTGCTTTGGCGATGGTGGCCCGCCTCTGTTGGGGCGGAGTCTCTGCTGTGGCAGGTTGCCTTGGCAACAGCGGGCTGCCTCAGCAGTGGCGGGTTGCCTTGGCAACGGCGGGCTGCCTCAGTAATGGCGGACACCCCTTCCCCACAGAGCTGGACCGTCCTGGGTTCAGCTGCGCTTGCTGTGAAACTCTCAATCCAGAGTTTCTGGTTGCTGTTCTTTTGTGGGGGTGGGACCAGCCGAGCCTGATCGCCCGGCTCCCTGCCTCAGAGCCTTTTTTAAGTTGGTGTTCCAGTCGCCTGTTGAAGAGATGCTGGGGTCTGTTTGTTTTCCCCTGCGGCCACTCACTGCGCAGGCTTAAACAGCAGCACTGAGGTTTGTGGCGCTTTTTTTTTGTTTTGTTTTTTTGCCCTGAAATCTACTGTCCTGGTTCTCTGCTCAGTCCCCTTTTTGAACCGGTGAATGGGCGACTTCCCGTGGCTCCAATCGCCAGCCAAAAGGGCCACCGGACCGATGTAGTTTGTATGGAGAACCGCGGCTCCGGGGCGCCGACAAAGCAGCCGCGCGGGGCAAAGCAGCGGTGCTGGCCGGCACAGCCGCGCTGGCCGAAACAGCCGTGCTGGTGAGCGTGGAGCACCTCCGCCCGGGAATTTCCTAGTCTGTGGGCAATAAAAACGCGGCGTCCACTCACCCTCTGCGCTTTCACTGGGAGCTGCAATCCTGAGCTGTTCCTAAACGGCCATCTTGGATCGGAGACCTAAAATTTATAAATAGCAACCATATGTCATGTTATTTAACCACCTGTTTAAAGAGAAATCATTTTAAACTGATAGACACTTTCAAGTTTTAAAGATTATCAGGAAAGTGTTAGGGAACACATATGAAATGCTTCTTTGAGTTATTTTCCTCTGTTTTTAACAGTTTCTTAGTGAAAAATCTTTGTTTTCTCCTAAATTTCAAAGAGCAGGCAAAGCAGTGGAAGTTCAAGTATATTATAGCCCAAGGGAACAATGATATGAAGTAACTCAAATAATAAACTTGTCTTCATCTCAGCTCTAAGGAGATGCTAAGTAGATTTTCACTAGAAGCTCCACATCACTGCACAGTGGAGAATCTGTTTTCATCTGAATTCAAAGGCGTAAGTGACTCTTTGATCCTAAAGAGATTAAAATGCCCTCCCCTTGACCACCATAGAGAGAAAAAAAAAATTGCTACTGAGTGAAAAGTGATTGCAGGATGCAAAGTTGTAAAACCATATAGAAATGCAAGACAAAGCATTCAGGAAATAGAGGAGACAGTGCGCACATGCAATCGAGAGTGAGAGAGAATAGAGACAATAAGTGAAAATAAATCTGATTTATTATTCTTATGAACAAGTAACACAGGTAACTAACATTTTACATAAAAATGTGGAGGAAAAGTCTTTCATGTATTTTAGTAGATAGCAATACAACCAAAACTTTGTGCTCTAAGAAAGTTTTTAATGCAAAAATAAAAACTTTTAAAATAATTAGTTATTAGTTATTTGTCTCTAGAACACAAAGTGTGAAGGGAAAATTGAGTATAGAACATCCTGTTAGATTTTGGGAACTTTCTAAAAGAAAAATTTATCCCATAAAAGTAGTATTTTCTTGACCACACTGTTTATGAATCTTTTTTATGCCTAGTGGGGAGAAATAAGTTTGGCTATAAGTATGTTTATTTAAAATATGTGGTTCTCATTAGGGAGCAAAGTTCAGTGATTTTCAAAAACGTCTAATTTTTATAATTATTTTAATTCCTAGCAAAATGTCTTGAATTAATATTGATACTTTGACAGTGTAAAAGCCCTATGATATTTGAGTCACAATTTTGGTGTTTGGAGGTAACCAGGACATGTATTTCAATGAGATTTTTTCATCTTCTGTATGTTAGGAATTTTACTATGTATACAGAAAGCAATAAAAATATAACTACAATGTACCATCATATTTTAAATACTTTAGCAGAAAATAAACTAGAAAGCAGATATAATATAGTCCTGCTGAGTTTATGAACGGGCAAATCTTTTCATGTTATACATTTAATATTTTCAATACTGTTTTTGCATCACTAAACTATACCATGGTTTCCTTCATAGTTTTGTGCCTTGGGTTAAAAGAGAACAGAATCTATGGATAACTTCAGGAATGAATTTTTATCCTGTTATGGAAACTTTTGTCTAAAAGGGAATGTTTTAAAAACAGGGATATTTACAGTTGATCCTTGAACAATATAGCTTTGAACTGCATGGATCAACTTATAAGTGGATTTTCTTCAACCTCTGCTACCTCAGAAACAGCAAGACCAGATCCCCCTCTTCTTCCTTCTCATTAAATAAGTATTAATATATTTTCCTTCTAGGTTTTTTTTTTTTTTTTTTTTTTTTTTTTTAAGAGACAGCATTTCATCATGTTGGCCAGTCTGGTCTTGAACTCCTGATCTCATGATCTGCCTGCCTTGGCCTTACAAAGTGCTGGGATTACAGGTGTGAGCCACTGCGCCTGGCCAAGATTTTCTTAATAACATTTTATTGTCTCCAGCTTACTTTATTGTAGTAATACAACATGTAATACATATAACATAAAAAATATGTATTAACGCCTACTGGTGAGACTTCTGGTCAACAGTAGGCTATTAGCAGTTTAAGCAGTTAAGTTTTGGGAGAGTCAAAAGTTATGTACAAATTTTTGACTGCAAGTGTGAGTTAACATTGCAAAACCCTGCCTTATTCATGGGTCAATTGCATTTTAAAACAACCATCCTATAAATCCATAGTAACACAGTTACATAGACTGGTATTGACATTCATTCTAATTTTGATTAGTTTCTAACATCTAAGAATTTGTTCTTTGTTGGTTATATAAACAAATTACTATCTTATTCATGGGTCAATTGCATTTTAAAACAACCATCTATAAATCCGTAGTAACACAGTTACATAGACTGGTATTGACATTCATTCTAATTTTGATTAATTTCTAACATCTAAGAATTTGTTCTTTGTTGGTTATATAAACAAATTACTGTCTAATCACCTTTGTTAGAGAAGTGACTATCATTGACTTGACTTCATTATGACTACTTCTGTTAAACAAGCCAAGCAAAGTTATAAACTTGCAAGTAAATATCTCTGAAATTTCTTATCTGTTCATGAGGAAAATGTGTGCATTTGAACCTTGAAACACATTTCTTTAAAAACTCTATCTCCTTAAATAATCAGGAAGTGAATTTCCCACATATGCAGATGCAATCAACAAGCCTCAAATTATCTTGTCTAAGCATAACATACAAATGAATTGTAAAACAGGTGATAGTTATAGAAATAGTAAAAACAGGTCAACTGAAGTACAAAAGGTGCTCTCTAGAATAAATGCAAATATTTTACCTTTGCAGAAATCTGAGGAGAAAAAAATACGTCGCTTCATGAGTTAGGCCTGTGTTTCCTCTGTAATACACACTGAGAAGTGGTTAGGGGAAATGACAAAATCCGCTAGCCATATTCCTTATACATTTTAAATGATTTTACCCAGATATTCTTAAATATTCCAGTGACAACTGAGGCATATCTATAAGTCTTCATAGAATAAACTGACAGTCTTAAGTTGTGTTCAGATGTGTAATTTGAGTGTGTGCTATATTTCTGTCAGTGTAAAATCCTTCCACTTTAAGCCATTTTTAAAATTTTTCAAAAAGCATTGTATACACAAATGTAAACATTTAATATTGGGCATTTGAAAATAGTTGTTTGCTGTACATACAATTACCTTATTTGGTTAGCAGTTTTGAGAATCAAATATGGTTTCCATAACATTGAGTTGATTGTTTTATCATTATGCCACCATAGATGTAATATTAGTAGTATAGTTGAAACTGATATTGCAAACCTAAACATACTCAGACTATGCCAGAAATTAATTAGATTATGGCCCCTATGCTAATCAAGTTGATGTTTAGTTTACATATAGACTTTTTGTTAAATCTAAAATAGGTTCTTAAATAGATTATGTAAAAGATATTTTAAACTAAATTTTCTAGAAACTTTGAATCCAGGTAGGAAACATTGCTCTCTATAGCTCTTCATTCTGGAGGAAATCCCCTACCTATGTTCACATGGGAAGGTCTAGACAAAAAGCATTCAGTATCCAGAAAGTCCAAAAATATCCTTTATAAATCCTTATAAATAAACTAACATTTGAACTACATTTACTAGCATTATTATACTTTACCAGATTAATATAGTATAAACTTCTGTTAGACTGAAGCAGTGAATGAAGATTAAGATGTAAAGAGAGAGGAAACTGCAGAGAATTCCCAATGATATCAAGGGATGAAGACTATCACCTTTTTTTGCAAAATTTAAATCTAGTGCACTTGCTTTCTAAGAATACCTTACTTTGGGCTCCACTATGCCAAGATTTTGTTCCCAAAGTTTCTGTTCTTTGTTACGCTACCAGGGAGAAACATTCAATAGAAAAAAACCTCAATTTAAATTTCTGTCTGCCAATCACTATTCATGATTTTTAAACTAACAAATATCCCCTCCAAAGTATTTTATACTGTATTTCATTTCAGGAAAAATGCCATTGATGACAAGATTTATCCTTATATGTGGTCTAGTAAGAAGAAAAATATCTGCCAATGAAACTATGACAAAATATGTTCTTCTCAATTTGAATTTCATATTATTCATATTATTATTTTTACCAGTCAAGTTATCACATGTGCAGTTAGAAACAACCATGTTATGACTGTCAACTGACCATCAGTTAAGAAATGTTAAATTGGGTGTAAAAAGATGGTTTTAGAGTAATGAAGTAAGAAGCCTTAAACATTATCCTTCATTCCCATATATTTAAGGGTTTTTTTTTTTTTCTTGGTAAAGGAATTGAAAATAAACAATGCTTAACAATTATTACTGTAAAACCATGACAAAACAGGTATTTACAAAAAGTGATACCAAGCAACCTACATTTTACCCCATCCCATCTGTGCTGGATAATACCGATTGCCAACTTGATTGGATTGAAAGATGCAAAGTATTGTTCCTGGGTGTGTCTATGAAGGTGTTACCCAAGGAGATTAACATTTGAGTCAGTGGACTGGGAAAGGCAGACCCACCCTGAGTGGTCACAATTTAACCAGCTGCCAGTGCAGCCATAATAAAAAGCAGGCAGAAGAACATGGAAAGGCTAGACTGGCTTAGACTCCCAGCCTACATCTTATTCCTGTGCTGCATGATTTCTGCCCTCCAACATTGGACTCCAAGTCTTTCAGCTTTAGAATTCAGACTACCATTTTTGCTCCTCAGCTTGTAGACAGCCTATTGTGGGACCTTGTGATCATGTGAATTAATACTCCTTAATCACTCCCCTTTATATGTACATCTATCCTATTAGTTCTACCCCTTTAGGTAACCCTGACTGATACACCATCCTACTTAAGACATAAATGTTTTAGCTTTTGTATCCAATGTTCATTTCATTTTAACTATTTTAAAATATAGTATTTTAAATATTAATATATATATTTCAATAAGTCATGAAATTTTATCTTTTACTTATTTGTATTATTAATGGTACATTTCAAAAAAGAAAGCCAGGTTGTTAAGGAGCTAATCAGTGAGGGAAAGTCCAATTTTGGTGGGCCTGGATGCTTTAAAATTTGGGTGGCATTTTTTAAGGAAAAATTATGAGAAGTTACAAGTGAAAAATTAGGTACAATGTTAATATTTATCAAGAAATAAGAGAAATTATTCACAATGAATTACAAATTTAGACTGTTGATGTCCACATGCATCAAAAATACCTGGAAAGTTGGGAGGAACCCACAAAAATGAGGGGTCTCAAAGTTAGAGCTTCCCTGGATTCACAGAAAATCTAGCCACTTCTGCACCTAGGTTTGCTCATCATTTTCTTCCATGTACTTATATAGAATGAAACAGACTGAACACAGTAGGATGTAATAGTAGCTTTGGCTGTGTCTCTGGCCTCCAAGAGATCACATGTGTTTCATAGTGAAATCCTCTCGGTTATGGAAAATACCTGTGAGAATGTCATGAAATGCTATGGCTGAAAAGTTAAAAGGCATTCTAACCTAATACTCTGACTTTAGAATTGAAAAAGAGCAATAGCAAAGTGAACTAACATATTCAAGATCATCATTCTAGCTAAAAGACTAGAATACAGTTTTGCTTAATTTCAGTATAATATTTTTTCTTCTTTTGAAAAAAAACCACACTAGTGTAATCAACTCTCTTAGAGATGCTAAATCATGCACAGTGATTCAGTTAGTGGAACATAATTTAGGGAAAAGGATGTTGAAGGAAAAGGAATAAAATGGGTAGTTAATGACATTTACTGTGTGTTAATAACTAACTATATTCCATTCTTTATAATATGATCTCATATTTAATAATCACAAACTGAGAGATGACACCTTACTTAATTTAGTTTTCTTTCCACTGCCACTTGCCTCATGAAAAGGGCCTATATACACTACTGCATATACATGTCTTTGCCATTTCTGTCTCTGCATCCTTTCTTGAGCTCCCACATATCTTCTTCGTCATATTATTAATCACCTTTCAAGACAAACTGCCACAGGTTATTCCCTAACATATCATGAGAACGTGTCAATTCACACACAAAACGCTAAGGAAAATAAACAATGTGACAAGTATTATATCTGTGGTACACAAAGCAGCCTAAGAGATCATTAAAGAGATACTTCTTTCTAGGATTGTGTGACCTGAGACAGCATCAGGGAAGATATTGCAGGGAACTGAGTCTTGAGTGAGTGATGATTAAAAGGCATACCATTCTAAGTGAATGATGTGAAGTTTGAAAAGCATATCCAAGCTGGGCTAAAGTAAAAAGTTTCTGTTGAAAAATGGAGGGATAAGGATGCCAATGAATTTGTTAGGACCCACTTCATGAAGGATCTTGCTTGTTAGCAAAAGCAATTTAAGTTTCAATTAATAGCTAAAGGAAAACATGCTGGAGGTTTTCATTATAGTTGACAACATTAACAAAGAATTTTCATAATGTTACTTTGTCATCAATAGATATGATGGTGAGATGACAGAAAAAAGGTGGTAGGAAGACCAGTGAGGAAGTTATTAAAATCAAGACATGAGCAAGTGGAAATGGAAATAATGTATATCCTACCTGCAATATCAAACTTACTATTATCTTTTTTCAGACAGGACTATGCTTTATTTTTTCATGTTGCCTACCTGGGTGTTTTTTTTTTTTTTTTTTTTTTTTTTTTGCTCAATTCCACAAACAAATTAGCTGCTTCATAAGATTTCTTGAGTAAGTTTATTTTCTATAACTCTTGCTTCTTGCTAGTACATCACTCTTTCCTTCTGATCTGACCTCTAATCCTCCAGTCAATAGAGGATGAGACAGTGACATGTTTCTTTGGCTCTTCTTCAGTAAATATGTGGGTGGCCTAGCAAAGATTAATAATGATGATTGTCAACCTTTGTAAGCCCAATATTGTCATTCAGACAGATGAGACGATGGATGATCACATCTCAGATACATTCAAAGTAGTAAAACTAGGATCTCAATATTTAAATATAAAATTTTGATTTTGATTGGGCTTAAATAATATATTTTATACTATATAAAGTACAGCTTTTGAGTTATACATCCAATTTTGCTTTTGATTTTCTCACTTATCAGTAAAACAAAAAAAAAACCACAAATGTAATATTTTCAGATACTGTGTTAGCGTAGAAATAGTTAATTGGTGATTTGCATTGCAGTATATTATGAAGATACAGGGATTTAGAACTATGCATTTACAATGATTAACATACTATAATCAATCATTATTTCTATAATATTTGGATTGATACATGGTAGGTTTCTCTAATTATTAACCATTTAGGGAGAAATATATTAGAGACATTACAAAGAAAATATTTACTCATCTGTGCCTTTCAAAGATTCTGGTTGCAGAATTGTTAATCTGCAGTTTTAACAATGATTTTTATGTAATCAAATGAACATACTTTTCTCATGTTACTTTTAAGTCTGAAAAACCTATATTGTTGTACATTTTAATATTTTCTTCAAAAAACTTTAACATGTTTAAGTAACTTCAAATAACTATTTCTGGAGAATTGCTCATATTGACATAATAAATAAAACTATATCATTCTTACAAATATATCCAGGGCATCTAAATAACTTGAGATTTTACATTCACTATTATTTAAAAGCTTGATCTTATAGTCACAAATTGTTCCTTTTACTTTTGGAACTTGCATTTATAATCTACCTGCCCTGCATAATTTTATCCTAAAGTAATAGTATTTTAAAATTTTTTACTATGCATTATCTCAAATAGCAAAGAAATCTACAATTCACAATATCCAGCTTTAATAATGATCAACATATGGACAAAAATGTCTTATATATACCCCCACCTGATCTTTCCAATTGTGTTAGTTTTGAATCAAACCCCAAAGCATTATATTATCTGCAAATACATATTTATCTTTAAAAGATAAAAACTGTTCCAAAACATACCACTGTCCATTCTAAAACATTAAAAATAACAAGAATTCTTTAAAAAATAAAATATCAGGTTAAGTGTAAAATTTTTCTTGCTTGTCTCATAAATGTGAGTGTATTGTTTGTTAAAATAACCTGCAAATAAAACCCACACATTATATTTGATTGAGATAGCTCTGACATTTTTTTTTTCAGTCTGTGACACTGCTCCCCAATAGCATTTTCTGTCATGATAGAAAAGTTCTGTTATCTATATTCTCCACATGTGGTTGTTGTGCCCTTGAATGTGCTATTGTGAATTATAGTACTAAATTTGTAATCATATTTAATTTTTGTTAATTTAAATAGCCATATATGGCTAATGGCTATAATATTGAAAGAGAATACCAAATACCTGACCCTCCAGCTCTCTTTCATGTTTTACTTGAAGTTTATATGTTGAAAGTATCATTAAAAAAAAAAATAACAGTAGCCCATAGCCTTGACTCTATTGACTACATCCTTAAGATGGCATGTGACATCTTGTGTCCCACATATTTTCTGTAAATTGGCAGTTGGATCTAGATGTTTGATCAATTCAAGAATGATTTTGGCAAGAAGATACTGTAGTTGATATTGTATTTTTCCTATCAGGAGACCTTGAGGTCTAGTTGCTTCCTTTTAGTGATCATTCCCTATATCTATAATTTCTATATAGATGTGGTTGTAAATTGCAATATTCAAATTCTATACCTCCTTTTTCATTAAGATGAAGATACTCGTATAAAGAAAAATTCCCAGCCGGGGCCACCTACTTGGGAGGCTGAGGCAGAAGGATACCTTGGCCAGGAGTTGGAGGTCATCTCTTTAAGAGACGAGAAAGAGATATATATAGAGAGATTCTTTTTCTCAATTACTTAGTTACCCAGACATACTTTTTATATCTAGGAAAGGTAAAATAAGTTTTTGATTCTTACCCTTCTTTCCTGCTTTCAAAATAATGACTGGTCCCAGTATCCTATAATGATGGTCAATCATTATTATAATTTTCTTTAATACCATTATGATTTTATGTGTTTAAATAAATGTGACACATTTCAACCAACTGCAATTTTTCCTTTTGGTGACGCTCAAATTTTTCTATTATTATGGAAACAAGAATGTATTCAAGTTGAGACCTGAGATCATTGACATGATCCCAAGAGTCAGAGAAGACTACTTTGCCTTCTTGTATGATAAGCTGTTCTAGGCTTATGTAGTACATAAGCTACATGTAGTATATAAGTATATATAGACATGAAACCAGCCATTTATCTGAGAAACTATGGTTTCCTTTAGTTGGAAAGAGTTTGAGAAATCACAATTTGGTCACTAGATTGGCCTTTTCTTTTTAGTGTGTGGCATTTTCTTCTTTTTTTTTTATTGCATTTTAGGTTTTGGGGTACATGTGAAGAACATGCAAGATTGTTGCATAGGTACACACATGGCAGTGTGATTTGCTCCCTTCCTCCCCATCACCTATATCTGGCATTTCTCCCCATGCTATCTCTCCCCAACTCCCCACCCCCCATTGTCCCTCCCCTATTTCCCCCCGACAGACCCCAGTGTGTGATGCTCCCCTCCCGGGGTCCATGTGTTCTCATTGTTCAACATCCACCTATGAGTGAGAACATGTGGTGTTTGATTTTCTGTTCTTGTGTCAGTTTGCTGACAATGATGGTTTCCAGGTTCATCCATGTCCCTACAAAGGACACGAACTCATCATTTTTAATGGCTGCATAGTATTCCATGGTGTATATGTGCCACATTTTCCCTGTCCAGCCTATCATCAATGGGCATTTGGATTGGTTCCAAGTCTTTGCTATTGTAAACAGTGCTGCAGTGAACATTCATGTTCATGTGTCCTTATAGTAGAACGATCTATAATCCTTTGGAGATATACCCAGTAATGGGATTGCTGGGTCAAATGGAATTTCTATGTCTAGGTCCTTGAGGAATCGCCACACTGTCTTCCACAATGGTTGAACTAATTTACACTCCCATCAACAGTGTAAAAGTGTTCCTATTTCTCCACATCCTCTCCAGCATCTGTTGTCTCCAGATTTTTTAATGCTCACCATTCTAACGGGAGTGAGGTGGTATCTCAATGTAGTTTTGATTTGCATTTCTCTAATGACCAGTAATCATGAGCATTTTTTCATGTGTTTGTTGGCCTCATGTAAGTCTTCTTTTGTAAAGTGTCTGTTCATGTTCTTTGCCCACTTTTGAATGGGCTTATTTTTTTTTTCTTGTAAATCTGTTTTAGTTTTTTGTAGATTCTGGATATTAGCCCTTTGTCAGATGGGTAGATTGCAAAAATGTTTTCCTATTCTGTTGGTTGCCAATTCACTCTAATAACTGTTTCTTTTGTTGTACAGAGGCAGTGGAGTTGGATTAGGACACATTTGTCTATTTTGGCTTTTGTTGCCAATGCTTTTGGTGTTTTGGTCATGAAGTCCTTGCCTATGCCTATGTCCTGAATGGTTTTGCCTAGATTTTCTTCTAGAGTTTTTATGGTTTTAGGTCTTATGTTTACGTCTTTAATCCATCTGGAGTTAATTTTAGTGTAAGGTGTCAGGAAAGGGTCCAGTTTCTGCTTTCTGCACATGGCTAGCCAGTTTTCCCAACACCATTTATTAAACAGGGACTCCTTTGCTCGTTGTTTGTGTCAGGTTTGTCAAAGATCAGATAGTTGTAGATGTGTGGTGTTGCCTCCGAGGCCTCTGTTCTGTTCCATTGGTCTATATCTCTGTTTTGGTACCAGTACCATGCTGTTTTGATTACTGTAGCCTTGTAGTATAGTTTGAAGTCTGGTAGTGTGATGCCTCCCACTTTGTTCTTTTTGCTTAGAATTGACTTGGCTATGGGGACTCTCTTTTGGTTCAATATGAAGTTTAAGGTGTTTTTTTTCCAGTTCTGTGAAGAAGGTCATTGGTAGCTTGATGGGGATAGCACTGAATCTGTAAATTACTGGGCATTATGGCAGTTTTCAGGATATTGATTCTTCCTAACCATGAACATGGAATGTTTCTCATTCTGTTTGCGTCCTCTCTTATTTTGTTGAGCAGTGGTTTGTAGTTCTCATTGAAGAGGTCCTTTACATTCCTTGTTAGTTGTATTCCTAGTTATTTTATTCTCTTTGTAGGAATTGTGAATGGCAGTGCATTCTTGATTTGGCTCTCTTTAAGTCTGTTATTAGTGTGTAGGAATGCTTGTGATTCTTGCACATCGATTTTGTATCCTGAGACTTTGCTGAAGTTGCTTATCAGTTTCAGGAGATTTTGGGCTGAGATGATGGGTCTTCTAGATATACAATCATGTGGTCTTCAAATAGAGACAATTTGACTTCCTCCTTTCCTATTTGAATACACTTTATTTCTTTTTCTTGCCTGATTTCTCTTGCTAGAACTTCCAATACTATATTGAAAGGAGTGGTGAGAGAGGGCATCCTTGTCTAGTGCCAGATTTCAAAGGGAATGCTTCCAGTTTTTGCCCATTCTCTATGATATTGGCTGTGGGTTTGTCATAAATAGCTTTCATTATTTTGAGATACGTTCCATCAATACCTAGCTTATTGAGGGTTTTTAGCATAAAGCGCTGTTGAATTTTGTCAAAGGTCTTCTCTGCATCAATTGAGATTATCATGTGGTTTTTGTCTTTGGTTCTGTTTATGTGGTGAATTACGTTTACAGGCTTGTATATGTTGAACCAGCCTTGCATCCTTGGGATGAAGCCTACTTGATCATGGTGGATAAGCTTTTTGATATGCTTTTGCAATAGGTTTGCCAGTATTTTACTGAAGATTTTTGTATCTATGTTCATCATGCATATTGGCCTGAAGTTTTCTTTTCTTGCTGAGTCTCTGCCAGGTTTTGGTATCAGGATGATGTCTCAATAAATGATTGGGGAGGGATTCCCTCTTTTTGGATTGTTTGGAATAGTTTCAGAAGGAATGGTACCAGCTCCTCTTTGTATGTCTGGTAGAATTCGGCTGTCGACCCACCTGGACCTGGGTTTTCTTTGGTGGTAGTCTCTTAATTGCTGCCTCAACTTCAGACCTTGTTATTGGTCTATTCAGGGTTTTGACTTCTTCCTGGTTTAGGCTTGGGAGGATGTATGTGTCTAGGAATTTATCCATTTCTTCCAGGTTTACTAGTTTATGTGCATAGAGTTTTTTGTAATAATCTCTGATGATGGTTTGTATTTCTGTGGAATCTGTGGTGATATCCCCTTTATCGTTTTTTATTGCATCTATTTGATTCTTCTCTCTTTTCTTTTTTATTAATCTGGCTAGTGGTCTACTTTGTTGAACTTTTCAAAAATTCCTGGATTTATTGATTTTTTGAAGGGTTTTTTGTGTCTCTATCTCCTTCAGTTCTGCTCTGATCTCAGTTATTTCTTGTCTTCTGCTAGCTTTTGAGTTTTTTTTTTTTTTATCTCACTCCTCTAGCTCTTTCAATTTTTATGATATTGTGTCAATTTTAGATCTTTTCTTGCTTCTCATGTGGGCATTTATTGCTATATATTTTCCTGTAGACACTGCTTTAAATGTGTCCCAGAGATTCTGGTACGTTGTGTCTTCGTTCTCATTAGTTTTGAAGAACATCTTTATTTCTGCCTTCATTTCATTGTTTATCCAGTCAACATTCAAGAGCCAGTTGTTCAGTTTCCATGAAGCTGTGTGGTTCTGAGTTAGTTTCTGAATTCTGAGTTCTTACTTGATTGCACTGTGGTCTGAGAGACTGTTTGTTATGATTCCTGTTCTTTTGCATCTGCTGAGTGATCTACTTCCAATTATGTGGTCAATTTTAGAGTAGGTGTGATGTGATTCTGAGATGAATGTATAGTCTGTGGATTTGGGGTGGAGAGTTCTGTAAATGTTTATTAGGTTTGCTTGGTCTAGGTCTGAGTTCAGGTCCTGGATATCCTTGTTAATTTTCTGTCTCATTGATCTGTCTAATATTGACAGTGGGGTGTTAAAGTCCCCCACTATTATGTGGGAGTCTAAGTCTCTTTGTAAGTCATTAAGAACTTGCTTTATGTATCTGGGTGCTCCTGTATTGGGGGGCGTATATATTTAGGATCATTAGCTCTTCTTGTTGCATTGATCCTTTTACCATTATGTAATGTCCTTCTTTGTCTCTTCTGATCTTTGTTAGTTTAAAGTCTATTTTATCAGAGATGAGAATTGCAACTCCTGCTTTTTTTTTGCTCTCCATTTGCTTGGTAAATCTTCCTCCATCCCTTTATTTTGAGCCTTTGTGTATTCTTGCATGTGATATAGGTTTCCTGGATACAGCATACCAATGGGTTTTGGATTTTTATCCAATTTGCCAGTCTGTGTCTTTTGATTGGGGCATTAGCCCATTTACATTTAGGGTTAATATTGTTATGTTTCAATTTGATCCTGCCATTTTGATGCTAGCTGGGTGTTTTGCCCGTTAGTTGATGCAGTTTCTTCATTGTGTTGATGCTCTTTACCATTTGGTATGTTTTTGGAGTGGCTGGTACTAGTTGTTCCTTTCTATCTTTAATGCCTCTTTCAGGAGCTCTTGTAAAGCACGTCTGGCGGTGATGAAATCTCTGAGTACTTACTTGTTTGTAAAGGATTTTATTTTTCCTCCACTTATGAAGCTTAGTTTCACTGGACATGAAATCCTGGGTTGAAAGTTCTTTTCTTTAAGGATGTTGAATATTGGCCCCCATTTTCTTCTGGCTTGTAGGGTTTCTGCTGAGAGATCTGCTGTGAGTCTGATGGGCTTCCCTTTGTGGGTAACCAGCCCTTTCTCTCTGGCTGCCCTTCGCGTTTTGTCCTTCATTTCAACCCTGGTGAATCTGACAATTATGTGCCTTGGTGTTGCTCTTCTTGAGGAATATCTTTTGGGGTTCTCTGTATTTCCTGGATTTGAATATTGGCCTGTCTTGCTAGGTTGGGGAAGTTTTCCTGGATGATATCCTGAAGAGTATTTCCCAGCTTGGATTCATTCTCCCTTTCGCATTCAGGTACACCTATCAAACATAGATCAGGTCTTTTCACATAGTCCCGTATTTCTTGGAGACTTTGTTCATTCCTTTTCACTCTTTTTTCTCTAATCTCGCCTTCTCATTTATTTCATTGAGTTGATTTTCGACCTCTGATATCCTTTCTTCTGTTTGGTCAATTCGGCTGTTGAAACTTGTGCATGCTATGCGAAGTTCTTGTGTTGTGTTTTTCAGCTCCATCAATTCACTTAGATTCCTCTCTAAGTTGTCCATTCTCATTAGCATTTCATAAAATCTTTTTTCAAGGTTCTTAGTTTCTTTCAATGGGTTAGAACATGTTCTTTTAGTTCACAGAAGTTTCTTATTACCCACCTTCTGAAGTCTGATTGTCATTTCATCACACTCGTTCTCCATCCAGCCTTGTTCCCTTGCTGGTGCGGAGTTGTGATCCCTTGTAGGAGGAGAGGTGTTCTGGTTTCAAGTGCTTTCATCCTTTTTGCGCTGGTTTCTTCCCATTTTTGTGGATTTATCCACCTGTTTTCTTTGTAGTTGTTGACTTTCAGATTGGGTCTCTGAGTGTGTGGCATTTTCAAGGGACAAAGCAAATAAAATAGATTTTAAAAAAATCATTATTAATTCATATTGTTTTCTAAACCAAATTCAGTTTTCCAGGGCTATTTCTTAATCTCATTGAACTTACATCTCTTTATCCATTGTCCAATGTACAAAATCCTATGTAAGAATTTTTAATGATATCAGTATAAGTTATTTTTGCTTTTTATTCCACAATGCATGCATAATATCTCTATATAAAAATGAAGTAACATATAAATATTTGGTTTACTAAATATTTTAAATAACCTTAGGAAACATCCACAGAACAATATTGACTATACAAGCATTATCTTCTAGTATCATGTTTTACAATGAACTTCATTTTTTTGGTAATCTAGACGTATATCTGTATGTATTAGAGCAATCTAAATCCCATCAGTTAAGTAAAGCATATAAATCTATTGTGATAAAATATGTCCTTAAAGTTAGATCTTATATTTATGAAAATAAAATCTGTAGAGCATAATTTATGTAACTAAATGCTTGAGATCCAGTTTAAGAAATTCAGAAGAAAGGTCATCTATTTACCTATATTTACTATAGATTGATGATTTTTGAACTGAGACATTTAAAATATACCTTTCAGGTGAATCATTTGAGTATTAATAAAATAGGGTGTGAGATTTAAACTTATTTAAAAATAAGATTTGAACTCAGTAAGTCAGAATTTCAAGGTTTTAAATACATTCCTTTTACTGATTTAACATGAGAGAAGCATTAGTACATAGGAAACAATTCTCAAGCTAATTTCTCATAAAGTTAGGATGGAAAAGAGCAGAAGCAGCGTGGCTGTGTTTTACTTCATTTATCTTTTATTCTACAGCACATTTTATTTCTGATGAAAATTTATAAATACTATTAGGTTTTGACATTATGTTTTTAGATTTAAGTCACTCTCAATCTTCCTGTGTGTGTGTCAGCATCATGGAGGTCCCACATGTGAAAATTCTGATGACTTTAATTAATTAGATTGGGAGTCTACACCTGTGCAGGTGATCTGACACATGGCCTGAATAAAGAATTCTGTAAGAATT
This sequence comes from Sapajus apella, assembly GCF_009761245.1. NCBI lineage: Eukaryota > Metazoa > Chordata > Mammalia > Primates > Cebidae > Sapajus > Sapajus apella. Next base: position 28,317,061 of record NW_022436964.1, on the reverse strand, counting down.
TAAGTTGCTTTAGAATGTGAGGATTTTTTAATGGAAACATTAATTGGCCATGCAGTATCTAAGAAGAAAAATGAAACAAAATCTTGAATGCTCAAAATATTGTCAAATCTGGTTCCAAATACAAATCAGTAAATAAGCTGTAATTTCTTAATGTTAGGCATTACTGTGACTTTTCTGTTATCCAAAAGATGTTAGAGAATCGCCAGGCCTTTATGATTCTAGAAAAATGAGAAAGGAAACTAGGGTTGTTGCCTTCACACTTTTGCGTCTTCAGCGATATAATTGTGTTGCTTAACTCATTTTCTGACACTCAATATTGGATACAAATTTACATTATACTCTTGCCATGCTTACCCTCTCTGTTACTGCCACACTGGGCCATGGAGACTTTCACTGAGGAGTTAAGGCTGCAGATGTAGATGTCAGTTCTGCTGGGTTCCTACAAGGCCTCTTTGATTCAATGTCTCTGGAGCATTCATTAGATCTAAAAGCAGTTCCAATCTCTACCACCCATTGAAACTCATATCTGCATTCTCATCTCCAATCTCAGAGAAATGGCCCAGCATGCAATATCCCTTTTTAAAAATTTTTTAAAGCTTACATCTTTACTGTTTCTCATTTCACAAAGTTCACTTAATTACACTAAGGGACAATGTTTCAGGAAATAAAGTCCTTATAACTCTTGTAAGTTTAACAAAGCATCTATCTTCAAAACATATAACCCTATCTCCTCTTCAGGGGATACTTGTCGTTCTTCCATGACTAAACTGCCACTGAGAAAACAGTTAATTTCATAATGGACAAATCCGCTACTTAATTTTTAAAATTGCTCTTCTTTACATACTTATTTCTGTAGCAGAAGATGTTTTTCTTGTTATGTGGGTAAAATTATAAGTGACAACATAATATTTCATAACTACAGCCATCATAAAATCTCATAGCACAAATTACTGCACTGCTTCAGTTGAAGAATTTTCAAATTCAATGGCAGTAAAGTGTTAAACCTAGTGATCTTCAGAATTCACTAAGAAGTGCTAAAACATGATAGTTGTGCAGTTAATTTTGGAGAGAAACAAATGTGCAATAAATGCCAATCCTAATGCCTCTCAATCATTGCAGTTCAGCCTTTCACTAACTAGGAGACAAAATAAACAGTACCACAAAAAGATGAAGCAAAGAAAAGTTTAGATAAGTTTATTAACTTTTAAAATCAGAATGGTTCTGATATTTGATGGTTAAATCATAAAACTTTGCCAGAAACATCAAGTAATATACCTAGTAATATAAACATTTAATCAACAAATAAACATTGGTTGCAGGGTGGGATGGGAGTTTACTTTTCTTATTTCCTGTCATAACTTTAAATTTTAGAAACAATCTGAGGCCAGTGAGTTGATTACAGAAATCTAGGAAATAGATAAGGTTGTCTGAGCTATGGATGGAAGTCTGTTACGGAATAGATCTGGAAGGTGTTGGTGAAGCTTAAGGTAGTGTCAGGCTGAGTCCATATAATGTCAATATAGTTGTTTATTCTTTGTAAGAATATAGGATTTCATAACCTTGCTTATCTCCAGGTGGGGAAAACAAAGCCCACAAAACGTGGTAGGATCAGTACCTCACCTCACTTATAATTCCCACGTATGTGCTCCTAATAGTGTGTCATCTGTTGAGTGCCTGTGTTGGGAGAGGTCAGGTGAGGGTAAAAAAGCTATTTTGTACTTTTGATATTAGGAGAGCGATGCCAGGGTATATTATTCAAACTTAGGAAACAGATGTCAGGTTATATATTATTTTTCAAGATTCCAATATTGTAAATTTATCTATATAAGTTATATTAGTAAATGCAAACCTGGTGATTCAAAGTAATAATTTGAGGCCTAAGAAAGAAAATATGATATAAAATTAGCCATAATGTCAAGTGGTAATTAATTCTTACATAAGTGTGGAGGAGTCTGAACTACAATATCAACAGTGTGAACTTGCTAATAACCAATTAAATTGAGTTATCCATACTGATTTCCTTTGTTATTTGTAAACCTACAACGTAGTTTGAAGGTAAACTGTTTATCATCATCAGAAAGATCATTTAGTCTCTGTTTTAATGCAGACTTATGTAAACTATATCTGTTTAATGGATGAAAGCTCAGAAACTCAAGAAAGCCTAGCTAAGTCTATTATGAAAATTTAAAAATTAAATAGAAGCAAACACAAGATTAAATGTCTCCTCACTCTATTCTACTTCATGTAAACTTCCAAGAATTTGGGAAATTTTCAAAAGTTGAGAAAAACTTTTCAGAATTCTAAGTCTTTTATGAGTAGTTGATTAAATATGTCTATATACATGTATAGACATACACACTACTTAGTTTTATTATTATTTTTGTTCTAGGCAATCTTTATAGTAAATGTTTTATATTAGAATATTTTTAGATTTTCAAAAACATTATGTAGATAGTATAGAGTTCCCATATACTCTATACACAATTTCCCCTAAGGTTAACATTTTATTTTTTGTAGGCACTATTTGTTTTTAATAAACTTTTAATTTTAGAGTTATTTGAAGATTTACAAGAACAATTCAAAAATAAAAATTAAAAAATAAAATCAACCCTAATAAAATAGAGATCCTATTTACCCTATACTCAATTTCCACTATTGTTAACATTTTACGTCAGTTTAGTACATTTGTCACAGTTTATGAGCAAATACTGATACATTATTATTATTATTAACTGAAGTTTATCCTTTATTCATATTTCTTGGAGTTTTTACCTGTCCTTTTTTCTGTTGCACGATTCCACCCAGGAGATCACATTACATTTTGTTTTCCTTAGGTTCCTCTTGGCTATGGAAGTTTCTAGGCATTCTTAAGATATCTATATATCTATATCTATACATATATATATCTTATATACATATACAATTCTGATGTGTGTATATATACTAATATGTGTATATATGTGTATAGATATACATTTTTATGTGTATGTATATAGCTCATTCTTATGTGCATATATAGATTATTCTCATATACATACATATAATAATGTATGTGTGTATATATAAGGTGTGTGTATATATAATGTATATATGTATACATACATATATATGTATGCATGTAAATACAATAAATATAAGGTATAATGTATATATGTAATGTATATACATATATGTATGTATATGGCTATGGCTGATGGCTTAACTTTCACAATTGTATAGGACCGAGGCCCATTTTGTGGTTTAGGAAACTGACTCTCAGATATATTAAGTAAGAAGACATGATAATTTAATTCAGGTCTATCTTATTTTAATATCTATTATTTTTCTACAATACCTAGGTCACTTTTTCAATATAATTTTACTAAAACTGGCTAAGAGTTAATAAAATGAAAGAATATTTAACCACATATAACTTTCAAAAAGGCACAATATAAAGATATATACAAAAATAAAATAGCAGATTGCAGTTCTTTAACATTTAATATTTATTATAGATTTAATATAATATACATATTGGTATCCAAGATTGCATGTGGTCAGTTGTTATTGTTCCATGATGTAATGAGATTTCCAGTTCTTTAGAAGTCTACAATAGTAGAGGTGACAGCATCTCTATGTGTTGGGATAGAGTTGTCTGGAACAAGAGCTTGAGAACTATGGTCTTGGGCTCTGAAACTAAAGCTTCCCCTCATCCAGTCATGGTCCAGAGTTGACGGGACTGCCTGTCTCAAGAGAACCTCCCATATCTTAGACAATGAGCAACTTAGTGCTGACCCTGACATTGAAAATCTTTTCTTGCTTTCTCATTGATTTCTAGAGCCTCCTAAGATTATGACATGATTCCATAAAATATTAAGGTCCTCACCATATTACTGAGGAAGAATCTCTTGTCAAGTCTATGAGGCAGTTATAAGTCAGATTTATCTTACTCAGGCAATAGACATGTGAATTATCTTTTCTAATGCATCAGGTTATGCAGTAATGTTTTACTTTGATAGAATCATAAGATTTAAAATGATGTAAGAGGACATTTAGTTGAGTGTTTTTCAAAGTGTGTGTTGTGAAATGTTAGTAATGTACAGAATACATTTTGAGGGGCATGACAACTAGTATTTTAATATAAAGTAGTATAGAGAATATCAGAATACATCCTAAGAATACTACTTTAGAAGCCTGTATTTGTTTATTAAAAAATTAATGTTAATTTTCACAATATGGGGTATATTCAAAGAAAGTTTGAACATCATCACTTTTAATTCAGTATGCCATATTTGTGCTTAAATATCCCGAGATAAACATTTCACTGCATCTTCCTACAATCAACTAAATGTCGAACAAATTCCAAACAAGCATTACACTTTCCTTAAGCTAAAATATAACTTTCTGTCATTTCAATCCCATTTTATATCACACTCATAAGTATTATACAATATGCCTAATCCTTCTACACTTTAGTGTTTTTTAAATTATATTTGAAGTTTTTTCCAACATCATCTTACCTTGGCAAGTGTTTGTGTTTCATTTGCCCACTTAGAGGAATAAAACATTCTTATGTCCAGTATTCATATAGTTTTGCTTTTCCTAGAATCTATAAATATATAACTGGAGAAATAGCTGTCATGATTTACAAACAAAATCTAATATCTACAGGAATCTTCTATAATTGCAGATGCAGGTTCATAGTATTATAATGTAAACTATTTTCAAATTATTTATAACTGTTAATCAGTCCTGGCACTTGAAGGAGCTATTTTGAATATATTCAAAATATGTATATGCAAAAACATATACGTATTTTACAAAACATATATATATTTGCAAAAACATAAATATATTTTGATATTTTCAAAATATGTATTTTGAAAAGTACTGCAAGTGCGCCAACTTGTGGGAATTACATCTGTCAACATTTTCATCTGCTGTCCTGGCCAGACATTTGAACCTACAGAATTTGCAGCTTGAAGTGCCCTTAAGGAACATTCTGTATATACTTGAAGGCTGAGTAAAAAGAGAAGCTGGAGCAAATAGAGAATTACCATACAAAACCAGACTGTCAGTTCCAATTTAGATCCTTCTACTCCCAGTTACTCAGGGTTAAGCAGGTCCACCTCAGAGCTGCTGCTACAGGCAAGCAATTCCAGAAGTGGTAAGTAGCTTTGTCATGCCATTTCCCAGATATCTTTCTTTTACTGGTGATGGGGCATGGTCCACTTTCCACAGCCAAGTTTAACACTGTGGTAAGGCATCAATACAATTTAGTGTCATAGGCAATTTGTATTGGATCAGTTGCATGCTGGCTTAATAGAGCAGAAGTTTTGACATTATTATGAAACACTTACATCATAAAAGTTATAAAATATCCTGTCTGAAGACCTAAAACAATTTGACATTTCACTCTGCTTGCTAGAAGAGGCCAAATTATAGATTTTATTTTTAATGTTGAAGGGTTGATTCACTTCTCATTAATTAAATGTCCAGCGTCTTTGGAATTAAGCTGTCAGGTTTTATAAATGGAGCAAAAGGCATTCTAATTTCTCATTCTGAGTATCTTGGAATTTAAATTACACCTCTGGGAGAATAAGAGAGCATTGTAATTGTGCTTTGAGTATTTGGACATCACTGCAGAAAAGAGAGAAGAATGTATTCTTATTACTTTGAGATAAATAATAATGAATTGGGTATTGACAGTGAGGTATCTCTCAGCCAGAGCAGTACAGTGAACTCGTATGCTGTACCTGGTCAGTGGAGTAAGTAGAGAGAATCTGCAAATACCCTTTAGAGGATTTTATGTTATAAATTTATTAAGTGGCCCAGAATGCAATGTATCTTCATAAATTACATTTAAAACTGAGACCTTCTTGGTCTCCAAAACCTCATGGCAAGCTACTGCAGATGTACTATAATTGCATCTCCAAATGGAATCAAGCTAGCATGCATGTAGCAAGCACCTAATATATACATAATCATATACTGAGCACAAAGAAGGAAGAAATAGAAATGTGTTGACAACCGGGGAAATTTAAAATATACCAAGCCCCTGGGAATGTGATGTACAGTGATGACAATTAAAGTTAAAGGCTGCATAAAAACAAAAGAATTAGAAAGTATGCCAGAATCTGTATTATAGAAAATGCAGAATTTTAAATTGGTCTTGAAGAAAACGTAGGAGCCAAATTATTAGAAAGAAGAGAAAAAGAGAACTTTCCCACAAGATTATCCAATATTAGTGGAATTTCCAAAATTCCCTAATAGCAACAATCGCTTGGAGGGAATGATATGTATATCATGGGATACACACACATACACACAGACACACACACACGTGTATATATATACAGACACACATATACATACACACATATTCATATATTCATATGTGTGTGTATATATACACATACACACATGTATATATGTATATACACACACATATATCCCATGTCATACCTGCTGAATCAAGAAGGTCATTGGATGGAAAGAGTGGAGTAGGGAATCTACTTTTTTTTTTTTTAAACAAAAAACATAAACAACCCAAAAACCATTGATCTACTTTTCCACCTTTAGTTTTCTTTTATAGATAGTGTCCAAAAGACTTGTGTACATAGTCTTCATGAACCTTATTCTGGTAGTTACTTCTATTTTTTCTTAAATGCACAAAATACCGGCTTTTCTTTACCACTTTACCTATGTTCTTATTGAGGCCAGGAAAGGTTTTCATGTTGCAATTCTAATGCAATTGTAAGCCTTCATCAGTGAGTGAGCAGGCGTCCTGGTTGACCTGGGACTGAGAGATTTTCTGGACACAGAGTGCCAGTGGTGAAATCAGGAGAGTTTTGGGTAAAATGGGACAGTCAGTCAACTACTCCATTTTAAACTACTTTCTTAACTTGCTTTTAGGAACCCATATTCTTTTTCCTGCATCATAGGCCACTACTTTGGTGGATTCTACTTTTGTGACCTCATTTTCTTTAGTTCCACAACTTGGTCACTCAGCTCATGCCATGCTAGTTTCCATGCTGCTTCGGGACCACTGGAACTAATACAGTCAGGGTAGTAGTCAGTGTATTTGCACTTTTTCTTTACTTTGGTCTCTAATGCTCTAAAGCTGTCCCTGCAGATATCTGCTTGAACCTGTGTGTCACCTCATTCACATCTCTGCAGGAGTGTCATCTTGACACATCTATTGCCTATAACTATACTGTAATATTGCACAGACAATGTATATTACACATTGTCTCTATTGCTTTCTTTCTATTTCTAATGAACTTTATCAATATCTGATTTCATTATATTTATATAAAATGCAATGTATTATATTTAATATATAGTAACATTAAAATAAATATTTTGTGCTTTCTCTAACAGAATGAAAAATCCTGCTTTCCCTCTTGTATCTCTGTCACTTCTGATATTGTAAAGCATATAGTTGAAGTTCTAAAGTATTTGGTGAATGAAAAAATAAAGATGGCAATGTTATTGAAATTACAAAAGTCAATACCAAGTAAGCTGGTGAACAAGAACTCAATTGTAGATACTCCTGATTTCAGAGTCTTGATATTGAAGCACTACATCACTGTGCCTTCTTTAAATCTATAGAGTAACTGCAAGTGAGGGAGGGAGTGGCTGGTTAATATTGGCCAGGTTGGTTATTTGAAGATCGATCATAAAAGGCAGATGCTAGGTTACACGGCAACTCGTGTTTAACTTTTTGAAAAACTTTCACACTGTTTCACAAATGGCTGTACTATTTTAAATTTCCACTAGCAAAATACAAGGTTCAAATTATTCTCATCCTTGACAACACATTATGTTCATTCAGCAAAAGAATCCATACACAAAAAGTCACATGTTATATCATTCCATTTAAGTCAAATGTCCAGAATATACCAATTTTAGAGACATAAAATAGATTAATGATGATCAAGTATTGAGAAATGAATGGAATAAGGTATGACTGCTATGGAGTAGGGGTCTCTATGGGAATCTCTTTTTCTCTAAAAAAAATGTTTTGGAGTTAGATAGTGGTGATGGCTGCACAACCTTCTCAATATACTAAAAGCTGCTGAAGTGTCCACTTGAGTTTTATGGTGAATTATGTGAGGATTATATATTTAAAAAAACAAAAATGACTGAAGAGTATCAAATAATTTAAATAATTAAATACATTATGTGCTCTGTTATTGGGCATTTCTAATTGTATTTTCTGAATTTAAATGTTCCTCCAAACTATATTTTTGTCTTTTATTTTAACTGATGTGTCCCAACGGCTTATAGATATGCTCTTGAGATTTTCATATTGATATGGTGTCCAACAATTTTCTTGAAAATTTTTTTTTTTTTTTTTGAGACGGAGTGTCGCTCTTGTTGCCCAGGCTGGAGGGCAATGGCGCGATCTTGGCTCACTGCAACCTCCGCCTCCTGGGTTCAGGCAACTCTCCTGCCTCAGCCTCCTGAGTAGCTGGGATTACAGGCATGTACCACCATGCCCAGCTGATTTGAAATTTTTTATTAAATATTGCCTTTATACATTTTAATGTTTTTTAATATTGATATGCACATTGTCTACAAATTTTTTTCTATTGTCCTTATACATACTTTTTTGTCTTATTCCAATCAGTAGGCTCTCATATAAATATTGATTATGAACTTTGGTATCATATAATCATGTAAAGTTATGGATTTTAAAGAGGGTATTTTAATATTTCACTTTTAGGTATTGTGTGTGTTTAGGTTTTACTAGATTTTTTTCATTTGGTTTTGGACTTCTTTCTATAAGTAGGTTGCTGATACTTTATGTTTTATAATGAGTTTATGTTTAATTATGTCAATTACGTCTTTTGTATTCAAATATAGATTTACAAACATGGCCAACTGGAAGCAGCAGTGACCAGAGACTCCCATTGAAAAGAACCATAACAGCATGCCAATCCTGCACCAGCTACTGAGGTATCCAGGTTCTGTCATCGGAACTAAGTGGCTGGTGTGAGAGGAAGGAAGAGCAGTGTAGTACGGCAGCCCACCTGAATGCAACATGGGGTGGGGAGCTCCTGTCCCCCAGTCAAGGGAGGTGGTGAGTGATCATTCTACCCAACCAGGGAAACTGTGCTTTTTCCATGGAATTGTGCAACCCATGAATCAGAAAATTTTACTTGTAAGCCCACACCACTCGGGCCTAGGGTCCCAACCATGGAGCCCTGCAGATTCTCAACAACTGCTCTGCTACAATCTGCTTTAGCCTGCCAAGCTCCTGTGAGGAGGGGCAGCCAGAACCACAGCTGTGGCTTCCTGCTGTGTAAGGGATTTGTGCTCCTTGGGGGAGGGGTGGCAGCCAACACTGGGACTGATAGCTGCCTAACACACTAAGCTCCCTGGGCAGGGAAGGGCAGCAGCCATCTCTGTAGCTCCAGGCTGCTCTTTCCTCCTGCTGTAGCCAGGGAAGCTGGAAGGCTTAGTCTCAAGAGGGACCCCCCTCAGCCCAACACACTGGCTATGAGAGACTGTGGCCAGAGTGCCTCTTTAGGCCTGACCCTGACCCATCCCTCCTCACTGGCCAGGGCTTCCCTGTAAGAACTCCAACAACTCCAACCACAGGCTCAGGGACAGAACTCTGAATTCCCAGTGCCTGAGGCTCTAAGGGGTGGGGCAGCCACAGTCTCCACAGACCAGCAGACATAGTCTTTCCTCCTGCTATTTCTGAGGACTCTGAGGAGCCCAGACAAGTGGGTTTCCCTAAAGTGAAGCACACCCCCTCCACCAAGGGACAGTGAAACTGTTTCGTTAAATGGCTCCTACTCCCCTTGCCACCCAACTGGGTGAGAGCCTCCAATAGAAGTTTTCAGGCATCCAATATGGGAACATTCCTACTGGCATCAGGTTGATGCCCCTCAAGGTCAGAGATCACAAAGGAAAGAGCAGGAACCCATTTTTGCTATTCTCCAGTCTCCTTGAGTGACATCTCCAGGCAGGGAGTGAACCAGATAAATAAGACCTGAACCCCCAGCAAACCACAGCAGCTCTAAAGAAAAGGGACCTGACTATTGAAAGAAAAACAGACAGAAAGCAACAACAGTATCAATGAAAAAACATCCAAACCAAAATCCCATCCAAGGGTCAGCAGCCTCAAAGATCGAAACTAGGCAAACTCATGAAGATGAGAAAGAATCAACAACAGAGAAGCTGAAAACCCAAAAGGCCAGAGTGCCTTTTTTTCTCCAAATGATTGCAACACCTCTCCAGCAAGGGCACAGAACTGGAAGGAGGATAAAATGAATGAACTGACAGAAGTAGGCTTCAGAAGGTGGGTAATAACAAACTCCACTGAGCTACATAAACTTGTTCTAACCCAATGCAAAGAAGCTAAGAACCTTGATAAAACATTATAGGAGCTGTTATCTAGAATAACCAGTTTAGAAAGGAACATAAATGGCATGATAGAGCTGAAAAACACAGCACAAGAACTTCATAATGTATACACAATTATCAATATAGCCAAATCGACTAAGCAGAAGAGAAGGTATCAGAGTTTGAAGACCATCTTGCTGAAATAAGATATGCAGAAAAGATTAGAGAAAAAAGAATTAAAAGCAACAAACAAAGCTTCAGAGAAACATAAAACTATAGAAAGACTAAACCTACAATTGATTGCAGTACCTGAAAGAGATGGGGAGAATGAAACTAAGCTGGAAAACACATTTTAGGAAATTCCTCAACATGCAAATTCAGGAAATACAGAGAACACCACTAAGATACTTCACAAGAAGATCAACCCCAAGACATAAAATCATCAGATTCTCCAAAGTCAGAATGAAAGAAAAAATATTAAGGGCAGCCAAAGGGAAAAGCCAGGTTACCTGCAAAGGAAAGCCCATCAGACTAACAGCAGACCTCTCAGCAGAAACCCTATAAACCAGAAGACAGTGGGAAACAATATTCAACATTCCTAAATAAAATAATTTTCAACCCAGAATTTCACATTCAGACAAACTAAGCTTCATAAGTGAAGGAGAAATAAAATCCTTTACAGACAAGCAAATGCTGAGAGATTTTGTCATCATTAGGCCTGCCTTTATAAGAGCTCCTGAAGGAAGTACTAAATATCTAAATGAAAAACTGATACCAGCTAATACAAAAAAATACCAAAATGTAAAGACCAATGACACTATGAAGAAACTTCATCAACTAGTGTGCAAAATAACCAGATAGCATCATAATGAGAGGATCCGATTCACAGGTAACAATATTAACCTTAAATGTAAATGGGCTAAACGCTCCAGTTAACAGACACAGACTGGCAAATTGGATAAAGCATCAAGACCCATCGGTGTGTTGTATTCAGGAGGAGCCGTGTCACATGCAAAGACACACATAGGCTCCAAATAAAGAGATGGAGAAAAATTTATCAAGAAAACAGAAAGAACCCAACAAATATTTTTAAAAAAGACAAAGAAAGGCATTACATAATGGTAAAGGAATCAATTAAACAAGAAGAGCTAACTATCCTAAACATAAATGCACCCAGTACAGGAGCACCCAGGTTAATAAAACAAGTTCTTAGAGATCTACAAAGAGACTTAGATTCCCACACAATAATGGTGGGATATTTTAATACCCCATTGTCAATATTAGACAGATTAATGAGACAGAAAATTAACAAGGATATTCAGGACTTGAATTCAGCTCTGGATCAAGTGGACCTAATACACATCTACAGAACTCTCCACCCCAAATCAACAGAATATACATTCTTCTCAGTGCCACATGGCACTTATTCTAAAATTGGCCACATAATTGAAAGTAAAACACTCCTCAGCAAATATGAAATAAGTGAAATCATAACAAACAGTCTCTAAGACCACAGTGCAATTGAATTAGAACTCAAGATTAAGAAACTCACTTAAAACCACACACCTACATGGAAATTGAACAACCGGTTCCTGGATGACTACTGGGTAAATAATGAAATTAAGGCAGAAATGAAGAAGTTCTTTGAAACCAATGAAAACAAAGAGAATGTATCAGAATCTCTGGGACACAGCAAAAGAAGTGTTAAGGGAAAATTTTATAGCACTATTTTCTTATGTTCACATCACAAAATTAGAAAGTTCTCAAATTGACACCCTAACATCACAAAAGAGCTAGAGAAACAAGAGCAAACAAATCCAAAAGGTGGCAGAAGACATGAAATCTAAGATCAGAAGGAGATAGAGACATGAAAAACCCTTCAAAAAAATCAGTGAATCCAAGAGTTGGTTTTTTGAAGATATTAACAAAATAGACCACTAGCTAGACTAATAAAGAAGAAAAGAGAAGAATCAAATAGACACAATATAAAAGATAAAGGGCCTATCACCACTGACCCCACAGAAATACAAACTACCATCAGAGAATACTATAAACACCTCAACAAAAATTAACTAGAAAATATACAAGAATTGGATAAATTCCCAGACACATAGACCCTTCTCAAGAACAAAACAGAAAGAAGTCAAATCCCTGAATAGACGAATAACAATTTCTGAAATTGAGGCAGTAATTAATACCCTACCAACCAAAAAAAGCCAAGGATAAGACAGATTCACAGCTGAATTCTATCAGAGGTACAAAGAGGATCTGGTATGGTTTCTTCTAAAACTATTACAAACAGTTAAAAAGGAGGGAATCCTCCCTAACTCATTTTGTAAGGTCAACATTTTTCTTTCTTTCACAACAAAATGAAAACTTCAGGCCAATGTCCCTGATAAACATCGATGTGAATGTTATCAATAAAATACTGGCAAACCGAATTCAGCAGCACATCAAAAAGCTTATCCACCATGGTCACATCAGTTTCATCCCTGGGATGCAAGGTTGGTTCAACATAAGCACATCAATAAACATAATCCATCAAATGACAAAAACCACATTATCTGAATAGATGCAGCAAAGGCCTCTGATAAAATTCAACATCCCTTCATGTAAAACACTCTCAATAAACTATGTATTGATAGAACATGTCTCAAAGTAATAAGAGCTATTTATGACAAACCCACAGCCAATATCATACTGAATGGGCTAAAGCTGGAAGCATTCCCTTTGAGAACTGGCACAAGACAAGAATGCCGTTTCTCACCACTCCTATTGAACATAGTATTAGAAGTTCTAACCAGGCAATCAGGCAAGAGAAAGAAATAAGGGGTAATCAAATAGGAAGAGAGGAAGTCAAATTTTCTCTGTCTGCAGATGACATGATTCCATATTTAGAAAACTCCATTATCTCAGCCCCCAAAAATCCATAAGCTAATAAGCAACTTTAGCAAAGTCTCAGGATACAAAATGAATGTGCAAAAATCACAGGAATTCCTATACACCAACAATAGACAAGCAGAGAGCCAAATCATGAATGAACTCCCATTCACAATTGCTACAGAATGCCAGACAGAAGAGTGATTATTAAAGTCAAGAAACAATAGATGCTGATGATGCTGCAGAGAAATAGGAACACTTTTACACTGTTGGTGGCAGTGTAAATTAGTTCAAACATTGTGGAAGACAGTGTGATTCCTCAAAGATCTAGAATCAGAAATATCATTTGACCCAGCAATCCCATTACTGGGTATATACCCAAAGAAATACAAATCATGCTACCGTAAAGATACATACAAATGTATGTTTATTGCAGCACTGTTTAAAATAGCAAAGACATGGGACCAACCCAAATGCCCATCAATGATAGACTGGATAAAGAAAATATGGTATATATATATATACACACACATATATATATACATACACCATGGAATACTATGTAGCCATAAAAAGGAATGAGATTATGTCCTTTGCAGTGATATGGATGAAGCTGGAAGCCGTCATCCTCAACAAACTAACACAGGAACAGAAAACCAAAAACATGTGTTCTCACTCATAACTGGGAGTTGAACAATGAGAACACATGAACATAGGGAGGAGAACAACACACACCAGGGCTAGCTAAGGAATGAGGGGGGAGGTAAGGGAGAGCATTAGGACAAACAGCTAATACATGTGGGACTTAACACATAGATGATGGGTTGGTAGGTACAGCAAACCGCCATAGCATACATATACTTATGTTACAAACCTACACATTCTGCATTTGTATCCTGAAACTTAAGGCAAAATAAACAAATAAATAAATATTCAATGAAAAAATATACAAGCAATAGCTTCTTTAACTGTTAATGTGGTAAACAGTGTTAGAGAGCATTCTAATATTAAATGATCTTTGCATTTCCTGAATAATCTCATAATGGATAAGAATATATTATTAATTTATGAATGATACCGTCTTGAATATTTTATTTATTTTCTTACTTTTATTTAAACATGATTTTGAATGTAGGTTTCTTCTCTTTTCCTATCCTAGGGAGACATTCGTACATTTCTTTCCACACATTCAATGTCCTGTTTTTTAGTTGATTAAAATTATTTTCATAAAATGAATCTAAGCTGTTTCTGGAAGTTTATATAAGAAATAATTTTTGTTCTTTCATTTTTTTCTTTATTAATTTTTTTGCTTCTTGAAATTTATTAACTTTATTAAATGTAGCCTAGTAACTGATATTTTTACTTCTTTTCAGAGTATGCATTTAAACCCTTAAACAGTAATTAAGTTGAATCAGATATCCATTTAAATTCATTTTGCTAAATTAATATATAATAATTTTACATATTTATGGGGTATATTTTTTGATACATGCCAATAATGTAATTAGGATAATTGAGATAATTGTCACCTCAGACATTTATTATTTCTTTGTCCTGAGGACATTCCAAATCTTCTCTTCTAGCTACTTTTAAATATGTTATACATTCTTGTAAGATATAGTTACCCTACTTTATGAGAACATACTATAACTGTATATTTTTAAGAAAATTATCTATTTGCTTATAAATTGTGGTTACATAATTCACCTATTTTCAGTTGTGTCTTCCTTTAATGTCTAATGTTATTAATTTATACATTTTTTTCTTTTACAAATACAGCTTTTGTTCTTCTTGATGATTTCTACTGTTTCTTTGTTTTTACATATCTCTGCTTTGAATCCTATTACTTTCTTCCTTCCACTTTATTTGGGTTTGTTATTTCTTTTCTAATTTTTAGATTCAGATTCTTAACTCATTACTTTTCATCTTTTTCTTTTCCAATAGCAATATCTAAACTATACATTTTCATATGGCTATGAATATAGCTGTATCAGACACATCTAGATATATTCTAATTTTCTTCATCAGTCAAAAAAGTTTGCTAATTTTTATAACAATTGCACTTTTATAGATTATGTAATAGTTTGCATTTTTAAACATATGTAATATTTTTGGCTCTATTCTTGTTATTCATTCCTAAGTTTATTTTTTATGAACTTATAATGATTACTAGTGATTTTATAAACATAAAATGATTACTAGTATATTAGATCTTTGGTGCTTGTTGACAACAACGTAATGAGATAGGTTCTATAATTATCCTACGTCACAGATGGGGAAAGCTAAGAAGCATAGTAGGTAAGAAATTTCCTAACAACTCATTATTGGTGGACTTCGGAATTAAACCTGGGCAATTTGTCTCCCCAGTCATCTCTTAGTGTGTTTTATTTTATTATAGTTTCAGTTCTTCCTCTCAATATTATTATTATTATTATCATCATCAATATAGGCATATTTGTTACCTTTTTTTTTTAGATTTTACAAAGGATTTTTATCATTGCCAGTTCGTGTGGAGTTACTTTTCTTTTTGGGAAAATCTGATAATTTTCCTCCATTATTAATCCCCTCACTTAACTTTTATTTTTGGGAGAGTCTGATAGTTTTTATTCATTATTGATCCCCTCATTTTACTTTTAATTTTCCTATGGTGCCAATCCTATGTCCATTTGTAGTCAGGTTTTTTTGCACCAGGGAAATGTCAATTATTTTTCATACCTGGTACCTTAGAAAGAAGATAGAATTTTGTGCATGGGCATAGGAGGGATGTGCAGAGATTTTCTAATCTCTAATGAAGAGGTGGCCTTTTCCATGCTTCAGATTCCCACAAGGATTTCTTCTGTAGTTCTCTGTGGTAGTATGGTCACTGCCACATTTATTGTCTCTATGGAGGTGCTAGAACTCCTGTTGTCAGCTACAGTGGGGGGATATACCTTTTCTTTTAAAATTAAGCTATTTATTTATTCAATATAGTTTTAAAATTATATTATTATTATTATTTATCTATTCCTTTGTAGACATTTTGTTTCTATCTCGAAATTAAACTGGGTATTTACATTCCAGCCTTTACCATATTAAAGCAAAAGGAATAAACTGAAAGATGGGTAGTAGAATAATATTCAACAAAATATCTGTCTTAAACTTTTGGTCTTTGCAGATGATCAAATTAACGTCATGTCATTAAGGTGGGTCCTAATCCAATATGACTTTGTTCCTTTGAAAAGCAGAAACTTGAGCACAGAGACAAATAATTACAGGGGCAATGTCATTGGATTATGAAAGAAGAGACTGAAGAGAGGCATCCACAAACTAAAGAACATCAAAGGTTGCCAGCAAACCACCAGGAGCTAGAAACGGTACATGAAATAGATTCTCCCTCACAGCCTTCAGAAACATCCGGCCCTGTTGGACCATGATGTCAAACTTTTAGCATTCAAAATTTTGAGACAATAAATTTATATTATTTTAAGTCACTCAGTTATGGTTCTTACAGCAGCTGTAGAAAACCAATACTGATGTTATTTGGCCAAAGGACACCAGAAATATTATAACATCTTAGAATGTTACCTTTTCTTTCAGAGTCTGAAAGGAATATATAAAATAGAACCATAAATTCTACAAGTATATTTTATATGAATAAATGTTAACCCCAAGCTCAGGGTAAGCTTCAATGAGACAAAATGGATCATGACAAGACCTTTAACCAAAGCTAAACAGAAACCAAGGAAGATATGTGCTTACCTTTCTCACTGAGCTCTTAACTGATTTTTTTTAAATTTTACAAAGGATTGCAAATAAAACTGGGTTAAGAAAATTCCGAGTCACTTCCTATGCTTTGTAGAAATGAGACATTGCAGTGGAGAAGGATACGGGAGATTTCCAATTTCAGTTAAAAATCTAGTTTCATGGAAGCAAAATTATGCCACCTGGAATTTAGATTATTTGGAACAATAGGAGAAATTAAAACCATCCCTTCTTTGTGAAAAACTACCTGATGAGCCTTAAAAGGACCCTTCTTGGGACTGAAGAAAACTAAATTTTTACTGACTTATTGCTACAAGAGTAGGGAAAAATGTATCCGTGCAGAAAGACATAGTACTTTCTTTTACCTAAAGGCCAACAGCATGTAAAATAAAATATATATAGCTCTTTTAAGAGAGAGTATGGGTTCAGTTATTCTCAAGAAATCTCTCTGTTATCTTTACAAAGTTCTGACTTAAGAAAGAATTCATGTGCTATTAAACTGAGCCATTTGAACTCCATGACTCCAATCCATATATTGGCTCAGGAGTCTCTTTCTCAGAGAAGTTAAACTTGGATGTTGATGAAGAGGATGATAGACATAACCATAACGTTTAACAAAGAATATCTCTGTGCATGGCAGCATGCTAAGGAGATTTTAAAATCTGTTCTATGTAACATGATTGATTCCTGAAGAGCTGGGATTTTTTTTCAAAACCAGTATTTCTAAACTATACTACATTTCTGCAGCATCCCTTTCCTTTCAGAGTCCTCCTTAACCAAGATTTACATTTATTAGGAGATGCTACAAAACATACACTGTATTATTTATTTTCAAACCCACATTAGGGTTCAGAAGATGAAAATAAATCCATTTAGGCAAATAGCTAAAAGGTACACAATATAATTGGAAAATGTGTCCACAAACTTTATTTGATATGAAGTTTTATTCCAACTTCTAAAATTCCCTCTGTGTCAGAAGGTTGAAAGACTAGAAATTACTTTTCTCTCCTTGTCTTCCAGCAGAGTTTTAGTTAGGGTTAGCTGATGAGAAGAACTTGGATGAGATGGAGAGCAGAATGAGCAAAATAATTTTTTGGTGAAAGCTTAGAATAGGCATGTGGCATTTGTATAGGACAAATGTGGGGTTTTGCCAAGACTGTTCAGATATGTCTTGAGAACCACACACTTTGTTTTTAGGAAGTTGCTGTCACATGTGATGCCTCCCTTGAAATTCTTGCACTTTCCCGTTTTCTGAAAAACGATACAACCTCCCTATTCATTGGCCTCCAAGCCCTTCGGTTCTAATTATAGTTTAATATTCAAATTTTTCCTTGAAATACATAGAGTGGCTCATGTATAAATGAAAAATCCTAAGTAAGTCAGAAAGAGACCAAAATAATATGATGGCAAAAAGTCAACATTGAATTAAATATTGCTTGGCACATGAAAAAGCATTATTGATTCAAAAAATAATTTTAAAAGACAATAGAGAAAAATTTGTGGGAGCTTCAGATAACAAAATTCCATATTATAAATTTTAAAATAATACTAAAAATAGTAATATGCAAAAAGAGATAAATCACAAGATGGAGAAGGTTGATCTGAGAATTTACACTTCTAACAATTTCCTAGGTATTGCTGATGCCACTTATCTGAGAAGTCACTTTTAGTGTGCGCATCACCTTTCTGCTGTAGAGGCTGCTGTCAGTGCTTGCATACCAGGGTGTTCATTCCTGTGTCCATTCTCCAGCTTCCCTGAACTTCAGTCCTTATCATTCACCTCACAGTTTCTTCAGATAACTCTACTCAGGCATGGAAAGAACCAAGATTAGCTAGGAAATGCCCCTTTAGAGGAGTTTATATTCAATGACAGATTGGTAAAGAAATAGAACATTGTAGGTCTTCTTTGAAGTAGGACAAATTCCATGGCGCAATTTATGTGTCAAAGCTTCCTGTGATATCAGGCTGACATGGGAATTTGACTTGAAGTGATATCCTTGCTTTGCTCCTTTCTCTTTCTTAACCTGCTTCTTCCCTGCTCTTCTCTGTTTCTCTATGGCTAAATTCTATAATAAATCAAGCGTACTTGTACCTGAAAACTCCATAATCTGTATGGCTAGTGGCTACACTTTTTGACGGTATGGCTTCTACAATAATACACAATTTCATTGGAAAGTGCTGCTCCAGAGGCCTTCACTGATTTTATCTTCCTACAATGAAAGTTTATATATAGTCTGATTACATTATTTGAATTAGAGATAGTAATAATCAGGGGTTACATTTACTTTTCTTAAGGTATATTATTTGTGCTTTGCCCTTATTCTTATAATGTGTCCCTATGAGGTCTCAGATAATGACCTGGTGGTCTTTTAACTCTAATCTTTGTGTTCCTAGTAGAAAGAAATTTTAGAAGATTCTTAGTTTCATTGCTTCTTAGCCTCATGCACAGTCTAAGAAAAAATAAATCCTTTGGTGGGACGACACGGTGCAGGTTTTGACCTCATTTCTCTGAAGTTCTTTTTTTCTACATGATCTGGTTCTCTCAGGTTGTGACTGTCTTTATACTGCTAAACTTTGACTTTATTTTCCAATTCACATGAATCTTCCAAAGACTCTGTTCAAGAATTCTATTTAGTTGCTCAGCCCACTGAAAAATAGGTACAAATTGAAGGGAAAAAAAAACCTTCAGAGAAGGTTGAATTCACTTGTCTATCCTTATCCTCTCTGATATCCTTGTTTTTCAATTCCTGGCTGCCTTGTATATTCTTCTATGCCTTTATTTGGTAGCTGAATTACAATAAATCTACATTAGTTTTTTTTTTTCCCCCACCCCTCATTCTTATTTGCATTCTTATTTGGGTTCTATGGCTTTAGCTGGATTCCTTTACCCATTTGAATAATGCTCAGGTGTTGTTTCTTCAAATATTCAGCCTTATTTTCTCTCTCCTATTTTTCAGTCTCCAGCTAACTAGATTAGACCACATGACTATAACTATGTATTATCCTCTCTCCTTTAATTGATATTTATTTTTAACCTCTTATATTCATTCTGGATATTTTCTTCAAACCTATGTTCCAGGTCATTATTCTCTCTTCAACTTAGTATATTCTTTTGCTAAATCCATTTATTTTATCAATTTATATACCTTTTAGTTCTCTGCCAAATTTGTCTATTTTATTTTCTATCTTCTTGAACATGTTAAGCATTTTCTGCATAATTACATTTTCTGGATCTCTTCCAGGTCTATTTTTATTTTTTATTGTGTTTTTGCTTTGTAATAATAATGAGTTTTGTTTCCTTCCAAATAAAGACTAAAGTAATAGTGAAAACCATATATAAGAATTGTAGAAATATTTTAAGGAGTATAAATATTTTACATCCTGTAAAGACGATGTTCATTTACTTTTATTGTGTGACAAGGGCAATAGCAACCCCAGACAACTTAATCTGTTTATAAAAGATTGGATTATTTAAAGCAGGGCTTCAGTTCTTGAACATGTCAATATTTCTGATTCATTCTCGCCTGTATAACTCACCATTTTATGGTCTTAAAGTATAGGAGCTTTCAAAGCTTCTTCTACTTGCCATTTTCTGTACTCCATTTTTTTTGTTCTCTATTTCTTCTAGACTGTCAAACTATCTGTTTAAGTTTTTTAAATATCAGCTTCCTCTTCAGAAATTATTAGATGCTTCTAGGGGAAAAGTAGCTAAAAATACCCGTATTACTTCTTTTCTTATTTCTATGCACTTTCACTGCTTTATTGGTTCCTGTTTCCATTTAATGAGTTTAAAAAACAAAACAAAATAAAAAATATTTCCTGTCTTTCTAGCTATTCTTAGCAGGGAGGTTGTTCCAAATTATTTAGGTCACCATTTCCGTTTATGAGTAGCTGCAAGCATGACTTTACTACAAACTACTTTTCTTCTAAACCAAAAAATAAACACTATGTTTAACTTATAAACATTTTAAAAAATAATTAAGTTAGGGCCTTAGTACACATACACATGCATTAAATGGTTTATGATAAATGGCTTACAAAAATGTTTTTCTCTGAATTGCGCTTATATCATCAACATGTGGGATATCATTTTTTGTCTTCTATGTATTATAGTTGCTAAAGGCTGGTGATATGTTCATGTCAGCATCATCACGTTTTATTAGCTATATCTGGCCAAACTAATTATAATATAGGTGACATCTCTGTCACATTTGTTCAAAGATTAGACTTAATATTATAATCTTGCTTAGATATATGTATAGCTATAATTGTTCAACTCTATGTAGCTAAGCATATTGTGGTTATATTGTTTAGGAGTCTAAACTTAAATATCTAAAAGACTCCAAAATTTTAGTGGCTTCAAAAATATAATTGTGTAATTTTCCCAGGTAATGGTCCTAAGTGACAGTTTGGACTGGATGACAATCTCTCTCTCTCCTCTAAGTACTAGCTCAAAGACATTGGCTGTTTACCTCTGAGGGTCCACCATCTCTTAGAAACTTGTCATCAGATGTTGCATCTAGCAAAAGTAAGAATCTCTTCTCAGCCTTTTGGCTAAGATCAAGTATAGTATCTGTTCTTATCAGTTTAATATCTTATATATTCTCTTTCTGAGGACAATATTAAATGGATTGTTGAAAATAGGAAATGGAACATGAGCTTGTTCTGTCTACTCCATACATTAACTGGCATTGCAGTACTCCCAGGAAGAAAGAGAAAGAGAAAGAGAAAGAGGGAGGGAGACGGAGGAGGGGGGGGGGGAAAGAAAGAAAGAAAGAAGAAAAGAAAAGAAAAGGAAGGAAGGAAGGAAGAGAGAAATAGAGAAAGAGAGAGAGAAAGAAAAAAGGACAAAGGAAAAGGCTAGACAAAGAAGCAAAAAGAAAAAAATAATGACTACCACTCACATGATATCACTACAATTACAACTCAGATTTTCTGTCTACAGGGAACATAGGAAATGCTACCTTCCCAGAGAAAAGAGGAAACAGGCATCAGTGAATATCTGAGAGTTTCTGATCCAATGTAAAAACACCTTCATTTGTAAAGAGGCATGGTCTTGTGTTCTGAGAACAAAACGCTTCCTTTTTTTCTTCCCCCAAAAGAGAATGAGTAAAGAAGAAAATAATAGAGGTTAGATGCTATAGACATCTTTGTTTCTGTTAAATGCAGAATTCTAGGTTGACTCTTTGGAATAACACAGACATGCACATCAATACAACAACAAAACAATGCTATTGTCCTATATAGCTTTTCTCTTCCATGCACTATGTATTATACATCTTCACTGCTAGTAATATAAGCTGAAGTTCAATAACTTAAATGTTTTGTTCTTCTGTTACTTAATTTCTAAACTGTATGTATTGTGAAAGCAGCACATATAAATTAAAGAACAATGTAGAAAAATATTGCAAAATCTCAAGAAAGCAACATTGTTATTTTAAGATAATTCATTGAACAAAAAATGTCCATTTTTAGACCACAATGGGGTAAAATTAGAAATCAATACAGGGAAGATAAAAAATTGAAAAGTACATGGAAATTAAACAGCACACTTCTACATAACATATGGGTCAAAGAAGAACTCTCAGGATAAATTTGAGAATATTTTGAGCTAAATATAAATGAAAGTACAATTTATCAAAATCTGTGGTCTATAATAAAATGATGCTTAGAAATTTCTAGATTTGAATACAAAATAGAAATAATAAACATCTAAAATCAATAATAGAAGGCATTCCCTTAGGAAACTAGAAAAATGATACTAAATTAAATCTAAAGTAAGTAGAAGAAAAGAAATATTAAATGGAAAATAATAAAAGACAGATGTTCAATAGAAAAAAAAATCAATGAAACCCAAAACTGCTTCTTTGAAAAAAATCAATAAAATTAATAACCCCTTTGTCACGTTAATAATAAAAAAGAGAGAAAGGAAACAAATTACATCTCAAATGAAAGAGGTGTTATTACTACAAAATTCATGATCATTGTAAAGATAATAATGGTATACTATGAACAACTCTATGATCACAAATTCAAAAAACTATGAAATGGGCCAATTTGTTAATAGACACA
The DNA here is from genome assembly GCF_009761245.1 of Sapajus apella. Lineage (NCBI taxonomy): Eukaryota > Metazoa > Chordata > Mammalia > Primates > Cebidae > Sapajus > Sapajus apella. The sequence goes on along the minus strand of NW_022436964.1, from coordinate 28,294,030 downwards.
ATCTGCCAATGCAGACAAGAAGAAAATGATCATCTAAATAGGCCTGTAATTATTTCTTAAATAAAAAATTAATAATGTTTAAAAACAGAAAGTACCAGGGCCAAATAGGTTTATTAGTGAATTTTAATAAGGATTTAAGAAAAAAATTATTCTAAATTCTTACAATTCCTTTCAGATTATAGAATCAAAGGGAATACTTCTAACTCATTCTATGAGGCCAGCATTAATCTAATGCCCAAACCAGGCAAAAACATTACAAAGAAATAAGATTACAGACCAATATTTTTCATAAACATAGATGGAAGAATTCTCTACATAGTACCAAAAATTTAAGTCAAATAACATGTAGAAAGAATTATACATCACAACTAAGTGAGATATATCCAGGTAGGCAAAATTCAAAAATCAATATATAACCCATCACAACAGAATAAAGATGAAAAAAAAATCATATCAATAGATGCAGAAAAAGCATTTGACAAATTCAATATCCATTCATTATAAAACAAAAAACCTCTAAGTAACCTACTAATGGACAAGAACTTCCTCAAAGTGTATTCATAGCAAAACCTACAGCTAACCTTATACTTAAAGGTGAGGAAGTTAAACTTTTCTCACTAAGAAAAGACCAATAAGGATGACCTTTGTCACCACTAATTTTCAACATTATACTGCAAGTCCTAGCCAATGCAATAATACAGAAAAAGGAAGTAAAACATATACAGATTGAGAAGGCAGAAACGAAAATATCTGCTCAAATATGACATGATTATGTAGAAAATTAAAAGAATTAAAAAATCTGCAACTTACAAGTGAATATAGCAAGGTGATATGATACAAAGCTAATATACAAATGCCAATGCTTTTTTTTAAATAAACTAACAATGAACAAGTATATCCTGAAAGTAAAAACACAATACCATCGACATTAGTGCCTCCTAAAATGAAATACTTAGATATAAATATAACAAAGTATGTGTCAAAGGTATATATCAGGAAAACTACAACACTGATAAAGATAAACTAAATAAATGGAAAGATATCCCATGTTCATGAATAAGAAAAGATAGAGTCAAAATGTAAGTTCTTTCCAACTTGATCTAGAGACTTAATAGAATGCCAGTAAAAATCCCAGAAAATTATTTTGTGGTCATTTATTTTGTAAATTTTGTATGAAGAGGCAAAAATTCAGTATGACCAACAAAATATGAAGAAGAATTTGGAGTACTGACACTACCTGACTTCAATACTTAATTTAAACCTATAGTAACCAAGACAGTGTGATAGGCAAAAATATAGACAATTTGGTGATAAATAGAACGGAGAACTTAGAAACAGACCTACATAAATATAGTCAACTTATTAAAAAAGATGTAATACAATGAGGGAAAGACAGTTATTTCAACATATGGTACTGAAAGAACTGGACATAACATGCAGAAAAAATTAAATTAGACACAGCCCTTACATCTTTCACAGAAATTAAAATGGATTATAGACACAAATGTAAATTGTAAAACTGTAGAACTCCTAGAAGATAACAGAGAAAAAAAAACTTAGATGACCTTGGACATACTGATGACTTCTTAGATATAACACCAAAGGCAAACTACATTTAAAAATAATTAATAAGATGGACCTCACTAAAATTAAAAACTTCTGCTCTGCAAAAGATGATGTCAAGAAAATGAGAAGATAAGCCACAGGTTGAGAGATAATAGTTGAAAAAGACACAACTGCTAAAGGATTACTATTCAAAATATATAAAGAACTTTTAAAACTCAAAATAAGAAAACAAACAATTATAAAATAAGGAAACAAACAACTCAATTATAAAATGGGTCAAAAATTTATCGAGGCATGGTGGCACCTGCCTGTGGTCCCATCTACTCAGAAGACTCGGGCCTGGCAGGTTGAGACTAATGTGAGCCATCATTGTGCCATGGCAGTCCAGCCTGGGCAACAGTGCAAGATCCTTTCTCAAAAATAGAAAATATAAAAATAAAAAAAATTAAGAAAAACATAAAAAAATAAAAAATAGGCCAAAGGCCCTAACAAGACCCCTTACTGAAAAACATATGCAGATGTAAAGTAAGCATTTAAAGAGATCATTACATCAGGGAACTGCAAACTGAAACAAGGAATACTACTACATGGGTATTAAAATCACTAAAATCCAGAATACTGATAAAACCAAAAGCTGGTAAAGATGTAGAGCAATAGGAACTCTCATGTATTGATGAGAATGCAAATCCCAGAAAATTATTTTGTGGATATTGTGCCATGGCATTCCAGTCTGGGCAACAGTGCAAGACTCTTTCTCAAAAATAGGAAATATAAATGGTACAGCCAGTTTAGAAGACAGCTTGAAAGTTTCTTACAAAACTAAACATGGTGTTACCATATGATCTAATAGTTGTGCTTTTTGATACTTATCTAAAGTTGAAAACATGTTTACACAAAAACCCACACACAGCGGTAAACCGTTATTTATTACTGCCAAAATTTGGAAGCAATCAAGACGTTCTTCAGTAGGTAAATGGATAATAAATTCTGGTTCATCCAGACAATAAAATATTATTCAGTGCTATAAAGAAATGGGCTATCAAACCATAGAAAAGACATAAAGAAATCTTAATGCATGTTACTAAGTAAAAGAACCCAATTTGAAAAGATTATATATTTTTCAGTGTTCTCTAGAGGGACAGAATTATTAGGAGATATATATATATCTCATATAAATATATATATATCCTATATATATATATGGAATTTAAATATAGAATATATATACATATTATATATGGAATTTATTAAGTATATCAACTCACATGATCACCAAGTCTCACACAGGTTGTTGCAAGGTGAGGAGCAAGGAAGCCAGTCTGAGTCCCAAAGATGAAGAATTTGGAGTCCTATGTTCTGGGGCAGGACGCATCCAGCACGGGAGAAAGATGTAGGCTGGTAGCCTAAGCCAGTGTAGACTTTCCAGGTTTTTCTGCCTGCTTTATATCCTGTCCATGCTGGCAGCTGATTAGATGGTGCCCACCCAGATTAAGGGGGGGGTCTGCCTTTCCCAGTCCACTGACTCAAATGTCAATCTCCTTTGGCAACACCTTCACAGACACACCCAGGATCAAAACTTTGCATCCTTCAATCTAATGGAGTTGACACTCAGTATTAACCATCACAGGCTACGTACTATATGATTCCAAATATGACATTTTGGAAAAGGCAAAACCATGGTGACAGTGATAGAATTGGTGTTTGTCAAGGGTTGAAGGGGGTGAAGACTGGATAAATAGTGGAAACACAGCAGGATTTAGGGCAGTAATAATGCTATTTTTGGTACTATAATGGTAGATATACACTATTATACATTTGTCAAAACCCATAGAATGTACACTACCAAGAGTAAATCCTGAAGTAAACTAGTGGGTATGGGTGATAATGATATGCCAATGAATGTTCCTCAGCTATAACTAAATATCATTCCGTTTAGGAATGTTGATAATGGGGAATTGGGGATGTAAGCGCACGTGTAAAAGTAGGAGATATATGGCAATCTCTAAATTTTGCTATGAACCTAAAACTGCTCTAAAAACAAAGTCTTAAATAAAGCAAAATAAAATGTTGACAGCAAAATATATAGTAGCAGAAATGAGTAAAAAAACCATTTGTAAATTCCTCTTAATAATTTTAACATTAGTCAAAGTTTTAGGTGTGCAACCAAAATTCAGTAAAATGAGATCGTTTTTGACTCAGCTATACATTTCCAATATTTCTCAAAATTGATCAGTTTCTCTTACTATGCCTATTGCTTATATTGTCAGAGAAATTAGTTATAAAAAGGGATTGATTATAACTATAATTTGTTAAAATTAATTATAAAAGTCTATAACAGATTCTCATTCCAGGGTTCTTTTTTGAGATCTTCAGCTCCTTAGTAAAGACATTTATACATATGTGTTCCCATGGAAGGTCAGTTATATATGCATTCAGTCTTTCTCACTAATATTAATAGAAAATTAATTTCAGTTAACTATTAAAAATGCATAAACTAGAATATGTGTCTCAAATATTTCTTAGCATTTGCAGTTATGAAGAGTTAATTAGAAATAATGTTATGAGTACCTATTTCTGGCATTTAATGTATTTCCAATTGCTAAATGTGGCATTCCAAATGTATTCACACTACATTACAGAATTTTAAAGCGTTCCAAATGTAGTCACAAACATTTGAAAGTAATACAGGAGGTAATTACCAAAATATTAAGTCAAATAGTTAACTGTTTTTATTTACTTTTCTGAGACAGGTCATTAGCTGACAGAGAAAAGTTTAAGTGTATAGAGGGATATGATATATATGTCTAGAGAACAATAGAATTTGATAATAAGATAGCTTTACTGAAAATACATTTTAAGTTTGAAAGTGTATATGCTAAATGTACAATTGTTCTCTGGAAATTCTCCAAGGTCCTGTATGTTTCAAATATGTTCGAATGGAATTTTTATGTAAGTACATATTGATAGAATTATTTTTACTTTTCTATTGCTCACTGTGGAGCCTGGTATTTAGAGAAATAGCGAATTCTTTTGAGCCTCAGAGATTATTTCTCAATAAAATACAATGACTATTTTCTGGATGCTCTTTCTTATGCTTATGTATGCAAGAATCTTTGAACAGTTATTTCTTGGCATGCTCGTTCCAGCACAATACTGTTGCATTGTTTTAAAATACCCCTTGTTTCACATCTGACTCATTTTCTTGGTTGCACTATAAATGTTTCATCTCTCTTCTACCTCCCCTTAAATTTCATTCTTCAGCAATGGAATTGCTTAATAATTGCTTTTGAATGACAAGAAAAATTATTTTTTAGTATAAAGTTATTTTTCTTTTTTAATAAACTAGCAGTTTAGAAACAAACATATCTCCCAATAAAATATCACTTGATTAGATAACTCATGAAGATTAAATGCTATGAAATTAATTTTTCACTCACTACATTGAAACATTGCTCCTTTTTATTTTAGGCTTCAGGATTTTGGTGATTAAAAAGTCTGGTATCAACCTGACTCTTGTAAATTAATGTTTTTCTTTTTTCTCTCTCTCTTTTCTTTCTCTTACTCTACAGACGTTTATAACTTTTTTATCCTGGGGCCTCCGAGATTGTATCAGGATCGATCTCTACATAGATTTGTTTTTATTAATTCATTGTAGTAGTCAAAAAATCACAGATTTTCTTTAGATAATAGATATCACCTCCTCTGAGGAATGAGTCCTTGGGTAGTGATGGAAATAAGAATTTTGATTTCTGCTTCTGTGATCGTGGTTATTAGTATAATTTTAAATGCTACAGTTATATATTTAGTTTTTTATTTGTTGGTTATAAATGAAGTCTATTTACCACTATGACTTGAAGAATTTATATCACTGACACTTTCCTTTTTTCCATTCCTGTTCTTTTTATGGCCTTACATGATATACTTATTACTATTTTTCATAAATTGCTAGTTTTATGCTGTGTCCCAACTTTATATCTTTGAATATGAAGAGATAAACATATCCACTCCAAACATTATTTCAACATTCTCTATTCCCCTTATCTACCCTATATAGTATTTATTCTATATTATAAGATTCATAGAATTTATACTCTGGTAATGTAATTAAATCTCCCAAGATATGTTTATAGATTGATTTCTATTTTCAAAGCCAAAATTATGGTTATAAATTGTTATTTGCTCCAAAAATGAAACAGTTAGTCTGGACTTCTATAAGTGCATATGTAATCCTATGTCATTATATTCTGCTTCCCAATGGAAAAAGACATCTAAGAAAAATTTGAAAAGGAAGCACGAGGTAGAAGTCTTAAACAGCATTATTTAAATTTAAATTTATTAAATTGTCACCTTCTCACTACAACAAACTTAAAACTTTTGAAAGGCAGACAACAACAGAATTATAACAGTAGCATCCCCAGTGTTCACCACAGAATAAAATTACCAGACATGTGCAGAAGCTGGAAATTTGACCCTACCCAACCTGTGTGTTACTTTGGTTATACATTTTTATTCCAGAAATACTATTAATTATTCCATATTTTTCATTGTATCATAAAGTTATTCATAAGAAGCAAATAAATAATAAAATATATTTTATAATTACTTGAATATTTAACTTTATTGATAGTCTTCTTTTTTTGAAAGTGAACTAAAGATTAGATTGTTTCTTATAACTAAGTTTATCATGAAGAAAAAAAACTTAAGATACAAGAATAAAATCAAGGTTTTTTTTGTTTGTTTTGTTTTTTTTCACATTTTTGCCACTCCTAGACTCAGTAGATAAGAAGATGATCAGTAGCCACTGGAAGAACAAGGGTTTCCCAGCCCATTTCTGTGAGCAGTTGGAGGAGCAATTGCTGAGTTAATGATGTGCCATCCCAAGAAACCTAGGGCTATTCAAAATCACAGTGTTCATTCTATCTGTAAACATTTTCTAGCAATATAACAAGATCCTGGATGAAAGTCAGTGTTCTCTCATTTTAGGCTGCTTCAGAGAGAGCTTCAGAGGATTTCTTTTATGAAGCAGACTGGCCAGAATTGTGACAATTTTTAATGTGGCTCAATTATCTAAACCTAAATAATACTCATATTTTCAAATTAAATTCCTATAATTTAATTATCTTCATAATTTAAGCACAATAACATTTGTGCTTAATTTTTAACTACTTCATGATATTGGTTTTATTATGTTTTTTAAGACATTGCACCAAAAGATTTGAACTTTTGTATTGATCTATCTAGTGTCCACAATTAGAAAATAATATTATAAGTTAATATGAGCTTTGAGTATGGTATTCTAATGAAACTGTAGAAAAATATTTTGAAAGATATTCATCTGTTAATTTTTTGATTGTCCAACTTTTACTATGAGTTATACTTTTTGTCAATTTTATTTAAATTACTACCTAATGCTTTGATTTTTGTCTAATCTTAATATTTAAATGTATACTTTCTATTTTTCAACATTTGATATTGCTTTGTTATCTCATAGTTCTGCTGTTTTTGTTTCAATTTGTTAGTAAAGTTCTGACAGCAGAGTCTGAAACTCTTCATCTTTAATCATAGAGTTTAACCCCATCAAAGATGAAAAACAAGTAGGAACAACAGTTTAATTCAGTCTATTAAAATACAGAAAGCGCCTTATATGTGAAGATCAGAGTGTCTTAGTAGGGTGGTTGCACCTTACACATTTGCAGGGAGCAGTAGACAAGTGATAGATGGAATATTTTAATCTTATTTTTGTAATTAAGGGAATCTACGTCAGCCAGCCAAAAATCTCAATCTTTCTTCCTGGCTACTTCTGGGGAACAAATGCTGTACATTATTATTTATAAGACAAAGAATGAGAATTTGGAGAATCTGTGCCTAGCCTTATAATAAATACACAAAGAGGATCATCTGGGAGTCTGATCTAAGTCATATGGGTGTTATTTTCAGTTTTTGTTTCCTGTAAAACAAAAGAGTGGAAGAATTATTAACCACTGCTGCTTTCTTGGAGAACAGGGCTCAGGTAAAATTAAACATCATCAGTGTCCTCTGCTGTTCAAGATGAATGAATATCAGTTCAGAGGCAATCATTAATATTTTGAGTGGGGTGATTTAGGGTTTTAGAAGCAGTCTGGCTGGATGCAGCAGCTCACACCTATACTCCTAGCACTTTGGGAGGCTAAAATGGGCAGATCGTTTGAGCTTGGGAGTTTGGGACCAGCCTGGGCAACATGAGGAAAACCCATCTCTACAAAAAAATTAAAAAATTAGCCAGTCATGGTGGTGTGTGCTTTTAGTTTCAGCTACGTGAGGGGCTGAGGCAAGAGGATTGCTTGAGCCCAGGAGGTGGAGGCTGCAGTGAGCAGATGTTAAGCCACTACATTGTAGCCTGGGTCTCAACGTGAGACTTTCTCTGAAAATAAATAAATAAATAAATAAATAAATAAAGAAGAAGAAGCAGTCATTGGTGTTGTTTCTTAGAAATAATCAGCTGAACTATCTATGAAGGCCAGCTATAAAGTTCAGTTGTTTTAGGATCTTTCAGACCAAGGATTTTAAAAGAGGGTTGCACACAATTTAAAAAAGCAATATTAAGATAAATAGCTGTATTAAAGTAAAGAACTAAGATATCCAGCTCAGCAGATTCCAAGAGGTCAGGAATTAAAAAAATGTTTTTTATTTTGTAGTACTGTTCACTGAGTTTCTTAAAAGATAAAATGTTGATGCTTTTGGTGATATCATCCACAGTGTTGATTGCCACATGTGTAAGGATATTTCTGATCTGAGGATTTTGCCACACTTTCTTAGTGTTCCAGCCAGAAACTCATTCAGGGAGAAATCAGGCCCTTGTATGGTCTGCTAGGGTGGTAAGTCCTTCACAGTATATATTGCTGGGGTAATAAATGGAAGAAAACCAAAGTATTTTTCCCTGACATACTGAGGGTTGTTAAGGTAAAGATAATGAAAACTCAGGGAACAGTTTTCCTCAGCCTCTATTTGCCTAATGGCAGGACACAAATCCTTTCTTACTGGAGACAGACCTTGCTTATCAGCCCAGAGAAGGATCAGCCACCATCAGAGGAATCTGGGAACAACTTTTAGTATTAGTATCTTCTCATATTTTCCCACCTTTTAAAAAATTAGAACTGCTCTCTCTTTTGTCTTGTCACTCTGTAGGATTACCGCTCCTTGTTAAAATACTATCTCACCAAAGGCCCTAATCTACTTTTGAACTGAGGCCTCTCCTATGTGATGAGTACAGCATGTGTTATAAAGTTAAACTGCTTGTTTTCCTTTGCTAATATTTCTTTTGTTTTCAGGACTGTGCCTCAAAAGAAACTAAGAAGGGAAAGGAAAGAAATTTTGCTTTCTCTTTTGTAAAATAAAATAAAATCTCCTTTTAATCAAATTTTCTAAACAAATGGTGAAAACAAATCAGTTTTAATACTGAATAAGCATTAAGACATATTGTGATACACATCACAGAAAATATATTAAAGAAATTATAAAAAACATAAAGAAATCTCACCTTTTTATAGGCAACTAAGATTCAATGTATTACATATGCACTAATTCTTTTTACCCAAAGGAAATACAAAGTTTTTCCTATCTTTACAAATGTCATGAAATTATAGCTTGGAGCCAGGCACCTAGTGTAAAGACTTATGGATCTTTTAAAATATAGAAATACATCTCAAAGCAATAGTGAACATATTTAAAATTTTAAATTTTCCAAATAAAATGCTATCGTTGAGGAGTTCCCTTTTCCTTTTGGCATGAGGGAAAATTATATTTAACCTCATAATATCAAATCATCAGGCTTTAGATTATGGTCTTCTTCAGATCCTGGGACAAAAGGCCTGCTACAAGGCAAAGTAGAGTCCTAATGATCTAGGTATCAGGTTTTAGATTTCAGTGTAGTCAAGTTAAGAAAAGAGAAAACCAGGAAATGTTAGTTTGGAGAGTGATAACAAGATATTAAAAAAAAAAAAACTGAAAAATTTGAAAATTTGGTATGGGTTGAAAGACAATATACAAACAAACAATGGTCATCCCATATGTAAAAACAGAACTATTGTTATGGGATCTTTGGGATGTTGCTTTTCTGTCTGGACACCTCTGTGGCCAGTGGCACAAGTTGTTGTCCTGCATTCAGGAAGAATGAGGTACAAAGACAAGTGGAGGGTGAGCAATATGAAGAAGAGATTTATTGAGTGTTAGAACAACTTAGGGGAGACATGCAGTGGGTAGCTCCACTCTGCAGGCTAGTTGCCCCAACGAGTGTTTGGTGCTCACAAGAGAGGAGGCCATGGAGAGTTAGACGGTAGCTCCTCTCTGCATATGGTTGACTCCATTCTCTCCTCTGCTCTGGCTGAGCCTGGGGCCGGAAGGTGGGGCCTCTCTGGCCTGAAGGTTGGGGTCTCATTGAGTATCCTCCCTTTCCACGTAGGAACCTGGCTGCCTCCTCCTGCCATTCATGGTGCCACACTTGCCTCCAATTTGCTACAAAATTAGAGCAGGTGCCAACAGCCAGGTAAGGCCAGACAGTGGGAGCAGGCACTTCCAAACCTGCAAGGGCAGAGGAGGCCTTCCCAGAACCCCAACAGTACAGGGATGCCTGAGCCTACAGCCATGGTTGGGCAGCTGCAGCTGTGCCTGATGAGGCAGGGCTCCTGTCTGATCTTTGAATTGGGAGGTCCAGGTCTGCAGCTACGGTTTGGCCAGATGCAGTGTGCCCAGGGAGCTCCCACCCCAACTCAGAAGAGATGGCGCTCCCACTTGTCCCCAGCTCCCACCAGCTACATGACGCATGCAGTCCCAGCTGTGCCTTCCTGCTGCAGCTTGTGTGATGGCAGTGGCAGGCTGTCTGGAGCGGCTGCTATCATTGATATGACATACAATCTGTGGCAAACAGGCCATCTACAGTAACTAGCCCAGACAACCAGCCTACTATTAATAAATCAAACTTGCGGAAATCAGACTACTATCTCTAACAACCATTCCAGAAATCCAAACAATAACTTTCATAAAACTTGGTCCAAAGAAAGAGAAGGAATTGATTAACAATTTTAAGTTTCCCGAATTTTTTGTTCTTGCTTTTAGTTTAGGATCAACCAGAGAAAGCAAATATGTACTCCTAATTAATGATATAGGATGTCCCCTGTAGTTAGCCCCCACTACATTTTCCCTATGTTAACAGCCTACAATCAGGATATTCCAAAAGCTTTTTCTTCTTTTATTATAAGCTACCCTATTCATTTGCCTGCCTTTGAATATCTGGCAAATGCAAATGACAGTCTTTATCCAGTAAACTCTGACATAACAAGCTCTAAGTAAATGGCCTTTGTTCTCATTGGGGTGATCTTTGTTTATTTCCACAATGTTTATGTTTTTTGCAATATGACAGGATCTAGTTCAATTTGTAGGTAGGTAACAAAACTTGATCTTTACAGTGGGAGAGGAAGTTAATTAAATCTATCAGACAAGATAGAGTTTGCATATCTATAAGTTACCCACAGTTTACAAAGAGGTACAAAATGTCATAAAAACAATGAACAAAATCAGAAGATGATAACCTAAAAAAAAGTGCAGTAATTTTCTATGAAAAAACAAAATTCCTCTCTTCAATCAATGCTGCTTTTGATTAAAGATAATCTCAAAGATATAATTTTTGGATCATAAAAATAAATCTGCTCTCATTAGATTTACCCATTTACATAGGTACAGCAAGAATGATAATTTGCTACAGAGACATTTTTAAGTTTTCCCTGTTCGAAGTTTTCAAAAAATATCTCCAATTGAGATTAAAAACACATAAGGCTGGGAAGCCAAGCCTGGAACTCACTGTGATATTTCACTTGCAGTAGTACCTAGATGTTAGGTGAATAGCTTTTTTTCTCAAAACCTCTCAAACATTCTAAGTTTCCTGGATGTACCATAAACATTTTAAGTTCCATAGTCAGTTTTGAGGCTGAGTACTCAGATACTTATGTTCCAGCCTAGATTTTTGAAAAGGGCTTTGCAAGCAGTGGCTCCATAATCATTTTTAGTTCCTGTCAAAGCAAAAATTACATGAAAATTAAACAGAGAAGGACAACTTTATTTAAGCCTATTGCAATGTAGAGAAGAGGCTAGAACTAAATTGTTTCCTCAACTTCACTAAAACATATGGTTGGAAAATTCTTTTTTTCCCCAAGACAGAGTCTTGCCCTGTGGCCCAGAGCTGGAGTGCAATGGCACGATTTCAACTCACTGTAACCTCTGCCTCCCAGGTTAAAGCAATTCTGTTTCAGCTTCCCAAGTAGCTGGGATTAAGGAATGCACCACGCCCGGTTAACTTCTATATTTTTAGTAGAGACTGGATTTCACCATGTTGGCCATGGTGGTCTTGTACCCCTGACCTCGTGATCCACCCACCTCGGCCTCCCAAAGTGCTTGAATTACAGGCTTGAGCCACCACACCCAGCCTGGTTGGACAATTTTAAAGAGCTAGGGTGGAAGGCTGGTAGGTGATCTGTCTACCAATTGACTTTACCCAAAAGAAACATAAACTTTCTTGAATCTTTATGACCAGAGGTAATTTTACAGTTTGGAGCAAAATGACAGTCAAAATTAGGCTCCTATAGTCTAACTTTGGAACTGGGAGCAGGCAGTGCTATATTCCTTGATCACTGCATTTTAAAGAGATTATTTTCTAGGTCCTTGAGAAAAAAAATATTTGTGTGTTGTAAAATTGGCAAGAGGCTTTCCAAAAGATTGTGACCAGAGAAAGAATTAATTATAGATATAGGGACCAAGTGAAAACATTCCCTTCACCTTATGAAGTTTTGCTGAAAAATCAACTGACAAAAGGGAGATTTAAAAAAAAAAAAGTTACACAGAATTTTATTTTAATGTGCCTAGCATGGGGGAATCACAGAGTAATGGTTACCCAATAAACTAGTGGGGTACAGAAGCTTATACATCTATCTTTACAGGTGGAGGGGAGGAGTTGGAGATTGTAGATAATTTTTTTGAGGGACAGTAAATTATTATTAGGGAGAATAAATGAACTAGTGAGATAGAAACGGACTTGTAAATGATTCTCTTTGGAATCTGAATGAGCCTGAGAGGAAGGCATCTTCTTGTAAGAGAAATTCCATCCAGGCCTGGTTGCACTCCTCAGGGAATGGAAGGAAACTGCATTTCTTTTGAAAAAGAAAAATTAAAAAACAAAACAAAACAAAAAAAACTTTGTTGGTCAGATAAGGAAAAATCTCTCCCTGTGCTCCCTGTGCTTGGTGGGAAGAGGTATAGGGGTATTTTGATTCTAAGGCAGCTTTTGAGGACTTCTCAGCATATCAAAGTATCAGTCTTTGGGGTATCTTTTCCTGGGCTCCAATATTCTCCTGTGTGAAACTTCCCCAGAAGTTTTGTACAGTAAAATTTGAGTTGTTGGCTGTGGAGAGAAAAACTGAGCTAATAGTTGAGTGGTGAAGGATCCTATTAAACCAGTTGCCTGTTGATGGCAACAGACCAGTCCAATTAAACAGTTGTATCTCATTTCAGGAGATGGATTTGTAGATGGGCTCTCAAAGCTAGGCCTCTATGTCTGATGCAACAGATATTTAATAAGAGGCATTTCTAGGCAAACAGATGAAAAACCAAAATTAATGTCTGGAGTAGTTTATAAACTAGCTCTTTTAGACTCCAAAGGAAATTAGTTGAGAAAAATTCCTAGATTTGGGTTTCAAACATTTTCAATGGGAGCAAGCAGGCAGTAAAAATCTGACACATTTTTATGATTTATAGTTTCTATGTCACACAATGGTTTATACATGAGCTTTAGCTGTGGGAACTCAGGAAAAAGGCAATTTCAATTTCAATGAGCCAGGTTTAAAAAAAATGGGAGAAATACTTGGAAATATTAGTTTGGAGACTTGTAGACAGGAAAAAATTTGGGATCAAATCACTATCACGGGCTTGTATTAAAAGTTCAAAAACACTGGATAGGGCTAGACTCCGATAACAGATGTACTACACATTTCTTCTGAAACATAATATTCCTATTTATAGCCTCCTATTTCTACCAAATATATATCATAGTAAGACTAACTTATTTGTAAAATAAGTACTGGTCTTATTGTATTTGGCCTGATTATTTGCATAAAATGCAGCAAGACACTGATTAATCATATAGACTCTTTTAAAGTTGGCTTTGCTGAAACTATTCATAAGGAATCTCAGATTTGAATTTTAATAGACTCTTGAGGTTGAGGAGACAAGTCAAAGACTGTGTCTATAACGTCTGTAAAAATTGAGTGAATTACTCTTTTCTTGAGGTCCTTAAAATACCTTGAGCTTCCTGTACCTGTCAGAAACTTACTTTCTTTACTTGCTTCAAAGTGACCATGCATGTAAGGGAATTATGTAGATAAGGTACCAAGCCAATTTTCCCAAGAGATTGCTTATTGGGTCCCAAAGAGGCAACCTCAATCCCTCAAAGCAGTCTGTTCTTTAATTATATGCTGTTACTAAAGAAAACAGATTTTTATGCAAATAACTGTATCATCATATAATAAAAATTCTCTCAAATAGTTTCCAAATTATGGAGTTGTTAGGTAGAGAGGAAGGTGTTTCAAAATTTTCTTTTTCTGTCTTGTTTTTCTTGTTCATCTTCTTTTTTAACAAATGTATACATTTCTAAACTTGTGCAAAGCTATGGATAGCATAATTTTAATTTGGAAAATAAAACACAGAAAATCAGCAATTTTTCCAATAAAAAAGTCATACAATTTATTTTAGCCTTCATCAGTTCAGTCCCATATAATTAATTCTTAGTTTACTTAATGTTAGGTTATCAATTTTATGAGTCTATTTTTTAAAATTAAAGTGTTTGAAAATTTTACTCAGTCCAATTGAATAATCTCAAAGTTATAGATGGTGTGCTTTTACAGGTGAGAGGTGGTTGTTGTTTGTTTGTTTGCTTGTTTCTGTTTTCCTTTTTTTTAATCAAGAAGTTTTGGTTAGCCAACCAGTACATGTTTATATCTATGTCTAGATAGTTTTGAGGAGGACAAATAGTTCAGCTAATCATTTATGAGATAAACAATGGGAACTTAAAGGGTCTATACCTAGCCTTGTTATGGACAACAAGGAACTGATACTGTTATCTAAATTATATGGGGAAAGATAACTTAGACTGTTAGATCTAAGTTATGTGGGGAAAGGCAGTTCTTTGCTATAAACTATTTTCATAAAATGGCCAGGGATTTCTTAATTGCTGCTATTTTCCAGGAGCACAGTACTGGGGAAAATCCCAACACTGTCAAACCTTTTATACTTATTATCTAATATTACAAGTGGTTTGTCAATCATTTTTCTCATTTTATACTATTTTTCCCAATTCCTTCTCTTTTGGCTTTCTTAAGAGAAACTGTTTTGTTTCCTGGTGTTTCATGTAGGTTACATGGAAGTTATAAATGTTTTGAAAACTAGCCATAGCTGTATTTCAGTATATTAAATATCTACTTATATCTAAATATCTCTACTGATTAAGTACAATGTAAAGTTATCCTTTTCAAAAAATGTACTTAGCCTAATGTATTCTGCTAATTAATACCTTCCTTATTTCTAAGTCTAAGTTAACATAGGTCTAGGCAATTTTATTCAAATTCTCATATTATGAGAAGTTTATTAATTTGAATTCTAAAATTTTATATACCATATGAAATCTTTAAAATTATTTTTCCATTCAGTTTATAATCAATAAGTAAATATTAATTTGCACATAACTATACAGTAATTTTAATGTGTTCTTTTAGTACTCATTGTCATTTTGTATCATTGCCAGGCCATTCACTGCTACATATTAATAGTCATGACGTATTTGTTCTACATTCTAGTGAATGACAGAACAGTGATCAATATGGCTAGAGAACTTTAGGAAAATTCACTGTTCTTATGGTGTCTGGCAATAACATGGGACCATTCCAGTTCTCACACTCAATAGCAAAAAACAAAATCGTACAATGCATGTATATATTTTTACCATATACTGTATATAGATTGCTCAATCTTCCTCCTAGTCAGTCTCCTCTCTCCAACTACCAGCCTTCACCAAACAACAACATACATCTCATGGCAGACATGATTAACATGACCAGGAAGGACTAATGGAGAGCACCTACAGTTTCAAAAACTTTCAAATCCAAGCCAAAGATAATTGTTTCTACGAAGGGCAGTTTTTAGAGGTCTGGTACATTGATTTCCAGGGCCCCTGATACCTATCAACCAACCAGTGTTTCAAAGCCCCTATATGAATTAAAGGATCCTGATAATTTGAAACTATAGTTAATATATGATGCATACAAAGAAGAATTTCTTATAAACATTCAAAGTAAAAATGGGAATTCACATGGTTGAGGGCCTACTTTAGTACTCAGATAAGAAAATTCAGTGGCTTAATAGATTATCTATTTCTTTATCTAACATTTATTTTGAGCTTGTTGCTGAACTACCATCATAGAGCAAGAGAAAACCATGAAAATACTAAATCAGGAGAACCAGGAAAAGGTCTAAGAGCCAAAGCAGGTTAACTGCATGTCACTGCCCTTTAAACATGGAAAGATAGCTCACAGTAATTCATGTTCTCAATTCATTGTTTTAAGCCTACTCTGTCACAGCAGCTTTCCCACTCAGATACTTTATTTTGTTTGACATTTTGTCAGTTACATTAGCTCTTGCAATAATCTTCTTACAAAGAGGAGAGTATTTCTAGAGTCCTTGTGTAACTAAGCATTTTTCTCTGAGTTTTTTTACATATGAATGACAACTTGTTCAGGCAAGGACCTCTTAGATCCTAAACTTTCTCCCTCAAAATTCCAGTGTCTTCCTTGTGTTTCATGTCAAGAAATAGACTTCTGAAACCAGTCTTTTTTTTTCCTTTGTAGCTAACCTTTTTTTTTTTTTCTTTATACATGCCTTCAGGATTCTTTTTCTACTTGTTGAAATTCAAACATTTTTCAGTCCTAGGATATATCTGCAGAGAACTGCTTTTTTATTTTTATTTTTTCACTGTAATGCACAAAACCCTTTCAAATATTGGACTCAGATTTTTCTTCATTTCCATAATGAAGTAAAATATAGTTGATATAAAGTTCATCACCTCTAGAAGTGGATAGATCAGATTTGTCTGGCTGCCACCTATTGACTCTGATCCATTATTTAAAATTACATGCAAACTTATCAGTTATTAAATATGAGTAAGAATATATTTAATCAGATTTTCCTGGAGATTAAATAAGATATTGGTAGATGCTTAGTGCTATGGTTTGAATGTTTGTGTTGCCTCCAAAAGTCATGTTGAAACTTAATGTCCAATGTAACAATATTAAGAAGTGGAGTCTTCAGGAGGTAATAAGGAGACCGGGGCTCTGTCTTCATGGATGGGATTAGTGCTTTATGAAACAGTTTGAGGGAGTGAGTTTGGCTCCATTATATCCCTTCTGCCATGTGAGGACATGGTTTTCATCACTTTTGCCCTTCCATCTCTTTCACCATGTGGGGAAGTTGTCACAAGAACACCATTGATGGAGTGGCCCCCACCAGACACCAAACCTGCCAAGTGCCTTGATCTTAAGCTTCCCAAGCTCTAGAACTATGAGAAATAAATTTTAGTTTTTTATAAATTATGCAGTCTCAGGTATTTTTTAGGGCAGCAGGAATGGACTATGACACTTGGTAAATGTTAAATAATTTATACATGTTAGTTATTATTTATAATTACTGCTTTATTCCTATTATCCATTGTTTCTTTCACTGAAAACTGATAATTCTTAGATAGAATTTCTATCATCTTTCTGTTAGATTGAATGTCTGTCACCTTTTAAAAATTACTTATCTATTATTCTTTCTCTTTTAAAAAAAATCCTGTGTATTATGAGCAAAATTATTAAATGTGTTATCTAAGTGGTCATTACATCTTTCTCAAACTTTCATTGCCTCCAAAGATTTTAATGTTTGTTTTGTATTTTAGGTTTTCTCTCTTCTGTTTTTCTTTCTCCTTTCCTCCTTTCCTGTCCACTCCCATTGTATCTCTCTTTTTAATTCAGGGTGCTCTTTCTTTGTAGCTCCCTAATGGTATTTATAGAGACTTTTTTCTAGAGACTTTTTTTGAAGATATGTACATCTTCAAAATCATCAAGGCATCATCCCCTTTTCTGTAGCTTCTATTACTAGGCCTGTTGTTGCTTCTGTTATTATGTTTAAGTTAAGGTGATCTGTCCAGTTCAAAACTAGTTCATAACCTTAATCGCTGACCATTCAGGTGGGCACTAGTAACTCTCCTTCCAGATTTTAGTAAGAGGGTCAGGTTGATATATAAAATCCTTACTCATAGGTCGATTTGCCAATTGTGTTCAAAGTTCTTTGGTGATGTTTTATGGGCCTGAAAGTAGGTCTCATTTTCTCCTATCTTTTTGATTGAACCAGAGAGTCAGGTGCAGTTTGAAGTTCTCCTTTTAACATTATAGTTCATGAACACCCCTGCTCTGAGCATGGTAAGCCTCATCTTAGCACTTTTTGCAGTGCTTTCCTGAGATGTGTAAGCATTCCAGGGAGTGAGGAAGCATTGCACATGCCTATTCCCTGCAGTGACGCAGGCTGGCAGAGTTTCCCAATGCAAGTGAGAATGAGCTGTTGACAAAGGCTGGGGACAGAACTTTTCACTCTGGCTGGATAAAATTGTAACTTCTGTGCATTTGAGGAAAAGCTGCTTATTTTTTTTTTCCTCATCATTTTTGCAACTAGTTCTCAGTTTGGCAAAGTCAGATGAGTTGTCATAGTCTTTTCTTCCTTTTCTTTTTTGCCACCTGTTCTGGTTTGTTAAGACTGTGGTTGAATGTAGTATATTAAGGGCACAAAATCTTTTCCTGTTCTATTTTTGGATGCCTATTCTCTTTCATATGACTGCAGTTGCAAATGACATGTGGTTCATATATATACTTTTAATAACTTTAAATCTATCTCCACTAACAATGGCATTAAAATCTAATTGAAAATTTACCTATTTTTTTTTTTATTTTTCTTAAGTTACACTAAGAACTTTTGTTTTTCCTCTCCCCCACCATGTGTGTATCTGTGTTTGTGTGTGTGTAAGAGGAAACTTGGTAAGAAGCATCTCAAACTTTTATAGTTTGTTAGCTCATTAATCCCAAAGTTTGCCTCCTTCAACATTCCAGACTAAGACAACTTGATATTCCACAAGCAGATATTTCTAGGACTGCAATGAAATTAAATTTCCTAGGGAGAAATTTCTAGTATAATCTCCCAGACTAAAGTCACAGTAGAGACAGTCAACTATCCAACAATATCCACTCTAATTTTTTCTTTTAAGTAATCCAACATTCCCTTTGTATTTTCTGATCAGGATTTGGCTGAGAATGTGGCTATCCAACAGAGATTTTATTTCCCAGACTCCACTGCACCTTGCTGAGAAGATATGAATAAGTTAGGAATAGAAGGGGTGTGAGCAAAAACGATGGCGGTAACTTCCTAGCTTTAAGGACATAAATGCTTGCTCTGGTATACCTTTTCCTACCCTATGTTACTGGAAACCAATCATGAGGGCTTTCAGCTTAAACTGCAGAGTGTGTCTGACACTCGGCAATGGCAGGGGAGGAAGACAGAAGGGTATGGGTCCCTGCCACCGTAGCCTTCTCACACAAGCACTCTTAAAAAAAAAAGAGAAATATATTCCAATCTCATTTAAACCTCAGCATTTTGAAGTATTTTTATTGTGGCAGATTTTCCTGTACTGCAACTAATACAAAATACATTTAGAAAGTGTGGTTGCATTTTCTTCCCAAATTTGAAGAAAAGGTGGCAATGAACAATTCATAAACTACTACATACCGCTTGATAAGATCAGGCTCATGAGCACTGAAATGTTTTCACAGTAAAGACAATGATTTCTTGGAGCATTGTTGCTTTTAAGGCTTTTACAAGTGGGGTGGTTAAAATGGATGTGTCTGTGGTATTTTGGCGGGGGTGGGAAACGGAAGCCTATCTGCTTTTATTTATTGGGATAAAATGGTTGATGAGAAATTACTAACAGAAACCTACATTCCGCCAGAAGATGTCACAGCAGCATGATATTACCTTTCAGGAAAACTATAAAAAGATTAAAAAAGTGAGACAGAGATAGTACCCTTTTCTCAATGGCATCTTCCATTTCTTCACAGAGCTACTATCCCTGGAGGGATATTTTAAAAAGCTGAATTCTTAGCCTTTTGTAATAACATAAGCACAACTTTTTAAGACTGACCTGACATCCCGCAACTACTTTTTTTCCCCTCCAGTGGAGATGTGAGTCAGTGGCAGTTTCATAGCTTTTTATTGGATGTCTTTTGAGCATGGACTACATCAGTTTCCTATGGAGCTTGACAAAGGAGAAATTTTGGCAATGAGAAGTGCCTCTGGCGTATTAGAAACAGAAAGCAACATATATGTTTCAGAAATAGCAAATGGCTTGCCTGCCAAGCCAACCCTGTGGTACACAGGGTTCTGTATTACAAGGCTGCCTGCCTCTAAACTCAAAGCAGAGGCAAAAGCAGTGGAGCTCTTCTGGCTTAGAACTGTTTCTCTTAAATCTGTGTTAAAAGAAAAATCCATGACCTTCATCTCTTAGCAAAAACCTCAAGCCTCGCTGATTCTTATTTTAATGCAGATTTCTATGTCCTTGTATATAAAAGCAATTCTTTGAAGGCTTTAGGAAACAAACAAGGAATTTCAGTGGAATGCATGTATGAATTAGTATTTATCTGGAATAATAAGCATGAGTAGTATGCAGAAACAGAATTGGCTTTTAAGGATAATAACTGAGAACTGTGTGGCATGTATTGTGCTAAGCATTTGACACGTCATTAATCCTAATAATCCCATAGTATATACAATGTTATCTCCATTTTACAAATGAGATAACTGAAAGTAACACTCTTAAGGGAATACAGCTAGTAAATGGTAGATATGGGCTGCTAATTCAGGTTTGCCTAGTTACCACATCCATTATTGCCACTCAAAAGTTGTACAGACCTTAATTACTACACAAAGCAACATAAATTATTTAGTGTCTAAGTACTCAATACACACCAGTGTCACTAAAAAGAAACAAGAGTAAACTTTAATTTGTATGAAAGAAATATGACCAAAAGCTGTATAATTACTGGCATTTTCTCTGAATTTTTCAGCCTTACCTAAATTTTGAACTGAAGTCCTCAGAAATCATGCCCACCTAAAAGCTTGTGGCTGGCAATAAAACATTTGTAAAATGTGAATATAAATACTATTCTTGATAATAATGTAGAAGTCATTTTACATTTTGCATTTGTTTTTTTCTTAAAATCCCCAGAATTCCAAAAGTCAAAAGCATCATTGTGACAAAAAAACAAACAAACAAAAACCTGGAAAGGAAATCTAAAATAACACCTTTCAAGGAAGTTTGTTTTGGCTTCTCAAGAGAAAAGAGAGTTCCATAAGCTTAAGAACACAATGCTGACTGAATAAAAAACAAAACAAAACCAAGAAACAGTAACCAACAAAAAGATGAGGACCATTTTTTTGTAAAGAAAATGCGAAGAACAGAACCTTGGAAGCCTTTTGCATCACTTGTTTCTCCTTATTTTCCTAGCAACAGAGTGAATGCAGCTACAACTATCAGGCCAAAACTTGTAGTTTCTTTGAGTCAAAGCCCAGCTCTCAGCAAATTGATACTGGTTTCATCTAATTGCCTGGCGTTGGAGGCACAAAAAGGTAAATCAAGCCTTTTGTGCTCCAGATATTGAGTTTGATTCTATACATAGAAATAATCTGTCTCATTCAAGCTTTCTGAACATAATGGCTTCACTATTCAAAATATGATATTTTTGCCATTTTTGGCATCCCTCCCAATCTGTTTGAAAGCCTTCTGGTATGTCCCACCAAATACTTCATTTTGTGTCATAGTCACCTAGTTTTTTCCTTGCTCACGGACTAATTTGAGGCAGGCCTCCTGGGAAGCTATGCACACAGTACTGATATTTTTTTTCTCTCTCTCTCTCCTATTAAAACATACCTCTTCTGAGTGATAAGCTATGTCAGTCCTTGATCTTTACAAATGTCATTACATTAATTTATCAAATCTCAGTGTGGTCATCTATTAAACTACAGAAGCAATTATCTGATTGTAAAAAGAATATCAAGCATGGAGTAAGCACCACTCTAATTCACCAAAATACTATCATTTTGTCTAATGGCTTTTAAGATTAAATCATGTAACTTACCATTTTATTAGCACCACTTCATACTCATTCATTCATCCATCTATCCATGTACACATTCATTCATCATCCATCCACATCCACATATCTCTCCATTCATCCAACCATCCCCCATTAGTATTAATTTTCTCATTGAAAAAATTAGTATTAAGCTTCCAGCTTAGTTGTTTTGGTGCTAGAACTACAGCAGTTAAAACGTAAAACAAAATGGTTCTACCTTCTTGGTACTTGCATTTTTAGTGCATAAACAATTAAAAAAACAAGCAAAGGAAAATATAAGATGGTATATAATAAAAAGCCTCATAAAGAAGGATAAATGTGGACAGTGGGGAGAATGGGGATTGGTTAAAGGGTTAAAAGTGTTATTTTGCAGGATGAATAAGTTCTGGAGATGTAATATGCAGCATGGTGACTATAGACAACAATACTGTATTATATACTTGAAATTTTCTAAAAGGGTAGACCTTAAGTGTTTTCACTACAAAAAAAGGTCACTATATGAGGTGACGCATATAGTAATTAGCTTGAGGGTGGGTTATTATTTTGCAATGTATACATATATCAAAACATCACATTGCAACATTGCACACATTAAATACATACAATTTTTATGTGTCAAGTATATTCCAATAAAGCTGGGGAGAAAAGCCAAGGGATTGGTGGAGATAAATGGACATATTTTTTGTTGCTATTCTTTTAAGATTGGTCAAGAAAACTTTTTTTTTTTTCTTTTTTTGAGACAGAGTCTCACTCTGTCACCCAGGCTGGAGTGCAGTGGTGCAATATTGGCTCACTGCAACGTCCGCCTCCCAGGTTCAAGTGATTCTCCTGCCTCAGCATCCAAAGTAGCTGGGATTACTGGTGCATGCCACCATACTCAGCTAATTTTTGTATTTTTAGTAGAGGTGGGCTTTTGCCATGTTGGCCAGGCTGGTCTCAAACTCCTGACCTCAGGTGATCCGTCTATATCAG
The DNA here is from genome assembly GCF_009761245.1 of Sapajus apella. Taxonomy (NCBI): domain Eukaryota; kingdom Metazoa; phylum Chordata; class Mammalia; order Primates; family Cebidae; genus Sapajus; species Sapajus apella. The sequence continues at coordinate 28,271,210 of NW_022436964.1, read as the reverse complement.
CCTCCCAAAGTACTGGGATTGCAGGCCTGAGCCACCGTGCCTGGCTGGAAAAGTTTTATAGTAAGGCAACATCTGAACAGATCTGGGAAGAGGGTAGAGAAACCAGCCATAAAAATAACTATCTGAAGGAGATATTAAGAAGAGCAAATTCAAAAGTCCTGAGGTAAAAACGTATGCTTGGCATGTCTAAGGAATGTGGAGTACAGTCTGATGTATGATTGGAATCGGGTAAAGAAGGAGAAAAATGATAAGATATGAACTCATGGAGTTATTGATGGACCATCTAAAGTAAGGTTTTGTAGGTCATGATAAATATTCTTTTATGTTATGACTTATCAATAAGTTACCTGAAATAATTTATTATTAGCTCCTCTGGTTCTGTAAGCTCAGTCAACTGAGGTTGAGGTTCTTGCTTGCAGTTTCATAAGAGGTACAGTCAGATGTCAGCTGGGCTTGAAGTCATCTGAGGATTCAATGGGGCTTTATGTCTATGTCACTTGTCTGAGTTAGTGTTGGTTATCTGTTGGATGTTTATTTAAGGCTGTCAAACAAAGAGCCCATGTGTGGCTTATGCGTCTTGAGCTTATTACAGAATGAGACCCGGGTTTTTAAGAGACAATGTCCCAAGAATGAATTTTAAAATTGAGCATTCCAAGAAGTAAGAAAGGGAAGTTGCCAGTTTAGTTAGGGCTCTGTCTAGAACTGGCACAGCAACAATTTCTGCCATATTCTATTTGTCAAAGCAGTTACAAAGCCACTCAGGAGCAAAGAAATTTAGAGATAATCTCAATCTCTTAATGGAGAAGAGGCAAAATCACATTACTGAAGAGCATATGAAATGGTAAGTGTAAGTGCTGTTGTAGCCACATTTTGGAAGTATAAGCTGTCACAGTAAGAATATTGGATTTCATTAGGATTATATTATAAAGGTACTGGAGGGTATTGAAAAGAGAAAAGGTATCATATCGTATGATTTAGTCTTTTTGTTGAGACAGACTTTAGTGTTGCAAAGGAGAAAAATTGAGATTACTTAAGCTATCAAAATAATCAAAGTGCGAGGAATTAATGGCTTGGCTAGGGTGTTGGAAGTGGAGATGGCAGAATGAGGTTGGACTGTACATTTACTGACAATGGGACTTGCTGATGGATATGATGCAGATTGTGCACAAAAGAGACTAGTCTATCAACAATATTGGCTGAGCAACTTGGAAAATAAAATTCCCTATTACTCAGGTAGGAAAAGTGTAGAAAGACCAAATTTGGAGATTTCCAAATCAAGACTTGAATTGGACATGTTAAATTTTAAATGCATATTGGAAATTAAAATGGAGCTAAGTTTCAGGAGTTCAAGTGTTAGGTTCAAGATGGAGGCATCAATGTGGACAAATCAGGATCAAGATGATTTTTAAACGATGATACTTGAGAATTGCCCATATAGTAAGCATACAAAAAGAAGAAAAGAGGGCACTGGATGCAGATCTGGGTTACTCAATGTTCAAAGCTTGGGAAATGAATAAAAGGATGTGGATAGCCATGAACATCACTGTAGCATAACAACCTCCTAAGCCTTCTTACTGATGACATTACTGATGACCCCACCCCAACCCCAAACTTTCTTTATCTATTTGCCTGTCAAGTCAGAATGATCTTCATCAAGGGCAGCTATAGTCCAGTTTTATTATATTTCTCCTTAAACGATTTATCAGTTGTTTAGCCAATGCTCAAAGACCTTACTTAGACCTAATGACCTATAAGCCTCTGAAGGATGTCTCATATGCAAATGTTCTTCATGTTACTACCTGTACTACCTACATTAGGTTCTACCCAGAATGTTTTCCCTAATCTTAGTGTATTAGGCCTGCCCCATCCTCCTGCTAGAATTTCACTCTGCTTCATCTCTTCACCGATTTAACTCTTCATCACACATCTCTTCCCCATTTACATGCCATATGCCCTGAGACTTGATCAGATTCCTTTGCTTTAGACCTTATATCTGCCTATCCATTACTTCAAATAAAGTTTTGAATTACACTATTCTGTAATTATTGGACAAATATCTCTCATATACATTAAAGTTCAATAAAAAGTGTTTAAGTGACTAACCATTGTCTGGGGTCCTGGTACAGTCTCTGGCACAGAGAAATCACTAGTTAATTAACTTTTGTGTAAAATTACTTAATGTCTATAATGAGTGTTGGGAGATAACATATAATGTAGGAATTTGAATATATATATTCAAATATATATATTTATCAAATATATATATTTACCATATATATGCATTTAAAAGAGAGAGAAATATATATATGATATAATGTAACTCAGTTAATTACCCTTAACTTGCAATGCTACCCCATTCTATGGAGGTTTCTAATATATTAGCATGATATTAGAAATGAAATAAAAGGAATCTCAGGCAAATTTTCCTTCATGTTCTTCTTCATTGGCTACCAATCTACTTACTCATAAAGCTTTGTTTGGTGGACAGACGGTGTTAGCAAGTTAGGGTTTCCAGGCAGAAGAGTCCTTGGGTCTATTTTGAAGGTCCCATAAGCCTTTATTTATTTGTAGAGTTCATGCTTTTCATCATAAGACAAACTCTCTTTGTCTTCCAATACATTATCCTGAATTCTTTTCATCTTGCTACAGTTTCCATTTTTAAGACTTCTCTGACTTCTTCTTGTTCCTCATCTGCATGAGTTGCAAGCATTTTGCCAATACCTCCAACAAATGGAGTCTTCTTCCTGAACCATTTCTACATGTGGCAATATTTTCTCCTAGGGCTGTTAAGCCTTTTATCCTTGCAGTTTGAGACAGACGTAACTTACAGCACAGAGTCTCTGGGTATTGAAACCATGATGGATGTCTTTTTGGCTTGATTGTACCTGGCCTCTATTTCAGGCATGCACCAAATAGTCTGCCTTATTGATGACTGTGACTCAAGTCACTAACACTCAGCAGTGACAGCTCAGCTGCAAACTGATCGCCAGCCTTTCCTTTTGTGCCATTCCTCCCTCACTTAATTCCTAAATGGCTATTTCTTTTATTTTTATTGAATTTATTTTTGTTCAGTCAGTCCTTAAATATTTTCTAAAGACCCTTCATATCAGTTTAAATCAGAATGTTCTATACTTATACTATTGGTTTTTTGTCCTCATTATTTATTAAAATACTTACTGAATCATAATTATTTCATAAATGTTATCTTGAATTTTTCCAGTTGTTTATATTTGAGATAATAATTAATATCTTCATTTCACCTTTCAACAAACTGTACTTTCAAGCAAAATTTACATCTACTTTTACAATGCCCAGAAGGTTCTCAAGAACATTAAAATCTAGAAATAAAAAACTGTAAGATGATACATATGCTTTTCAAAAATATAGGTAGTGATTTTCAACATTAGTTTGATAAATATAAATTAGAAAAGAAGTTGTAGAAGCATCTTCTGGTGTTTAAAATCCATAGCAAAGGTGTAGGTACATAAATGGGGTATTTAACTAGAGTGCAGATTTCTGTATCTCTAACATATTTGAAGACTCAGGTCTATGAAATATTATTTGTGATACCAGAGTCTCTCACAAGCAATTATTATTATAAATTGTAGGAATAGCTTATGAGTTGAAACTAAGTCTTTTAATTTTACATTCTTACAGTAGGGTAAGGGGTCAGGAGTATTGCTGTTTTTTAGATTAATTATTTCTTTAGAAATATTTTGTAAACACGTATAATCTAAAAAAAACAGCAATTCTGAATTGTACATTAAGTGGTATCAGAACACTGTTTTTGAAAGTTACTTTAAAATGACAAGAACTGAGGTTTGTTATGATTTTCTACAGAGCGTCTGTACAGATATCTTTAGTAGTTTCATAATGGTGAGTGCTGATGGTAGAGTAACAAGAATATTTATTTACTTACAGTATAAAGCAGTATCTTGCCAAAGGAAATAACTGTCATAATAATTTGTGACTATGGGATTGTGACTAGGACAAGGCTGGTTTTGCGATAGCAAAAGCTGTATTTCTCTGTGGGCATAGGTTTATAGGCAAAGAAGTACTGATATAGGGTATTTTATTTCTTTCAACTAAATTTTTCTATTTTTTATACACAATATAATTAACAGGTGAGAATCTGCCCACATTACACCAGCAGAGAACAGATTAATAGGATTTAAAAGTATTTCAACACCTGACTTTCCAGTTAATAAAGACATTCAAATGGTAAAATTCTGTACTCTTCATGTTTCAGCCAATTAATTTACATAAGTTAAATTAACAGATCTTAAAAAAGGCATTTCTACTTCCAACACACACCATGCTGGTGGGTGTCAATTGTACAGCTAAGAAGAGCAACAGTTTTGGGTCACGAATTTTAAATGTGATAATTCAGTTCAATAAACCATGTCCCTAATAACCAGCTCTCAGTAATTTTAAAAATAGTTTGTTTGTTCAAGTTTTTATTTCGATAACTGATTTCCCTCTCTCTTTCCCCATCCCCAGCCAGTAATTCTTGAAAATTATAGATATTAGTACATTGTCTAGAACATACCAAGAAAATATATAGCATGGGTACATTGATGTATTTAGTTTTATTACACAAAATTTAAAGGTGCTTTTTAAGGCCGGGCGCAGTGGCTCACGCCTGTAATCCCAGCACTTTGAGAGGCCAAGGTGGGCGGATCACGAGGTCAAGAGATCCAGACCATCCTGGCCAACATGGTGAAACCCCGTCTTTACTAAAAATACAAAAAAATTAGCTGGGCGTGGTGGCGCGCGCCTGTAGTCCCAGGTATTCGGGAGGCTGAGGCAGGAGAATTGCTTGAACCCGGGAGGCGGAGGTTGCAGTGAGCCAAGGTCACGCCACTGCACTCCAGCCTGGCGCCTGGTGACGGAGTGAGACTCTGTCTCAAAAAAAAAAAAAAAAAAAAGAAAAAGAAAAAATGCTTTTTTAGAACTCTGAAGCATAAACTAGTGACATAATTAAATGGAAAACGTGTTTGTTTCTTTTTTATTAGCTAGCTGTATAGGCAATTGATTTCCAAGTGATTGGTTATTTTGCACCATAGTCAACTTTTACTTGTGATATATTCCAGCAACAGAATTTTTTCTACTACTATGGAGAAATTATTTGATATCTTCAAATGAAGAAAAGGATTACCTTTAGTATCTGTGTGACTGGAAGCTACTATTGGTTGTTTATCTTTCTGTTGAGCAAAGCTCCTTCTTGTTCCTTCCCATTGGCTTGCTCCGAGTCATACTAGTTAGGGCCTTGCATCCAAATTAGAGTTCCTTGTATGATGAATAATCATCACAGCAGTTTTAAAGTTGTTCATATTTTAATTATAGAGACCACTTAAATGTTTTTTTTTCTAACTAATTAAAGGTAGGCAATAACATGAACCTAAAGATTATCATATTTATGAGGTTCATAATTTCCATGCTCGAAGGCATGAGAAAATTCAAAACTAGAAAAAATAAACAGTGATTATTGTCCCTTGATTGGCATTTGATTTCATTCCTTTTCTTTGACTTTGTCCTTTTTCATAAACTAAGGGAATAGCAAGGCTAATCTTGTGATTGGGATAAACATCAGTTTCCTACTTAGAACCCCATTAGTCAGTGTACTCAAGGGAAAGTTATAATTTCTTAGCAACACTTTCAAGGACAGGATTTCCTTTTAAGCCTTACCTCTCATCACTTTCCTGATTTCTCACCAACCTTTCACAGTATTTTCCTTTCCTGATGTGTTCCATTTTCCAGCCATTTCATAATCTTTCTCTCTTACCTGAGCTGCCTGTCTTCCCCAGCTCTTCCTTTTCTTATATCCACCGCCATTTCTTGACAGTCACTGCCTACCATGACCATCACATACTAGGCTGGATCTCCTTACATGGATTCTCGCGTCATTTGTTACTCCCATTCTCTCTCTTCAACCCTACTCCAGTAGTCAGAGCACACGGTTGGCTGTATGTAATCCAGCCTTTAGTGACATTTCCAATTTCTGGTTGTATAAAAGCGATTTAATAATTGTATGATTAAAAGCTTGATTTGCAAACATTCTAGAAAGCATAATGCATTTTCTTCCCTCATTTGCTCATCAAGTACCAATTCCTTAACACATTATAATCTGGTTTTCTTCTGCTTTCGTCTGGATTATATCCCTTAACTCTGCTTGATTTCTCTCCAAATTTCCATAGACAATGATTAGACATCATCCAGGTTTTCCTTGGGGAAGATTCTCTTTGTTAGCTTTCCTTTAGAAGCCACAGTCAGGTTCACAGCCTCAACTCTCACTTCTGTGCCCCAGGCCCTTAAATTATTCTTTTTAGTCTAGATTCTTTCCGATGCTTTAGTGTGTATTTTCTGGGTTTGTAATGACTCTCTGGATATTTTCACTTAAATGTTCTGCTACTTTAAACCCAGCAAGTTTTTAAAAATACTCTCCTAGACTCTATTACATCCTCAAAGACTTTATCTTCTTTGATAACTCTCAAAACTGCCTGAAGTTAAAAGCTTTCATTCATTAATGGTGAATTCTGTCTTCTCTCTTAATGGCTGTGTTCCTAAATCCCAATGAGTCTGTTTCCTCAGGATTTCTCACATGCATATTTTATTTTCTTCCTGCTAATACCACTGTAGTTATGACATAGGTTAGATATGTCTAATTCACACTTTTAAAAAAGAAAGAGAAAATCCATTTAACTGATATTAATTGGCATTTCTGTCTCAATTTTTTTTTACCATTACTCTGACAAAACTTTAACCCTTCTCAAAATGTTTAAGCAACTTTCCATTTTGATAACAGCATGAAGTTAAAACATCTAAACCTTATACTCCAAATTCTAAACAATATTGTCCCAAGCAACCTACTGTGATTTACCTCCCATCACTGCCTTTCTCAAAGTCATTATGCTAGCCTAATTCACTTATTCAACTCCTCTCAGTAAATGTCATATTTTTCTGCCTTTAAGATAAAGGCAGAATTGACTTAATCTCTATTGACTAAGTTTAGTAACTTTCCTTTTTGCAACTTTCTGAGGTTATTTTCATATTACAGCTCACTCATATATTATGATTTGAGACTATAATTTATTATTTATTCCTTTTATTTTATCCTCCAGAAATCTAGTTCACCATATATATGAATGCTCTGTAAGTACTAGCTGATTTCACTTTGCTGTTAATGAAAACATTTAATTTGATTAACATTTTCAACTGGAAAATTATGTTTGGTTGGCTATTTGGAATCTTAATTTAGTAAACTAAGGCAAGAAACTCATAATCATTACCACAAAGGATTTAAAAGAAAAAATTACATATTAAATGCTTTTGTGAATAATAATATCAGAAGATGTATTAAATTGTGTCTTTCTATAATATTTTTATTTTGTTTTCTTGGCATTTAATAAAATATTGAGTGAAATACTACAATTTTCTTGAATATCTTATTTTCTTTTTTGTTTGTTTGTTCTAATCAGGGGAAATCTCTAACACAGTCCCCCCACTACCACAAATTATGCAGTCGAGTTTTCCACATTTGGGGAGATCGCAGGTGTCAGCACATCCAGGGTGCAATGGATAGGCCTCGCCCTGGGAAAACCACCTTCGTGATCATGGTATCTTCCCTGCCAGGTGAATACTTTATTTCTATCCTAGTTGTTTGAGTCAGTTTTTGAAAGAAAATTTATTTTATCATTTTATCTTTGAGATGACCTTATTAGCTAGAAATCCTTGAAGATTTGAGTGAAGAATCTATAAATCATCTAAGGCACAGACTAATTATAACATTTTGCTTAATATAGATTACCTACATTGATACATAACATAAACAATGAAAGTTTATTCTCCATGATTGTGTTTTCTTGTATGTTCTCAATTATTGTATTATAATCAGAATTGCTATTGATTGTATACACTGTTCCTATCTCTTTAAACAATAGTATATCCTTTAAAAAAGAAAATTAAAACATATATTTTACTTATAATTGCCCAGGCTTTCCTGCTAATTATCTCTGATTCACTTAACAACATTGTGAGATAAGAAGTACTATTATTACCCCTATATTAAGGAAAGAAACGTCATTTAGGGAGATCCTGTGATTTGTCTAAGAAGAGAATGTCACTAAGTAGCAGACATAGTAGGTATGTAAATAGCCACTAATCACTCATCAAACTCTCCTTGCCTCTGTAACTTGGCTCACGTTAGAATTTAGAGGCAAATTACAAAATGTTGCACTTTTGTGTGTGTGTGTGTTTGTAAATAATATACTCGTTTTCCTATAATAATTTTGGGTAAGAAATTTCTTATGTAATATTTTACTCTTTTTTGCCACACTGGCAACCTCTAGAACTGAGAACTCTGGAGCCCTATTCTTAACACATAATATACTGAAACCAACTGACATGATGTACCAGGCAGATTTTGCTTGAATATAGCAAGGTATTCATCAATGGAAAGACTTCACAGGCAAATTTTAGAATTTTGCACATTTTTTGTCATGTAAATAATATATGGATTTTTCTTATAAGAATTATATGTAAGGAATTTATTATGTAATTAAAAAGTCTATAATTCGGCAAGTTGCTTTTTGAGACACACATATGTAATTTATACACATCATCCCTTGGTATCCATGGTTGCTATACTGTACTGTTTAGGAATAAAGAGAAAAAAGTCTATACATGTTCACTATACATGTTCAGTAGGACTTAGATTTTTTTTCCTATATTTTCTATCCATGGTTAGTTGAATCCGGGGATGTAGAAACCACAGATACAGAGGACCTAAAATACATAAAATCCACTCAACCAAATCGAGGTTGACAATTTTTGTGCAAGATATTTGACTTTTACACAAAGTGATCTGAGAAATCCTGCGAGGATTTGGAGAAGGAGATGACACAATCTGATATCTTTTAACAAGATCATTTTGGCTGTTATGTTGAAAATAAACCCAATGGGACAAGGACAAGGAGACTCCAGGTAAAAGATGATGTTAGTTTGGACAAGGATAGCAGTGATAAAGGTGAGAAACAATGAGATTCTAGATGTTTGGAAGGAAGATCCAGTAGGGTTTTCTGATAAATAGAGTAAGTGTTGTGGGAGAGTGGAGGAGGGCAGAACATAATTCCTGCCTCGCCAGAATACCGTGAAAATGCTTAACTGGCGGTCAGCACACAGCAAGCTCTGAAATGATATTTGACACTGTATGTCCTCTGGTAGAGATAAGCAAACTGAGCTGCAAAGCTGTTAAATCACTCACCTTACATGACCTTGATAGTTAATGTCATTGCTGTAATGCAAATCCAACTGTAGATACATTGCTCTACAGGTCAAAGGCTGGGCCTACATCCTTGTCATTTATTCTAATTTTACAAGGTCCATTTGATTTGAATAAAGAAAAACACAGTGGAAAAGTCAGTCGAATCAGAAATAACTTTTTTCCTGAACATTTGGGTCACTTGCAACAGCCAAGTATAATTTTGTATTAACTGCAGGAAGCCTAATAATCAGGTTTCTTAAACAAGCATTTTTATACAATTAACTCTCTTGATTAGATATTTTCCCGTTAATGGTGCACGTCGGTGAAATTCTTAGCCACACTTAAAGTCATGTTAAGAGAGAACAAAATAATAGAGACTTGGGAAATTTAATTTATGGCCTTTAGACTGCTTCTTTCATAATCATTGTACTTTATAAATGGTTGGAATGTTCTTCAGGATCCATTTGGTTACTTAGAATACTTATGGAGGCCAGGAGAAGTTGAAGAAAAAAAAAAGCAGCAACACCAAAATAACTCTGTAATATGCACTTTAATAATTAATTTTAACTATAATTTTCTCTGATCCCTTCTGCTTTATTTGATCACTGTACTATGAGTTGTTTGGCTTAGATAAACAATATTTGGATCCATATACTTTTTATGGTGATGGCTGAGATATTCCACTTTCTCTCCATCTTATCTAGCTTCTCTAGCGAAAGCAACCGATGGAAAAATAAAGAATGCTTTACTTATTGCCTCAGTGTGTCATTAAATTTTCTTTTTTCTTTTATTTTTTAATTGTTTATCCATAAGTTATTGGGGTACAAGTGGTATTTGGTTACATGAGTAAGTCCTTGGACGGTGATTTGTGAGATTTTGGTGCACCCATCACCTGAGCAGTATATACTACATTCTATTTGTAGTCTTTTATCCCTCACCTCCCTTCCGCTCATCCCCAAAGTCCACTGTATCATTCTTATGCTTCTGCATCTTCATAGCTTAGCTCCCACTTATCGGTGAGAACATATGATGTTTGGTTTTAAATTCCTGAGTCACTTCACTTAGAATAATCATCTCCAATCTCATCCAGGTCACTGCAAATGCTGTTAATTCACTCCTTTCTATGTCTGCATAGTATTCCATCATATATATACCACAGTTTATTTATCCACTCATTGATTGATGGGCATTTGGGTTAGTTCTTGATTTTGCAATTGTGAATTGTACTGCTATAAACATGTGTTCACAAGTGTCTTTTTTGAACAATGACTTTTTTTTTTTCTGGGTAGATACCCAGCAGTGGGATTGCTGGATCAATTGGTAGTTCTATTTTTAGTTCTTTAAGGAATCTCCACATTGTTTTCCATAGCGGGTGGACTAGGTTACATCCTCACTAGCAGTGTAGAAGTGTTCCCTGTTCACTGCATCCATGCCAGCATCTACTGTTTTATGATTTTTTGATTATGGCCATTCTTTCAGGAGGAAGGTGGTATCACATTGTGATTTTGATTTGCATTTCCCTGATCATTAGTGATGTTGAGCATTTTTTCATCTGTTTGTTGGTCATTTGTATATCTTCTTTTTAGAATTGTCTATTTATGTCCTTAGCCCCCTTTTTGATGGGATTGTTTTCCTATTACCGATTTGTTTGAGTTCATTGTAGATTCTGGATATTAGTCCTTTGTCATATGAATAGATTGTAAAAATTTTCTCCCACTCTGAGTTGTGTGTTTACTCTGCTGACTGTTCCTTTTGCCGTGGTTCCAGCTATTTATCTTTGTTTCTATTGCATTTGCTTTTGTGCTCTTCATCATGAAATCCTTGCCTAAACGAATGTCTAGAAGGATTTTTCCAATGTTGTCTTCTAGAATTTTCATAGTTTCAGATCTTAGATTTAAGCCCTTAATCCATTTGAGTTTATTTTTTATAAGTTGAGAGATGAGGATAAAATTTCATTCTCCTACATGTAGCTAGCTAATTATCCCCACACCATTTGTTGAAAAGAGTATTCTTTCCCCAGTTTATGTTTCTGTTTTCTTTGTTGAAGATCAGTTGGCTGTTAAGTATTTGGGTTTATTTATTGGTTCTCTATTCTGTTTCATTGGTCTATATGAAAATGACCATATTGCAGTCTACAAATTCAACATAATCTCCATTAAATACCACCATCATCCTTCATAGAATTAGAAAACAACTTCTAAAATTCATATGGAAGAAAAAGAGAGCCCTCATAGCCAAAGCAAGACTAAGCAAAAAGATCAAATCTGGAGGCACCACACTACCTAATTTCAAACTATACCATATGGGCATAGTCACTAAAACAGCATGGTACTCATACAAAAATAGGCACATAGATCAATGTTTCATTATATTTCATTACTTACATGTTTCTATCAGTTCTTTTTTTAATTTTGGAAAGAATTTTAATTCTGTTCCAATCTTTTTGTTTTGGGTTACATGTAAAGAACATGCAAGATTGTTGCATAGGTACACACATGGCAGCATGATTTGCTGCCTTCCTCACCTTCACCTATATCTGGCATTTCTCCCCATGCTATCTCTCCCCAACTTCCCACCCCCCGCTGTCCCTCCGCTATTTCCCCCCGACAGAACCAGTGTGTGATGCTCCCCTCCCTGGGTCCATGTGTTCTCATTGTTCAACACCTGCCTATAAATGAGAACACGTGGTGTTTGATTTTCTGTTCTTGTGTCAGTTTGCTGACAATGATGGTTTCCAGGTTCATCCAAGTCCCTACAAAGGATATGAACTCATTGTTTTTGATAGCTGCATAGTATTCAATTGTGTATATGTGCCACATTTTCCCTGTCCAGTCTATCATCGATGGGCATTTGGGTTGGTTCCAGGTCTTTGGTATTGTGAACAGTGCTGCAATGAACATTCGTGTGCATGTGTCCTTATAGTAGAATGATTTATAATTTTTTTTGATATATACCCAGTAATGGGATTGCTGGGTCAAATGGAATTTCTATTTCTAGGTCCTTGAGGAATCTCCACACTGTCTTCCACAATGGTTGAACTAATTTACACTCCCACCAACAGTGTAAAAATGTTCCTATTTCTCCACATCCTGTCCAACATCTGTTGTCACCAGATTTTTTAATGACCGCCATTCTAACGGGTGTGAGATGGTATCTCAATGTAGTTTTGCTTTGCATTTCTCTAATGACCAGTGATGATGAGCATTTTTTCATATGTTTGTTGGCCACACGTATGTCTTCTTTTGTAAAGTGTCTGTTCATATCCTTTGCCCACTTTTGAATGGGCTTGTTTGTTTTTATCTTGTAAATCTGTTTTAGTTCTTTGTAAATTCTGGATATCAGCCCTTTGTCAGATGGGTAGACTGCAAATCCTTTCAGCTTACTGAAAAAATTCCTATCCCTATTTACTAAGCCAATATATTGCAACCCTTGGCTTTTCTTCTCTTTACAGGTTCATCATATAAACAGTCCACATTACATACAAGTAGAATTTGTTCAAAAATAATTTCTTAAAGTTAACCTTCAGAGGTTGATTATATGAGGATAGAGCATCACAAAATTCAAATAAATTACATGTATGTACATGTATGTGTGTATAAATGTGTATATTTTGTATCATCACATAGTAATTTGACCTTTTTCTTTGTTTATACAGTTCTATATATTTAACATGAATCTAAATTTGGGTAGCCACCACCATATACAGGGAAGTTGGATCACTCCAAACATTCTTTCCTACTCTCTGATATGGTCACACCATTCCTCAATACCCGACCTCTGGTTATTACTGCTCTTCACCACTATAGTTTATTGCTTAAAGAATGCCATATAACTGAACTCATAAAGAAGTAACTCTTTAAAACTGACTTCTTCCGTTCAGCATAACACCTTGAGATTCATTCAAGTTGTGTTTACTAATGGGTCATCCATTTTTATTGCTGAATAGTATGCCATTGTATGAACATACCATAGTTTTGTTTAAGGACATCTGGGTCAAGAACATCTGGATTATTTCCAATTTGGAGAAATTATAAATAAAGATGCTATGAACAGAAGTGATATCAGCAAATTAGTTGATTGGAAGCCCCTAGTGCTTCTCCCACAACAAAAACAGCCAAAACAGCAAATAAACAACTACATTTTAACAAAAATAATGAAAGAGAGCATCAGAGTATGTCAAAGGAGTAACAGAAACCCTGGTGTACACAGAAATTCAGGATAGCCATATAGAGAACTGAGTAAGATATCTGGCCTTCACTACCCCTTTCCCCAACCAGGATCAGCTGAGAGCTAAGAGGCATTATCTTTATAGAGAAAAGATAAGCAAGAGGAACTCAGCTGCCCCCATCAATCCCATGGACAACTTACAATCCTCGCCACTGAGGTCCCCTGCTGTCCTCACAGGTACTAAGCCCAGCTGAGGGAGCTGACTGAGGTCTACACAACTGTGCTCCCAACAGAGAAGAAACCAACCCTGGGTCCCACCCCTGTGGCCTGTACAGTTACTGTGCTCTGACATCTTGGAAATAGAACTACTGCTGGAGTATGTTGTGTTAAGGGGGCAAGTGCCCATAGTACCCCTTTGTCATTGAGGCAAGGCTGCTGCGAAGCCACCCCCTTTCAGTGGTGCAACATCTCCAAGCTAAACTGCAACCAGTTGTTACGTGGGGCCTAGTGGCAGTAGAGCTGCTACACCTATTTTCCCCTCCTAGTCCCCAGGTACAGCTGCACCCAGACCCCTGAGGTTGAGGCTGAAGCTGCACACTCTTCTGTGGAAAGTGTGCCTTGGCATAACCGTTTCATCTACCTCTCCTAGATGTGACTCTGCCCTGCCTCTAAGGGCCTAAGCTGAAGCTGAATGCTGCCTCCTGGGAAAAAAAAGTATCTTGGCAGAACTCCTCCATCTACTCCTTTCAAGTGCTGTTGAGCTGAAACTGCATTCTTTCTCCTGAAGAAATTAGGCTTTGGTAGAACTGTTGTATCTGTCTACCAATTATGGTTGTGCTCTGTACCCATATGGTTGTGCCAGAACTGAAGCTGCCCACTGCCTCCTGGAGAAATTGCTTCAACAGCAGACTTGATTGAACAGAACAAATATAAGTCTTTTGAAATTACACAGTCAAAGAAAAAATAAAATAAAAAGAAGTGAATAATGCTTACAAGACTTACAGAACACCTTTAAATGAAACAAGATTCATATTATGAAAGTCTCAGTAGGCAAAAAGATAGGCAAAGGCATAAAAAATTAACTTATTTAATGAAATCATAGCTGAAAAATTTTCAAGTCTGGGAAGAGATATGAATATCCAGATCAAAGAAGCTGAAAGGTTTGCAAATACATTCAACTCAAGAATATACCCTGTAAGTCACATTATAAATTGTCAAAAGTTAAGAGACAAAGAAAGAATTCTAGAGAATATCAAGAGAACAGCATCGTCTATTTCTGATATAAAGGAATATTTATTAGACTAACAACAGATTTCACAGCAGAAACCTTGGAGACCAAGAGAGAAAGGGAAGATGTATTCAAAGCGTAGAAAGAAAAAAATTACCAGCCATGAATACTTTATTCAGCAAAGCTATTTATTCTTCAGAATGAGGAAGAAATCAAGTCTTTCCAAGACAAGCAAACATTGAGGAAAATCCTTGCCACTAGATCAGCCTAATAAGAAATGCTCAAAGATGTCCTATGTCTGGAAGTGAAAAGATAGTAATCACCATCATAAAAACATGCAAAACAGAAAACTCACTGGTACAGCAGATACACAAATGAGAAAGAGAAAAGAATTAATCTATATCAACAGAGAAAACCATGAAACTGTACTGATAAACAGTAAGAGAGAAATTAAAGGACAATGGATATACAAAGCAACCAGAAAACAATTAACAAAGTGACAAGAGTAAGCCTATTAGTAATAACATTGACTGTAAAGAGATTAATCTCCCCATTTAAAAAACATAGAGTAGCTAAAGGTATAATAAACTATGTCCCAACCAGATAATGACTATAAGAATTTTACTTCACCTATCAAAACACACATAGACCAAAAGTTAAGGGATGAGAAAATATATTCTATGCAAATGAGCTTAAAAGTGCATGGGAGTATCTATACTTACATCAGATGAAACAGACTTTAAGTAAAAAACAGCAAAGAGAGACAGAGAAAGTTATTATATAATAACATTTCATTCAGCAAAAATGATATAACAATTATAAATATATATGTGCCTAACACTGGAGCACCCTGATATACAAAGAAAATATTTTTAGGTCTGCAAGGAGAAAGAGATTCTAATAAAATCACATTTGGGGATTTCAACACTCCATTTTCAGCATTGGAGAGCTCATCCAGGCAGAAAACCAATAAAGAAACATTAGATTTCAATGGCACTGTATACCAAATGGATCTAACAAATATTTACAAACAAATAATAATCTGATTAAATGGGCAAATAAGCTGAATAGACATTTTTCAAAAATAAGACACACAAATGGCAATAGGTATATGAAAAAATGCTCAGTGTCACTGCATTATCAGGGAATGAAAATCATTGTGGATTCAAAAATAAATATGATAAGATTCATGATCCCAAATATTTTTCAATCTAAGGAACTGATGATTTGGCCAAATAGGCATTAAATACTGAAACCCTTTGTGAAGCATTTTAGCTGTGACATTTTAGAGATCAGAAATATCTTAAATCTAGTCATTTAATTCATGGAGTACTTTATATTCTTTATCTTACTAATGTATTTTTTAAGATGCCTTATCATATTGGTAACTTAGCAGCTAAGTGGCACAGATGAGGTCTAAATTTAGTGCTGAAGGACTTCAAAATCTTTGCTCTTGCTCTACACCAAAATCTTTTCAGGCTACAGATATGAAAGGAATCTAGCTCCAACCATTGTCACTCTCAACATCAGTTGGCTGTAAATACATGAATTTATTTCTGGCTTCTCTTTTCCATTCCATTGGTCTATGTGTCTGCCTTTATGCCAGTACATCGCAGTTTTGGTTACTATAGCTTTGTAATATATTTTGAAACCATAATGTGATGTGATGCTTTAAGCTTTGTCCTTTTTGCTCTGGAGTGTTTTGTGGTTCCATAAAAATTTTAGGTTTTTTTTTTTTTTTTTTTTTTCCTATTTTTGTGAAGAATGTTATTAGTAGTGTGATAGAAATTGATTAGATCTTCAGATCAGTTTGGGTGATGTGATCATTTTCATAGTGTTAATTCTCCCAATATATTAACATGAATTGTTTTTCCATGTTTTTGTGTCATCTTCAATTTCCTTCATCAATGTTTTATACTTTTCCTTGTAGAGAGTTCTTTTGCCTCCTTAGTTAAATGTATTCCTAGTCATTTTGTCTTTTTCAAATAATCTATTGTAAATAGGATTGTTTTCTTGATTTCTTTTTCTGCTAGTTTGTTGTTGGTATACTGAAATGCTACTGATTTTTATATGTTGATTTCATATCCTGCAATTTTAACTGAATGTTTTTTCAGTGCAAAGTGATTTTTGGTGGGCATTTTAGGTTTTCATAGTCCCAAACAGAAAAAAACAAACAAACAAACAAACAACAACAAAAAACTTCCTTCATTTTTTCTTTTCAGTTATCCTATAACAGAATATGAATTCACAAATATAAAATTAAAATGCTAGTGGATTGGATAATTTTATTTTATCTATGAGGCAATTTATAGCCCCTGGAGACAAAGTTATGGAATCCTTACTTACACACTTTCTAATCTTCATCATGTATTTCCAGGCAATGATTCCTATGCTTCAGTGGTTCCTCACTTCCTTTCCCCAAGCAATAATTTCCAACATAATACATTCACTTATTAGCCATTTTCAAGTGGCTTTTATTATTCAACAACCATGGCACATGAACAGGGTACTTAGCTATCTGTGTGACTTTCCTGTTTCAGGATTCCACTTTTAATTCCTTCAGATTTTTACTCAAATGTAGCTTTCTCAGAGAAGCCTTCCCTGGCCCCCTACTTAAAATCACTGCCCTCACTTCATATCCTATTCCATTTCCCTATATTATTTTTTTCCTTAGCACATAGCATTATCAAAGATATCATGTATTTTACTTATTGATTCAGTTTTTTGTTTGCATGCTCCAGTAGAATATTAAGACCCATGAAGGAAGGTAGTCGTTCCTGTTATCACTTCATGTTTTAGATCAGTTGTTCGTAAGTTTTAGGAATTCAATTATATATGTTTAATGAGTAAAGGAAATGCTTGTAATCCCTCCCATTTTTAACCCTAAGTGAAGAACAGATTTTCTTTGGCTGGCAGCTGTATTATTTTTCTGTTTCTTTCCTCAAAGAGTTACTGATTGAGTGCTGCTTTCAGGTTTTTCAGAAAACAAATGGAATTAAAGAAGTCTATCAACTTTGAAGAAAACTGGTTAATTAAATGGTGCTTCTCTTTAGTGAACATGAGGTTTTATTCTGGAATCTGCCATTTTCTAGAGGTGATCTATTTCAATGGATTAAACTTGCCTTATTATGCACTATATTTGATACCAACTATCTGTTTTTGGTTTATAATAATAATTCATAAAGAATATTTACTATATGCAAAACATTTTAAATACATAATCTCATTTAATTCTCACAAGAAACCTGTGAGATAAACATCAAATTTCCCTGTGTTTAAAAGATGAAGGAGCAAAGATGTAAAGAGGCTGAATACTTTTCCTAAGGAAGATCAGATAGTGAATAATAGTGGTAAACTTGAACTCTTTGCCAATAAAACACGTACTTTCAACCATATTATTGTCTCGCATTAAAGTTACAAAATGTATAATGTTAGAGCTGAAAATGATATTAGAATTTGCCTAAAACTTTCTTAAGTCAGATAAGGGAATGAGACCTAGAATGATTTGCCAGTGATGTGATGCTATTTAGTGGAGGAGAAAAAGCAGGGCAAGCTTATAAACACATTTCCTGAAACACATTTGAGTACTTTTCTACTATACAAATAATGGATAACGGTGCAAATATCTTCTCATAAGCATATACAACGAGAAATTTTGGATTGATTTCCACAGGACTAGTTTCGATGGAGAATTACATTCCTTCTTACTGTAATAGTTGATTAGACAGTTCTGGACACATTCACTCACACACACACACACACACACACACACACACACACAAACCCAATATGGTCCTAGACAAAGACTACTGTTATAACCATAAAGACGTACATCAGATAATCCCAGTGGATTAAACTATTTAGAAAGAATAACCTTTGAAATCATGAAATAATTTCAGTGAAATTCCATTTTAAATCAAATCAACAATCAGATGCAAAGTTTGAGATATACCAAGATGATCTTCAGAAATTATCTAACAATTCCTTTTTTTCCATACCCATCAATATTTTGATCATGGCAAATTCTTTTCCCATAGCACTTTTAAGTTGTAATATATTAGAAATAGTATATTTCCACCAACACCCAGGAAGTATCTATTTCATTATCTGAACAACTTGATAGTACATAAGCAATATACAATATTTGGTGTCTTCCATCCTACTTTTGCCACCTATTTATGAAAAACAAAATGAAAAAAACAGCTCATATACTTATGACCTGTTTTTATTACCATAAACTTGAAATTGTGTCAATTACTAATACCCAAATCTAGTTAGATTGAGAAAAAGGAGTTTCAGATCAATTATTCTAAAATAAAATTGTTTTGGGAAGATATATTCAAAATATGTACAGTTCCTCTTTACTTTAAAATAATTCCTTGTCATAAGAGATTTAAAAAACACATAAAGAGAGTTCATCTGTACTTCTCTTTAAGCTTCCCCAATGATAAGTATCTTACCTTACTACAGTACATTATAAAAACCAGGAAATTTACATTAGTATACTGCTATTATCTCAACCGGATTTCACTAGTTTTATAAGAACTCACTTTTTGAAGGAGAATATGTACTTATGTGAAATTTTATTACATATATTAATTCATGTAGCCATCACCATAATTAGGATGGAGTCTTCACCATTCATGTTACTGCTCTGTAAACATCTCCCTTCTCTTAAATTCTGGCAACTACTGATTTGTTCTCTGTCATTATTGACAGCTGGATAATATTATATAAATGGAATCATATAGTATATAGCCTTTTCAGATTGCCTTTCTTCACTCAACATAAAGTCCTTGAGATCTATCCATGTTGTTACATGTAACTATAATTTGTTCTTTTTATTACTCAGTATTCTATTGTAGGGATGTATCATTAATGTTTGAACGTTTGTTTATATGTTCCCCCTCTGGAGTTATTTGAGTTGTTTCCAGATTTCAACTACTACAAATAAAACTTCTGTGAAAATTTATGTATAGGTGTTTTTGTGGGCATAATTTTTCATTTTCTTATAATAAATATTCAAGAGTATAGTTACCAAATGTACATTTAACCTTACAAGAAGTTATCAAACTTTTCCAGCATGGCTGTGTATCCTGTTTTAAGTGGTTTGCCGCATATAATTCTATTAAGCAAAATCTATTTACCTAGTCACACATTACAGTTACTGTACCTGAAATCATAAAAAATGGTCAGGAGTAGACACCCAGAGATGCTTTATTAATTATTTCAGGTCATTGGGCCATCTGTGCTTCAATTATTTTCCAAGCTAATATGATTCTAGTTGCGTACTGAAATAAAACTTGATCGTCAATTAAATTGTACATAATGAGAGAAGCAAAAATTATCTACTGGTATTGCTTTCAATATGTAATCCCTCAATTTACTCCCATACGAACCAGTTTTAATTCAGGTTCTTTCCCTAAGGTGGTTCCATATTTTCACAGGAAAAAGTGATACTCACAACATCTGATGTTCACAACTGATGTATGCAATATCGTACTTAGTATTTGGTGGTAACATAGCATTAGCACATAGATTTTTCAGGTTGATAATATCCACAATTAAATAACTTTCAAAGACTTGGATGCAGGAAGCTCAATACCATAGGGGTTATTCCAAGGTGATCCATGGAAAAGCCCAGAGTGGAATAGCATCTAAGATCATTGAAATGTTATGTAAAACTTTGAATTTTGAGATTCGATTCCCTTTTATGCATAGATCGTCCCATAACATAACTGCTTTCTTTTCCTTTTACTCTGATTATCTCATTTATTTTTAATTTTGTTCATCTATCATATCTATCTATCTACCAATGTATCTACTATCTACCTATCTATTTATCTGTTCTAAAATTCACCACAGCTAGGTACATACAAATTCCTCAGGCTATGAAAATCAATATCATTTATGTAATATTTGGTCTAATTCTGTCAGGAGCGTTTGGATATTAACCAGTACATAAGAATTATTCAAACCAGATAGGAGATAATATTTTGGCTTTCTTAGACCTTGGGTGTCAGGAAACTTAATATTTTGGTGCCAAAAGTAAATTCTGTAGTGTGGTTGTTAACATTACTAGCAACTCTGTATTTAGTCCATCCCTCACTTTTTAAAAATAAGTTGAACAGAAAGCACTTAAGCAAAATCTTTAAAAAAAAACATGTCCTTTAAAACAAATTTCTAGATGGGTATCAGTTGTTTCTACTGCATGTATTAGCTTGGCATTAGCTGCATTTTGGCTCAGTCACAGACATTTTGTATTGTTCAGAGTCATCAATACAAAACTGCTGATGGATTGTGTTTCTTTATATAAACAGAGATCAACAGAAAAGCAATATGTGAAATATCTGTGTTGCGAAATTTTATGCTATCTCATCTTCCTAATGAAACATCACAGGAAACTTTGTCAGACTTATGAATTGTCTATATTTCCATATCAAATGGTCAAATTATCACACAATAAGTTAATATTTCAGGCTTAGATTTTTGAAAGAGGGCGTCATGGCCACAGCTATCTTGGCATACAAGATAACTGTTGTAATCACAACATTTTTGCATTCAAGGAAGAGGAACCACTAAAGTTACTGTAGGAAAAGTTTAGCATAGTGATACAGTACAGACTATGTATACATCTAAGAACAACAGCCATTAAACAAATAAGGCTTTGAAAGTAGTCAGAGGCTTAGGATCCTCTCTTCCCAGTAGTGATGCCAAGGGAAAGATAAAATAACAATCTGCTTTCCCCAAACCTACTGCAAAGTATCCCTCAGTTCGACCATTTAAAAGAGTGGTTGCTTTGCAAGCTCAGTTCAAGAGAATATATGGAAGTAAAAGCAGTATGCATTTCCTCTCAATGTTTGGGGGCATTGATTTTAGATTTTTAAATCTACTAGATCCATTAGTTCATACAAGAATCTTACGAAATTATGTCCTAATAGTATCATCACTTCATATATTAAAGGATTAAACAAAGAAAGGTTAAGGAGCTGTCCTAGGATCATGCAGCTAATATGTCACAGAGCTTGAATTTAAAACCAGGGTTTCACAATTACCAGTCACTTCAACATCAGAAACACCTTATTTATTTATTTATTGAGACAGCTCCTGCCTGGGCCTCCCAAAGGGGTGGGATTATGGACTTAAGCCACTGTGCCCAGCCAGAAAGATCTTTAGGCAAGAAACAACTGAATTTTACCATTAAGTTTTACCTTAAGCATTTACCATTAAGTAGTTTTTAGAAAGTTATGGTTTGCAAATGATAATTTCTGAAATCAAGTTCAAGTTTCATTTCTTATTTCTTAGCTTTCCATTTTTTCCTTCTCTGACTCTTCCTCTATTTCTGATTTCCAAGTCCTTCCATTCAGGAATAAAAACAAAAACCACCCCTCCCCACATATTATCCCAAAATATTATGTATAGAAACTCTGTTTTCTCCAGCTCCTAATGTCACGTTTTAAGCTTAAATGTGATGTGTCAATGTAGGTTGATCAATTGTAATGTATGTGCCATTTTAGTAGGGGATGTTGATAATAGTGAAGGTTATCGTGTGGGGGCAGAAGATAAATGACGTATTTTTGTACCTTCCTCTGACTTTTGCTGTGAATCTTAAACTGCTCTAAAAAATAAAGTATTTTTTAAAAGTCTCAGTTTGAATATTCAATGAGAAGGCTGAAGCTTAAAGTTAATCCTCATAAGAATACAATCTGGCTACTTAAATCTTAGCAGGCTTTTGAAGGCTACGTATATAAAATATTCCACTTCTGCCATCCATTAGTTTGTAGACTGATTCTGCCCTTCTCGCTCCATATTTTATGTTTTCAGTTTCCGAGTCATAGTATATTTGACACTCATTGCTAACTAATTGAATCTCAGCACTTTATGGCTTTGAAAGCCACAGACTTGCTTACTTCCTTGTGAAGGAAGTCTCAGCAAGGCAAAAGTGATAAATTGTTCCTTCCCTTACAGCTGAGTAAAGGTAAATGCTATTCAGCATTATAAAGTTTTTCTTCCAAAAGTTATTGCTAATGACAGCTCTTTGAGAAACCACACCCAAATTATACAAACTATTTGTTTCTGGAGTAATTTTAAGCTCTAATAATAGGTTAATTTCTATTGGTTATCTTCATAATATATTATCCTATTAAAAACAAAGTTGAAGCCAGGTGCTATGGCACACGCCTGTAGTTCTGGCTACTTTGAAGACTAAGACAGGAAGATCATTTGAGTCCAGTAGTTCCAGGTTGCAATAAGCTATAAGCGTACCTGTGAATAGCCACTTCATTCTGGCCTGGGCAACATAGTATGACCATGTCTCTAAAACAAAAATAAATAAATATATTTAAAAATTAAATTGAAATCTCTATTTTCTGAAAAGTTTAAGCAATTATGAATATTTTTTTAAAAGTAGATTATTAATATAGTTTTATCATGGAAAAGCTAAAAACAATAAGACTGTGATTATGTATGTTTTGTATTAAATAAACAATTTCATACTCTAACTTAAATGATTTAAATATAGTTATGTGCATATACATTTATATTTTATATATTTGTATATATTTTTCCAAGGTACACTGGTTATATTATTTTTATTTATAATCTAATTTATCTATTACTGCTAATTTAATTATGTTCATTTATCTGTAGATGATAACTTTTGTCCCCCCTGAGGACAAATAAAGATTCCTGTAAGAGCCATCACTATATGTGTGGCTAAGCAAATTTTCTGTTAGTGAGATGATATGCTGGATGTGGTTTCTTTGCTTTGACAGTGGTTTATGTTATTTTACTTCTTCTCTGACATCAACATTTCCTATTTCAAAATTGTCTCCTTAGGAAGTAGCCTGTAGCATTAGCCTTTGTGGCTTCAGTCCTGTAGAAAACATTGTGCACTGGGAATTCTAAGAGGAAAGGCTGAATCAGTTACTTTAAAGCCATTTAATTAATTAACCAAGTAATTGCACTACGACTCCAGTACCCAGTTCTCATCTCAGACCCTGAGTTATTCTGGCTACTGCTCAGGAAACAAATGACTTTATTCTGAAGTCTTTGGATGACATGAGGTTGTAAATTAGTCAGCTCTATTGAGTTTATTATTTTATTGATTCTATCAGTTTTACGCATGGAAAAATTTTCATGTATATGATTTGTTCATGATAATATTCTCAGTTTTTTAATACTACAGTGTATATTTAAGCTTGTTCTATAATTTCAATTTGAGGAGTAAGACAGGCCATTCTGTTTAGTCAGACATCATAAATCAGAAGTGTCTATAAAGCTAGGAAATTGTAATAACTGTGTTTGTGAAAGGAAAAAAAATTACTCTCTATATAATATTTATTATGGGAAATAGCCAATATAACAAAATTAAGATATAATCAATTGAATGTAAGTTATATTATTGGAATTGCAAATATAAATGGACATCTGCTAACAGTAAAATAGAGGATTTAAAAAGGTAATATTAATGGTGGCCAATTTCCTCCTAAATTATTTTTATAAGATTTTATTCTAAGATGATATATTTGTGGTTTCTATACTTTGCAAACTCAATAAACATCTTTGTATACTATGATTTAATGTAACAATTTATTGAGTAAACATATTACACATTTCATTTTCCTAGTGCTTGCTCCCTAAGGAATCTAAATTGTATTTACAGAAATGCAACTAATTTTCAAAGTGTTCCTTTGAGGAACAGGAATTAGAAGGAAAAGCCTAGAGAAGGAAAACTTACAGTAATGGGCAAAAAGGAAAATAGCATCTAATAATATTGTCCCATAGGCTGCATTTATGCAAGATGGAATAAAATATTTTATCTAAAATTAGTATTATGTGTTAATAATTATTTATAGTTCTGTCATATAGGCATAATATGAGGATAAAAAGAAAAATCTGTACACTTCTTAATGGGTCACTAGGCTTTATTTACAAACCCTCAGCCATAGTAATTTATTCCCTATGTAAAGTACAGATATTTGAGAATAAATTTAATTCTGAGATATAAGTAGTAAAGTTGCAATCATATCTGCAGTTCAAAACCTATTCATTTGTGTTATATTTTTGGGCTCAGCCTTGTGCTCATTGGTACGTTCACAAGCACAGGATCCAGAATCCTTGAAACTCTTTGTAAAGGAAGAAGGACTTAGATAAGGAATGACCACAGCTGTACTGCTAAAACCAGCCTGCACATGTGCTCTTCTTGTGCATCTATCTGAAAGTAATCAAGGATTCAAGCTGACTACACTTACCAACTGAGCCCCTAACTAATGAGCTTAGAACCTCTCAGTTTAAAGCTCCTTAACAGGAAAGAACAATTGGAAACAAGTTGAAAGTTTTACCTTCCCAGATATACTTTGGACACACCCAGATGGCCACTTGGCTTTCTGACCTGAAATTTAGTCTCTGCCCTTTACAAGATCATTTAACCTGGGAAAAGGAAACTAAATCGCCTCTTCTGCCAATGTTGATAAGGAAGTTTTACTTTTATTGGAAACAGTCTTCTTGCGAATTCCAGGAATTCCAACCTTGGGTTTATGCCTCTAAACTAAAAGGATAAAAAAGCTACTCTGAATAGAAGTTCAACTCAGTTGGAAACCTTAAGCTAATGCATGCTCTGTCTTTTCAGCCTTCTAGAATACAATGTCTACACAGCAAATTAGACAGCTTTCCCAATAACTTCCCACAAGCAGATGACACATCACAACATAGTCAGCTTTACCAACCATGTTGGAACAAAACACTGTGAGACTGTTCTTCCTGTATAGATTTTTACCTTTTTGCTTCTCCTCTGTTCCTCCATTGTCACCTTTGCTGTGACATATAACCTTCCTCATTGTAACTGCAGACTTCCATAATGAGTCTTTGTAGTAGTTCCTTCCCCTCTTCACAAAAGCTTCTTTAATAATTACTCCATCTCAATACTCTATAAGAACCCCAGAATCTATGGGCATTCTTTTACTCCTTGTGTAGTACAATGTCAAAATCTTGCTTTTACTTGCTGACTATATACTCCTTTTTCCTCTGGAAGCCTCAAGTTCCTTCCAAACTCCTATACCAGTCTTAGGCTTAAGGGCATCTGTTATGGGTTGAATTTTATCCTGCTCCAAAAATTCATATGCTGAAGTTCTAACTCTTAGCACTTTAGAATATGATTGTACATAAAGATGTTATAGAATTTTTACAGAAGTAATTAAGTGAAAAAAACGTTGTGAGGAAGGACCCAATTACGCAGTGACTGGTATCTTTATAAGAGAGGAAAGTTGGACAGGGATCTGTGCAGAGGAAAGAATATGTGAAGACACAGGGAGAAGATGGCATCTACAAGCTTAGGAGAGAGGCCTTGAACCGATGTTTCTTTCATGGTCCTGAGAAGGAATAAACCCTGTCAACATCTTGATCTTAGACTTCTAGCCTCTAGAAGTGTGAAAAAATAAATTTCTATTGTTTAAGGCACCCATTATGCAGCATTTTGTTACAGAAGTCCTAGCAAGATAATCCTCTATTTTTTACATTATCAGTTTGGAGCCCTTTAGCTTTTTCCTTTAGACTTCAAAAGGAATCTTCCTCAATATCAATACTTTTCAACAGGGCAGTTTATACTTCCACCACAATATTACCAAAGGCCTTTTTGTGGGCTTAAGTGTTTGCTATTGCCCCTACTTTCCATCAATACAAATACTACAGTATTATTTTGGGGGATAAGAGTACATTGCCTTGCTACAGAATCTTAAAATGATCCTACACATAATTTTGCCTGGTGTGATTGGGACTGTCTTGTAAACAACAAACATGTCTTTCCTCAATCTGAAAAATTCCCATTTCGACAGAATAACATCCTTATCAAAAGGTCTCATGTGAACTCTAAGGTGAAAATTTATGGGGCAATTATACCTGTGAATCCTGTTTTGTTCCTAATGAGACACACTGCATTGAGGTAACGGTGCTTATTGATGTCTGCTTGACAATTGTACTAGATCCTGTTATCTCGCTAATCTTACTAGCCATTATCAAACTTTTAACTAAATTGCCTTCTTTTCTCCCTTTAACTAATCTATTACCTCTCAAGTTTCCTAGGCAATGGCCAATCAAAATATCTACAGAACATGTTATAGCTGCAAGCTTAGGTACAGATTGCCAGTCCCGGAAGGAGGCTGTGACCCTTTTATTCCCCCTCCAGGTTCTTAAGAAGCCTTGGAACAAGAGAATAAGAGATTGAGAGTAAACTTAAAAGACTACTGCAGCAGATCATACATGAGCAAGCTTTGTGCCAATAATTGCTGTGGACTGGTCAGGAAGTTTTCTGGAATTTGTACATATTCAATGATTTGCTCCTAAAATAACTAGGACTGCAGAAAGTCTTACCAAAGCCACCAACATCATTGCCAAAGAACTCCAGAAATTCCAATGAATGCCTGTCTACAATAGTCTAGATTTGGGCATGATTCTGGCTTCTCAACTGTTGTGCATGTGTTCCCTGAAATCTCTCTAATATATATGCAATAATTAAAAATATTCAGAACAGAAACTCCAGTGAATGTCTATAAGCATCTAGATTTATTCTGGCTTTTCAACTGCTGTGCATGTGTTCCTGAAACCCCTCTAATATGTATGCTATAACTAAAAATATACAGACCACAAACTTGGAAATTCATCAGATTATTGACTAATTAAGGATATTTTCAATGTCCCAGAATCTTCTTAACTGGCACCAGCTGAACCATAAATCTTGGCATTACTCCTCTATTTCATGTTTAATAATTATTTTTCTATGATGTTCCCAGCCATAGCTCTCATTAAAAACCTAATCATTATGAGCCTCCAACAACAGTCGAATGACATGTTGGCAGATACAGCTAGTCCTTTAATGGCAACAAGAATGTGAAGGCTGGCTCAACCCCTAAAAACACCTTTGATCAATCTCACTTCATGATTCCTACTCCATCCGTGTTTAAAGACAAATGTAGTCTGTCTTAAACAAGGGAGTGGGGGAATGAGGGGGGAGGGGGCAGGCAGGGAGGGACTGACTGACCTATGTGCACAATTGCCTATTCCTTACTCTTCACCATGTCTTGTCTAAATTTTGGAAATCCTTACCTCTTTCCCATAGGCCTTTGAATTTTGGGTTGCACCAAAGCTTGAGCAAGCATTAAAATGCAGAATATGTCCTTCTTAGTAAAGTATCCTGAGAGCCAGCTGACCACTGGGAGGCATGCTTCCTGTCAGATAACTCTGTTTATGCTGTCTGCTTATCCATACTTTCTTGCTCAATTTCCCCTTAAAAGTTTCTGCTGACCCTGGTGACCTTTCCTAATACAAGAGAAGTCTTTTTCTGTTTCCTTGTGTGACTTATGCAGATTTCTGAAATCAAAGAATTTTCTCTATTACAATAGTCTTTTTGAGTAAAGTCTGTCTTTATTAAGTCTGGATTTGTCTTTCACATCTTCAATCCATTCAGATATTGATAACTATGGATGGGACACCTACACGTTTAATTAGATACATGCCACATGGCTGATTTTAAATTAGCTTTTGTTGCTGAAAGGCTTCTCACTTCTATCTTTCATTGTTTGGTTCTGAAATGTGTACAGCTTTTCTAACATTCAAGGCCCTAAATTTCTGAATTCTATTCCCTTTTGTTTGTGTTTGCAAGACACTCATTTCTTTTCTGAACTCGTTGCCTTCTTAAAATACCTTGCCAATTCCAGCCAACAAAAACCCACACACACCTGCTAACATTTGTTTTCCCAACTTGTTCCTCTGAGCCTTCATGTCCATTATTATATGATCTGCCTTCTGAGTTACTGTTAACAGAATTTGGCCACTATATGAAATGAGTCTCCATCTGTCAACCCTCTAACAGTTGCCTTACTACCCACTACCTGCCATTTAAGCAAAACCACATATTTTTCTTTTTTCTTCTTGCTGAGACTGGAATAATACAGACTGGTCACAAGATAATAGAAAATTTCAGGCAGCAATTTCACATGACTAAGCACAAGGAAACTGTTGAAATAACTGCAGAGGCTATAGGCTAATAAGACCCTCAAAAACAAGGCGTGAACCAAGTAGGCTAAGATTCACTAGACTCAACATGGTGCTGAATTTGACCTGGGTTTCACCTAGGGCCTCATTATACACTCATCAGCATACTAAATCACACACCCACCAGCACTAAGACTGCTCCAAGAATACCATATTTGGTGTAAAAGTGAATGACATCACAGTTCTGAGAAATGTCTACTTTTTCCCAGGAATTTTCATGAATATTTCATGTCTTGGTTAAGAAACCCATAAAGGTAGCAGCCTAAAACCACCTTGGGTGCAGCTCCCTTTGAGTATGCCCACACTTCCCTTCCCTGAGTGTATACTTTTCACTTTTCAATAAATATCTATACTTTATGACTCATACTTAAATTACTTCTTGAGATGGGTGGCATTAAGACGCTGAATACCAGCTGGGGTTTAGGTCCCACCTCAATTTGGGAACCTCCCGAGGCCACAAGTATTATTGCTGTTAGAGAAATTTCTGAATTAGTCAGGGTGTGCTGGATTATGATACAGTAACAAGCAACCTTAATATCTCAATTTTCTCTCAATCGCAAGTGCAATTGGAACACTGCATGTGACAGTCAATGGAAAAGGACATAGGGGATTTCCTAGCAATTCTTATTGTTTCAATTTATAGGTCACACCCAAATGTCACTCAGCTAATATTTCACTTGACAAAGTAAGTCATATTGGCTAATTTCTAGGGGATAAGGTCCAGGAAGGAAGAGTACCAGAATATTGATGAACTGCAATAATGATTAATACAATTATCATCCAAAAAGATACTTTCAACTCTCTTAGTTTTTGCCTATTTCCAATCATAAAGAATTCAATGCCAGATGCTAGTGTCTCAGTTCTTCTGAATTAAGGGGTAGGCACCTGCCTCCATTCCATCTACTGATACATCAAAATAAGTCAGCCAGAGGGTTCTGGAGGCAATTTTTCTCCTATATTCAAGATGTGTAGCCCATGAAAAGTAACACTCATATTTATGTTCCACATTTTCTTTCTCAAAGTATGGTTGTGGGAGGATATGCAATAGAGTCATCTGAAAACATGTAACACTGAGTGTGGGTAGAAAAAGCCAATGTGGCAAGAACTGCATAATAAAAGAAGTATCCATTCTCATGTAAAATATAGCTCAACAAATCCTCAAATTATCTATATCTAAGCATCTCATTAATTAAAATCATTAAAAAGTCTTATTGTTTAAGCTTTTGTTTTTATTTGTCTTGAAACCAAAAGCATCCTAGCTATAGTATTTAAGTGAATATAATTATTCACAACAAAAATCTAGTGATAGGATATAGATTAAAATACTAGTTTTTAATTTCTTTGTTCTTACACACCATAGTTCAAAAACTTCTATTTATGTAAGTGATATGGGTTGGCTCTCTGTTCTTACCCAAGTCTCATGTTGAATTGTAGTCCACAATGTTGGAGGAAGGACCTGATGGGAGGTGATTTGATCATGGGGGCATATTTTCCCCATGCACTTCTGTGATACTGAGTTCTCACAAAAATATGATAGTTTAAAAGTGTATGATGCTTCCCCTTCACTATCTCACTTTGTCTCTCCTGCCACCATGTAAAAAAGGTGCTTAAGGTGCTTGCCTCCCTTTTGTCCTACACCATGATTGTAAGTTTCCTGGAGTCTCCTAGTTATACTTCCTATTAAGCCTGTAGAATTTTGAGTCAATGAAGCCTCTTTTCTTCATAAATTACCAAGTCTCAGGTAGTTTTTCGTAACAGTGTGAGAATGAACTACTATAGAAAATTGGTACGAGGAGTGAGGTACTGCTATAAAGATACGTGAAAATGTGGAAGCGACTTTGGAACTGGGTAATGGGCAGAGGTTGGAACAGTTGGAATGTTAAGAAAAAGATAGGAAGATGGGGGAAAGTTTGAAACTTTCCTGGAGACTTACTGAATGTTTGTGACCAAAATGCTGATAATGATATGAACAATGAAGTCCAGGCTGAGGAAGTCTCAGATGGAGATGGGGTACTTATTGGGAACTGAAATGAAGATCACTCTTGCTATGCTTTTAACAAGCATACTGGTGGCATTTCACCACTGCCCTAAAAATCTGTGGAACTCTGAACCTGAGGTAAATGATTTAGGGTATCTGATGGAAGAAATTTCTAAGCAGCAAAGCTTTCAAGAGGTGACCTGACGGCTTCTAAAAGTGTATACTCATATGCACAAAGAAAACAATAATCTGAAACTGGAACTTGTATTTAAAAGGGAAGCAGAGCATAAGAGTTTAAAAAATTTGCAGTGTGACCATGCAGTCAAAAAGGAAATCCTATTTTCTAGGGAGGGATTCAAGCTGGCTGCAAAAATTTGCATAAGTAAAAAGAGCCAAATGCTAATAGCAAAAGCAATGGGGAAAATGCCTCCAGAACGTTTCAGTGACCTTTGTGTCAGTGCCTCCCATCATAGGCCTAGAGGCCTAGGAAGAAAATGTGGTTTTATTGGCCAGGGCCAGGGCCCTGATGCTCTATGCAACCTCAGGACATAGCACCCTGTGTTTCAGCTGCTCCGGCTCTAACTGTAGCTAAAAGGGTCCAAGGTACAGCTCCAACTGTTGCTTAAGAGGAGGCAAGCCAAAAGCTTTGGCAGCGTCCATGTAGGATTGGGTCTATGGGTGCACAGAAGGCAATAGTTGAAGTTTGGGAACCTCCAACTAGATTTCAAAGAATGTATGAAATGCATGGATGTTCAGACAGAACTCAGCTGCAGGAGTGGAGCACTTGTGGAGAAGCTCTGCTAGGGAAGTATGAACAGAAAATGTGGGGTTAGAGGCCCCACATGGAGTCCCTACTGAGGCTCTGCTTAGTGGAGCTGTAAGAAAATGGCCACTGTCATCCAGAGTTTAGAATGGTAGATCTGCCAACACCTTGCACTGTCTACCTGAAAAGGCCATAGGCACTCAATGCCAGCCCATGAAAGCAGCTGAGATGCTGTACCCTGAAAAGTCAAAGGGGCAGAGCTGCCCAAGGCTTTGGGAGATCATCCTTTGCATCATTGTGGCCTGGATGTGAGACATGGAGTCAAAGGAGATTGTTTTGGAGCTTTAAGATTCAATGATGGACCCGCTGGATTTTGGGCTTGCATGGAGCCTGTAGCTCTTTTTTTTCTTTTTTGGTGACCAATTTCTCTCTTTTGAAACTGGAGCATTTACCCAATGCCTGTACCTCCCGTGTATCTTAGAAGTGACTAACTTGTTTTTTATTTTACAGGCTAATAGTCAGAAGGGACTTGCCTTGTCTCAGATTAGACTAGACTTGGACTTTTGGGTTAATGCTGGAATGAGTTGAGACTTTGGGGTACTGTTGGGAAGGTATAACTGGTTTTAAAATATAAAAAGGACATGAGATTTGGGAGGGGTCTGGGGCAGAATAACATGGTTTGGTCTTTTTCCCACCCAAATCTCATGTTGAATTGTAGTCCCCAGTTTTGGGGTAGGGGCCTGATCAGAGGTGATTGGATCATGGGAATGGATTCCACTCATGCTGTTTTCATAATAGTAAGTTTGTATGAGTTCTGATGGCTTAAAAGTATGTGAAACTTTCCCCTTTGCTCTCCCTTTTTCTCCTGCCACCGTGTGAAGAAGGTGCTTGCTTCCCATTCACCTTCCACCACGATTGTAAGTTTCCTGAGGCCTCCTACATGCTTTCTGTTAAGCTTGTGAAACTGTGAGTCAATTAAAACTATTTTCTTTATAAATTACCCAGTTTCAAGTAATTCTTCATAACAGTGTGAGACAAACTAATACAATCAGCATAAATTTCAGTTTAGTGGTTTTTGGTTTTGGTTTCCTTTTTAGTAAGAATACTAACTCTATGAGGGGAGTAGCCACCTGTTTTCAATTATATATTGTTACATAATCAGTGATGATAATAATGAATATGGAAGATCAACATAAATTTATTAAAATAAATGGCTGGGTACAGTGGCTCACACCCATAGTCCTGGCAATTGGGAGGCCAAGGTAGGTGGATCATGAGGTCAGAGATTGAGACTATCCTGGCCAACATGGTAAAGCCCCATCTCTACTAAAACACACACACACACAAATTAGCTGCGGTTGGTGGCATGCACCTGTAGTCCCAGCTACTTGGGAGGCTGAGGCAGGAGAATCTCTTAAACCTGGGAGGCAGACGTTATAGTGAGCCAAGATTGCACCACTGCAATCCAGCCTGGTGACAGAGCAAGGCATTGTCAAAAGCAACAACAACAACAAAAACATCTTTATAAGTTACTATTAAGTTCAAGGTTCTAATGGGCTGGACAATCCATTATGGCCTGGACACATGTTTGGGAGTAGGTACTAGAGAGTGAATGTGTTAACTTCTCTTTCTGTGTCCACAAGGGGGTGTGTTCTCAAAGGCCAGAAGTTCCCAGTGCCATACCTCCACCTATGTCTCCATCCGGGAACTTGGGGGGTCCTTCACTTGCACGTACTTGGGAAGATGGACTGCCCAGGTGAGCTTTCTTTGTTTAGAAAACTCTGTGAGAAGCTATGGGAGGACTGTGGGCCAACCAGATGTCAGATGTCAGATGTCAGAAATCAAAGATCAATCACTCCAACAGAAGTTTAAAGGAACTCCTTTCATAGGACAGAAAACTTGAATGGGGTGGGAATATCTTCCAGGTTAAAAGTCCCATTCTCCCACCTCTGTGTAGACTCCATTTTTGGATCCCCTCCCATGACAGTGTGGGAGCTCTCTCTCTCTCTATCTTTCTCCTTTTTTCCTTTCTCTGCCTAAATCAATCACTTTCTGCAAAACTCTTTGGGGTCCGATATTTACTTAAACGAGCTCACTGTGCCCAGTGGGGTCCTCTCCCTCATTCTTGGGTGAGTGAGGTACCAAAGGCCTGGAAGAACATATCCTATCAGGGAGCGATCTGAGCCCATCATCCACAATTCGATCACACTAGCTTGTTACCTGCCATGTGCCTTGATATTCTCTGGAAAATAACACTTCCTCCATAACTCAGGTATGGTTTTTATCTATCTGTATATCTACACATAGCTTTACACTTAATCTATGTACTTTGTACTCCAAAGATATAAATTATTCTCCTTGTCTTCTGCATATTTCTGACTCAAATTGCTTTGCACAGAAGAATTATTTTCTCCATTATGTTAGGATGGGTAGCACAGTATAAGTTTCTTCCCTGAGAACAGATTGCTCATTCAGCCTGGGTGCATCCATTTATATTTATATAATATTTTAGCCATACTCTATGTCTTGTCATCATTAGGCTAGGCCCATAATCATTATTCTCACCTCTTTAGGTTTAGCCAAAATTTATTTCTCTGTTGTATATACACCAAAACAGGTTCTCTCTTTCTCTCTCCTTCTTTCTCTCTCTCTCTCTCTCTCTCTCTCTCTCTCTCTCTCACACACACACACACACACACACACATACATTGGCTAATGGGGAAAATCAAAACAAAATTATGATTATGTCCTAGAATTTAAAAATTTTTATCTGATTTTAGGTAAGTTACGTAAACTCACTAAGACCCATTTAGCTGATACTTAAATCAGAATATTGAGATATCTTTATTTTACTGGATTCTGTTAGACAAGCATCTTAAAAGGCTAAACTTTATAAACTTTAAGACTATAAAAGTATAATTTGTATTATATGGCCTTATTATCTATGAAATATATAATATATAAAATATATATTTTTGTAAGAGTTTTCTTCCTAATTATAAATAAGCAGTTTAAACAGTTTTGTAATTTGGACAGTTCTTTTGGCAATGCAAAGATACACTGTAATTTATAATTTAGTTTGATAATTTACGTTTACTATTGCTTAACTGATTAGACAACTGGTAATTTTAGAAGACATTTGGTATATTGTGCATCATTATTATGACAGGTATAGCTGAAAATTTTGTGTGTTTGTTTTTCTTCATCCTTTTTTGCTTAATTGAAACAAGACAATTCTCAAAATTTTTCTCTAATATGTTTGATAATATATTGAGAGGCACGTTTATTTCACTTCCTCATGTGCTTTAAGGAGATCTTACTAGAATAACAATACCATTTTTTAGTTATGTTCTTAACCTCACTGGAAAATGAGTGAAGCATTTGAATTATGTACATTAAGAAATGTAAATCAGTCTTTAAGTTGGTGACCACATATTACAATAAGGTATAGTTAATGTATTCAAAACCATATTTCACATTTCTCTTATCTTTTCCTCTCTCTCTCTCTCTCTCTCTCTCTCTCTCTCTGTATTAGTCCTCTTACTTTCTTGCAGTTTCTCTCTTTTGCCCCTTGGTATGAAAGTGGATCTTGAGTAAGTCTTTTACTATGCAGATGAGACTTTCCCTCAGGGTATCTTTCCTAACCAGTGTTTATCTCCTGTCATTCAATATTCTCCATTGCACAACTTTTAATAACAAAACTCATATAAATATAAAATGTTCAATTAGTTCCAAAGTCAAAGTTATGTGTATATAAGGCAGAGGAAAGTGTATAATCAACCTAAAATTCAAACTATATGTTAGCCTAATTGCTAATTGGCAGATAATAAACAAATAAACAAATAAATAATAAAATAAATTAATAAAATAAAATCCAACCATAAGGAGAGACAAAAGCTCTTCCCTTACCAATAGAATTACTGATTAGAGAGTTCATAGGTTGTAAGGCATTAAAGAATTTTCTCAGAAAGCTTCATTTTTTTCTTCTTAGCTATTACTATTTTTATAAAGCACTGATACTTAACATGCCCTAATTTTCTATCTCTTGAAATGGATGACTCATGCTTTGCTTTTTTCTGGTGAATATCACTTCTGTTAGTGTTGTTTATTTTTTCACATCAAGTGACACCTATCTAGTTCACAGAAAACTTTTTTTATACTGAGTTTATTTAGAAGATATGAGAACATGAGAGATCCCAATTAAATCTGAATTTATAGAAAAGGTTCTTTAAATTTTAGTTTTTAAATGTCATATAAATTAATGTTTTTTTTGGTACTGAAAGGTAATAATTAGCCAATAATAAGCTAGTACTTATAGCCAAAAGCTCCACAGATATTCACTCACTTAACCTTAAATATAATATATAGAGGTTAGTATGTCTTCTGTCTCCATTTTATAGATGAGGAAATTACAATGCAGACAGGTCTAATGACTTGCTCAAGGGTGACATTCAAAAAAAGCAAATCCAGATTCAAAACTGGCATGAATGTAATACCTAAATGTTTTCTATTCATAGACAGGAGAAAAGTGTTTAGCAGAACAAAATTTAACACATTAAATTAATATAACAAGTCTTTCAGAATAGAAGATAAATTATATTAATAATATGAGTATCTAGTTCAACAAGTAATTTTATTTTGCTTATAAAGTACTTAATGTAAAATAATCTCCTTTAAGCCACAATATTAATTTCCTCAAACAATAGAGCCAGTGGCAAGGTACAGTGGCTGGAAATATAATAATTAACAAAATGAATCCTTGTCCTCACAGTATTCAGATTCTAGAGAAAGGGAACAAAAAATAAGCTTATTTTATATCCACATGAGACAATGTCATATAATGTTAAGTATTTTAGAGTAAAATAAATCAGTGAAATAGATAAAAAATAATTGGGATTATTAAAGGAGTTGAGGATTCTAATTTAGTCATATCAGTTGAGTAAGGTACATTTGAGGTGAAATTGAATGATGATGAGGAACAAATCAAGAAGTGATCTGAAGAATAGAGGGAACAGCAAGTACAAGATCCCCAGAAAAGTAAAAAAGCACAAGCCCAGTGTGCAGTGAGTTTAGTGAACTGGGGTGAGAGTGGCTGGAGATAAGGCTGGAGAAGCAAGTTGCTGCAAGATCACACAAGACCATGTAGAATGCAAGATGCATGGGTTTATCCTAATTTGAATCTGAAGTCAGAGAATAAAAACAAATAGACTTATATTATTTGAGTAGTCCTTTAAGAATTTCTCATTGGCTAAGTGTAAAGTCTATACTTGGGTGTAAACAAGTATATATAAAGTACATACAAATAATAAATATCAATATAAAAATAAATATAAACAACATATATAAAGGGTAGAAACAAGTTGAAGATTTTGGAATCTATTTTAAGAAAGCAAAAATTTATCAAGTGTTGGCTTTCTGAGTCTTTATCTTCATCTCCCTGAGAATTGGAGCAAACCTTGATGGGACAGTTCACCATTAGCTTCTCTCTCTTCTCTTTAACATTCTTATTATGTAATAACATAAATGTCTCAACATAGGGTGTTTCTTCCCATCTTCCCAAACACTTACAAAATGACTCTAGCTCAGAAATAAAAAAAATAGTTCAGGGTCCCCCAAGTCAGCCATCTGTCCTCAAATTCTAAAATGTACACTGATCAAATCTCATTACAATAGTAAACTAATTTCCTTTTAGTCATGGGAGCATACCCAAACTTTTTCCAATCCAACAAGTTCCTTCCCAGGGGTCTCCCAGCAGGAATGGATTCAACAACTCCCATTTTATAGCTAAGGCAGTATCAAAAGAGACAAGACAAATATTCAAACAAGTCCAGACAGATTTCAGACAAAAGCAAGGGGGAGTGCACTCAGGCAGAACAGACTCAAAACCAACTCAAAGCCCAATCTTAATAAAATGGATATCAGGTGTATATGCGAGCCCTACTGCTTCCCTGGTGGTACCAGACAAATGGCTTAACAACCCCAGATAGAGAAACAATAGGCTCCCAGCATATGATCTGGTTTTACTCACCCTTCAAGTGCATCTGCTCCTGATCTCTGTTCTTCCCTAGTAGTGAGAGGACGTGTGATTTTGTGCATGGAACGGCCTTATGAGGGCTCCCCAGGAAAATCTCACCTGGCAGCTGCTGGGATCCTCTTGAAGATTGTCTCATCGCAAGCCTCTGGCCTCTGAATGAAGCAGCTGGCTGGCTCACCAAATTTATTCTTGGACCAAACCAAGGTTTGGGCAGCTTATTCTCACGGACCAAGAATGAGATGCAGATGATCTGAGAAAGAAGAGAGTTTTTTTCTGTAACTGGATACTGGGAGAAAGCCAGGAAAATATTGCCAGACCAACTCAAAATTACAAAGTTTATATACCTTCTAAGCTGCATGTCTGTGTGTAAGTGTGCATTCATCTGAAGACATGAGTGATTAACTTCTAATCTATAACTGAAGTCTGAGTCTTGAAGGCCTTCCTCAGGAGCCTCAGTAAATGTATTTAATCTAAATGGTTCCAGATGCCACCGGTGATCACCCTTATCTTGTCTTTTGTTAAATCATGGAGGTTTGGGGATTTCCTTTAGACACTCAATAAAACTTGTTCATGGAGGTCTGGGGAATTCTTCAGACCTGCATTAAAACTTGTTTAATCCTAAACAGGTTCTGTTAAGTATTTCTTCATTATCTTGTCATGCTTCAAGACTCAGGAAAAGCCTAGACAAAACTCTTGGTGACCTTTTACATTCCAATGTTTGTATATGGGCACTGGCTCTTTCAGCTTTTAATATTCCACGTCACTCACTTAGTCAGTGCTGAAACAGTTTTCATGGAGACCTGCCTGTTCAGCTGTTAGTGAGACCTGGCCTACCACAGCCTGGCTTTGCCCATACTTCAACTTTGGACTTGCAGCATCCAAAACCATGAGAGAATACATTTCTAATGTTTAAGACCACTCAGTTTGTCGAATCTTATTATGGCAGCCCTGGGAACAGTGTACGTTTATCTTTTCTATAATGGGAGAGAGGGAACAGAAAATAAATTGTCATGGGCATACACAGTGACAACCACTGACGTCACAGATAAGGATAAGTAGTATAATAAGAACATCCCTAAATAATTATACTGGCTTCTAATCTGAATTTAGATTAAAAAAAATCTTTGTCAGAGAACTAGCATAGAAAGATACAAATTCTAGAATAGTAACATGTTTTTCAAAGCACATCAAAGTGGTGGACATTACAGAATTTATTACTAAGTTTTAGCTGGCAAATAATTATGCAGGGCAAATGAAAGAGAGCCTCTGTCTTCTTTCTATTACATGTCTCACAAACAGGCACAAAGAATAGCCTTGAAATAATAAAAATAATCTTGAGGTGCTACTAAGTAAATACAAGGAGTACTTGTCTCTTTATATTAAATATTCTGCTTACTAAAGTAGAAAGCCAGTGGTATTATGTTAAGCAACAGACAGCTTTCTTAAACAGACATCTAAAATTCGAAACACTGCAAAATAATTAACTTATTGACGTGTTAGTGATGCTATATAGATAAAACTTGATCTTCTGCTCTTCTGTCGATGGGGAGGAAGGCAGCAAATCACACTGCCACGTGTGTACCTATGCAACAATCTTGCATGTTCTTCACATGTACCCCAAAACCTAAAATGCAATAAAATAAATGGGGAAAAAAAAACCTTACAATGTGTGTTTTACCTTCCCCTCTGCCCCACCCCAATAAAAAAATTACCAAAAGAAAAAGAAAAAGAAAACTTGTGACTGAACAAAATAATAATTACTACCAAGATGCCTCAAAATGTATAAGTATGGAATATGTGTGTATAAAACCAATTGTTCAATTTTAGTTTTTGAAAAATACAAAATAATGGTTGAGTTACATTTTGATTTTGTAAAAATAGAAACAAGAAATATTTAGAGTAGCATCAATAGAAATATGACCTTACATTTTTATTCCTAATGCACTTCCACATTATCTTGGGCCTCACAGTAAACTAATGACACATAGTATGCCAATTTTTCATTTATGACAAATGTTTTCAATTTTATTCTAAGCATAAATTATAATTACATCTAAGCTTTTGGAAAAAAAATCTTTCAATAAAAAATACTTTTTATTAAAACTCTTATTGAAAAGCACACATTTCATAAGGATACAAGTGGATACATTTTCAGAAAAGTGCATACGCCTATGTAAACACAATGTATAATAGAATATCAAAAAATTATAGTATAAAATAAAAAATAAAATGTATGGTATAGAATATTGTTTTGTTACATTTAGTTTAAGATAAAAATACTTTTTGTTATTATAAAAATATATTTTAAAATTGTATTTGCTGTTTTTTGGTAAAATTAAGTTTTGAAAATTAATCTTGTATCCAGAA
Source organism: Sapajus apella (assembly GCF_009761245.1). Lineage (NCBI taxonomy): Eukaryota > Metazoa > Chordata > Mammalia > Primates > Cebidae > Sapajus > Sapajus apella. The sequence goes on along the minus strand of NW_022436964.1, from coordinate 28,231,365 downwards.
ACTTTGATAAAACTATTTATTAGTTCTAAGAATCTGTCTGTAGATTCTTTTGGATTTCCAGTAGTGTGTATAATTCCTGTATCTTTTCTAAACACTATTTTGGAAATTAGTCTCTGAGAATATGTTCAAAGCATTTTCAAATTTATTAATTCATTAAAGTGGATTTAAAGATTAGAGGATCAGACTAGTATTGGACTTAAAAAAGGACATTTCCAAGTGGATGCATGTTCCAGAAAAAAAATAAAAACACTGTTTATAGACAGAGAAGTGAAAATGAACAGTTAAAAGTTAAAATTATTCTGAGAAAAAAATGTCTATACTTTCAGTTTATCCAAAGCCTTTTATTTCAAATGAATAAATATTCAGAAGCCATGGCCATGTATTAATAAAACCTATAAAGAAGATATCACACATAATATATGTGAGCAAAAATGGTGAGATTTTGTAAATAGTGTTTTCAAATCATAAAGAGAAAAGAAGCATTCCAATAAAAAATGCAACAAACCACTTAGAAAAATATCCATTTTTCTAATAACATGGAAAATTGTTAAAATTCAATGGAAAAAAATGTTAAAATTCAAAATTACTTAAAAATTAAAGCAATTATGAAATTAAATTTTTTGTGGAGGTAACAAAGGTTATCTTTCACCTATTAATTTATAATCATACACCATTAAATTCTTGTTGTGCAGTTGTGACCATAATTTTGCCTACAATTTTGAGCTTACTTTGTCAATATCAAGGTAAATAATAAAAACATACATGTTTTTGCCCAAAATTTAATTTTAGGAAATGATTCTATAAAATGAGAAAAAAATGTTATGCATTATTTATAAGAATGAAAATGTGTAAATACATGTATTTTTAATAGCTAGATTAAATTAGAATAAAACCACAGGAAGTAAAAATATGTGGTTAGTTAAGCCATGTTTTATAAGCATTTTGATGATGTGAGGAAATTTTTAAATGGAGAGAGAGACAGAGGGGAGAGATAAATTACTGAAAAAATTCCAATTTAATGAGACTAGAGAAAGAGACTAGAGACCTAAATCTAAGTGCAAACTACGTCTTGGAACATTATGTGTAAATTTAATTTCCTTATACTTTTTAATGATTTTCTAAAATGAATATGTATATCATGTTATACACAATGAATTATCATTTTAAAAACTGAAATACTGCTAAAGAGATTTTCCTCGTCCAATTTCATTTTGTTTGCTTTCTGGGTTACTTTCTAAGTAAGGCTTTTATCTCTTCATATATCAACTATAAGGCATGAAATATTGTGTGAAAAAAATGCAACCCAAAGCCTTTATATCTTAACATAATTACCTATTTAGAATAATCAAACTGAAACTTCTTCTTTTTAGGAAACAGGGAGAAAAAAAATAAAATCCCATGAATATATATTAACAAGATGGTTTTAATTTCTGACTGAGAACACAGGCTGGGTTTCATAAGTCTCCTGTGTAAAGAAATCCTTTTTATTCACGTTATTTGATTCCTTTTTGCTCTTTCAATCATATAAGCAAAATCTTCCCATCAAATAATGCCATTCCTGCCAGTTTATACTAATCAAATGAGTAGCTGATCTGTATGTTACACCACAGGGAGTTTTCTTCTTGGTTCATTTTATTTCTTGCAATAGAACTGAGGATTTTGTAAGGCATTTCAATCAGGTATTTGCTGCCTTGGCTCTGATATTAACTATTTTATATAAAGCATATTTACTGAGGAGTTATAAATGGCATCCTGCTACCTTACTGGAAAAAATATAGACATTTACCAACATTCCCAACAGAGAGCAGAAATCAGAATAGGGATGAATAAATAACACTGGATGCTTAAAAATCAATATTTTAGAAAAGACTTTTGGTTTGAATTTTTATATTCTGAATTTTTCCTAGCAGAAAACCGCTTCCTTGTTTTTTTACTATAAATTGTCATAATGAAACAATCATTTCATTTCAATTTGCAAAGCAGATAAATCACAGGGATGATGTTTAAATTCTGCCAACATTCTGTGTCTACAAAATAATTTAGTGACTTTTTTTTTTTGAGTCAGGGTCAGTACGCTGCCCAGGTTGAAGTGCAGTGGCATGCTAGTTCTCATAGCTCACTGCAACGTTAAACCCCTGGGTACAAGCGATTCTTCCCCCTCAGCCTCCACAGTAACTAAGACTGCAAGTACACATCACCATGACTGCTAATTTTTGAATTTTTATTTTTGGCAAGGCAAGGTCTTGCTATGTTTCCCAAGCTGACCTCAAACTCCTGAACTAAAGTGATTCTCCTGCCTTAGCCTCCCAAAATGCTGGCATTACAGGACTGAGCCACTGGTCCTGTCCCTTACTATTAAAATGCTATGCATTTATCCAAAGCCAATAAAACATTTTTGTTTATCAATTACATTCTTATGCATTCTCCATCACTTTTGGGTTTGAAAATTAAATACGGTGAAATAATTTTTGATAAAATCTGAAGTTAATATATTAAAAGCAATGAATATGTTCCTTAATAAGTTCTAAATCTCTTGCTAAATTATGCCATTTTAGCAATGAAATAGATAACTAGATCATATAATAAACTATTAAATCTCTGTGTTTTGAGAAAATTCCAACCATTTTTGTGAAAGAATATACGAAACTTATGTATATGAAATGTTTTAGAAGCAAGTTTGCATATATTACCAGATATTCTCTTTCTGAAAATTCTGTTTTTCTTATCAGGAATAACTTAACTGTATAATCTGCTCTAAGTTTGCTAAAGGTACATTACAGCTAAATTTCTGAGCCACAGAAAATAAATGAGCCACAGGCCTCAAATATATACATTTTATCTTTATTTTCATTCACTTTCATATCTTACTCCCTCTTTCAAGGCCTATTTCTAGTTTACCTTATCTTGTTTTATTTTGTTTCCTTAGAAATTTTCAAAAATGCCTTTGAAAACAGGCCAGATATAATTGACTACATATTTAAATATTTTATTTTTCTCTATTGATGAGAAAATGTGTAAACATGCAAAGCATTTGAAAAATATCATTCTAAAATATTAAATTTCAGAGTCAATTTGAGGAAAATATACACCTATTTATCAATCATTGTTCAACTTCTCTTTTATTTATTGAAGTGTTTCAAGGCAAATAAAGCAGTATATAAAGGCTCCATTTTTTTTTTATCTTACTCATCCACCAGAAAATCTTAGGCTAGTCAAATAATTCCAGAAATTTGATCAATGATTATCAGCAATACAAATGCAGTTTAGGAAAAATAACAGTACACCTTGCAGAGTTCTGAATAGCCATGGAGAGGTCAAGTAAAATATGAATACATGGGAGTTTACAGAACTTTACACCAAAACATGCAAATTAAAGTAGAATGTCTATTCCATAACCAAAACATATCAGGAGACTATATGTACATTAACTTCTCAGAAGCTAAGCCCTGATACACATCTAGAAAATTAGATGTGTGGTGTTAAGCCTGGTAAGATGAACTCATTTTGTTAGTTTAGATTCTCCCAGAAGCAGAAATGGGAAATAATTTGCAGGCAAACAAATAGTAGTTTTGTAAACTGCAGGGAGTACTGATTGGCATGGAGAAACTGATATAGGAAAGAGGGAGCAGCCAACAAATGCAGGGAGTGAGAAAACATTCACAATCTATACATCTGACAAAGGACTAATATCCAGAATATACAACAAACTCAAACAAATTAGCAAGAAAACACACAAACAATCCCATCAAAAGTGGGCTAAGGACATGAATAAACAGTTCTCAAAAGAAGATATACAAATGGCTAAAAAATATAGAAAAAATGTTCCATATCACTAACAATGAGGGAAATGCAAATCAAAACCACAAAGCAGTATCACCTTACTCCTGCAAGAATGGCCATAATCAAAAAATAAAAAAATAATAGATGTTGGCATGGATGCAGTGATCAGGGAACACTTCTACACTGCTAGTGGGAATGTAAACTAGTAAAACCACTATGAAAAACAGTGTGGAGATTTTTTTTTTAAATTTTACTTTAAATTCTGGAATACGTATGCAAAACGTGCAGGGTTTTGACATAGGTATACATATGCCAAGGTGGTTTGCTGCACCTATCAACTTGTCATCTAGGTTTTAAGCCCCACATGCATTAGGTATTTGTCCTAATGCTCTCCCTTCCCTTGACCCTGAGTCCCTGACAGGCCCCAGTGTGTGATGCTCCCCTTCCTGTGTCCATGTGTTCTCACTGTTTAACTCCCACTTATGAGTGAGAGTATGCAGTGTTTGGTTTTTGTTCCAAAAACAGTGTGGAGGTTTCTTAAAGAACTAAAAGTAGAACTACAATTTGATCACGAAATCCCACTTCTGGATATCCATCCAGAGGAAAAGAAGTCATTATATGGAAAAGATACTTGAAACCACATGTTTATAGCGGGACAATTTACAATTGCAAAAATGTGAGATCAGCTTAAATGCCCATCAATCAACAAGTGGAATAAAAAAACTGTAGTGTGTGTGTGTGTGTGTGTGTGTGTGTGTGTGTGTGTCTGCAAGAGTGTGTGTGTGTATACATATACACACATATGTACATACATACACCCACACACATACACAATGGAATACCACTAAGCCATAAAAAGGAATGGAATAGATTAATGGCATTCACAGCAACTTTGATGAGATTTAAGATTATTATTCTAAGTAAAGTAACCCAGAAATGGGAGACCAAACATTGTATATTCTCATTCATAAGTAGGAGCTAAGCTGTGAGGACGCAAAAGTGTAAAAATGACACAATGAGTTTTGGGACTTGGGGGAAGGGTTTGAAAGGAGGTGAGGAATAAAAGACTAGAAATTGGGTGCAATGTATACTGCTCAGGTGATGGGTGCACCAAAATCTTAAAAATCATTACTAAAGAGCCTAATCATGTAACGAAATACCACTTTTTCCCCAATAACTTAGGAAAATTAAAAATTAACCAAAATTAATACCATGGAAAATCTTAAAAATACAATAAAACCCACATCAAAGAATTATCCCATGTAAAGAATAAGAAACTCTGGGGTATAAATAAAATCTATTTACGACAAACCAACAGCCAATATCATACTGAATGGGCAAAAACTGGAAGCATTCCATTTGAAATCTGGCACTAGACAAGGATGCCCTCTCTCACCACTCCTATTCAATATAGTACTGGAAGTTCTAGCCAGAGCAATCGGGCAAGAAAAAGAAACAAAGGATATTCAAATTGTATGTCTAGAAGACCCCAACATCTCAGCCCAAAATCTCCTGAAACTGATAAGCAACTTCAGCAAAGTCTCAGGATACAAAATCAATGTACAAAAATCACAAGCATTCCTATACACCAATAACAGACTTAAAGAGAGCCAAATCAAGAACGAACTGCCATTCACAATTCCTACAAAAAGAATAAAATACCTAGGAATATAACCAACAAAGAACATAAAGGGCCTCTTCAAGGAGAACTACAAGCCACTGCTTAATGAAATAAGAAAGGACACAAAAAAAATGGAGAAACATTCCATGTTCATGGTTAGGAAGAATCAATATCGTGAAAATGGCCATACTGTCCAAAGTAATTTACAGATTCAATGCTATCCCCATCAAGCTACCAATGACCTTCTTCACAGAACTGGAAAAAAAAAAAAACACCTTAAACTTCATATGGAACCAAAAGAGAGCCCACATAGCCAAGTCAATTCTAAGCAAAAAGAACAAAGCAGGAGGCATCACACTACCGGACTTCAAACTGCATGACAAGGCTACAGCAATCAAAACAGCATGGGACTGGCACCAAAAGAGATACAGACCAATGGAACAGAACAGAGGCCTTGGAGGCAACACAACACATCTACAACCATCTGATCTTTGACAAACCTGACAAAAACAAGCAATGGGGAAAGGATTCCCTGTTTAATAAATGGTGTTGGGAAAACTGGCTACCATGTGCAGAAAGCAGAAACTGGACACTTTCCTGACACCTTACACTAAAATTAACTCCAGTTGGATTAAAAACTTAAACATAAGACCTAACACCATAAAAACCCTAGAAGAAAATCTAGGCAAAACCATTCAGGACATAGGCGTAGGCAAGGACTTCATGACTAAAACACCAAAAGCATTGGCAACAAAAGCCAAAATAGACAAATGGGACCTAATCAAACTCCACAGCTTCTGCACGGCAAAAGAAACAGTCAGTATAGTGAATCAGCAACCAACAGAATGGGAAAAAATTTTTGCAGTCTAACCATCTGACAAAGGGCTAATATCCAGAATTTACAAAGAATTAAAACAGGTTTTTAAGAAAAAAAAAAAACAAGCCCATTCAAAAGTGGTAGAAGGATATGAACAGATACTTTACAAAAGAAGACATACATGAGGCCAATAAATGTGAAAAAATGCTCATCATCTCTGGTCATTAGAGAAATGCAAATCAAAACTACATTGAGATACCATCTCACGCCAGTTAGAATGGCGGTCATTAAAAAAATCTGGAGACAACAGATGCTGGGGAGGATGTGGAGAAATAGGAACACTTTTACACTGTTGGTGGGAGTGTAAATTAGTTCAACCATTGTGGAAGACAGTGTGGCGATTCCTCAAGGACCTAAACACAGAAATTCCATTTGACCCAGCAATCCCATTACTGGGTATTATAAATCATTCTACTGTAAGGACATATGCACACAAATGTTCATTGCAGCACTGTTTAAAATAGCAAAGACCTGGAACCAACCCAAATGCCCACTGATGATAGACTGGACAGGGAAAATGTGGCACATATACAGCATGGAATACTATGGAGCCATAAAAAATGATGAGTTCGTGTCCTTTGTAGAGACATGGATGAACCTGGAAACCATCATTGTCAGCAAACTGACACAAGAACAGAAAATCAAATACCGCATGCTCTCACTTATAGGCAGGTGTTGAACAATGAGAACACATGGACACAGGGAGGGGAGCATCACACACTGGGGTCTGTCGGAGGGAAATAGGGGAGGGATAGTGGGGGGTGGGAAGTTGGGGAGATATAGCATGGGGAGAAATGCCAGATACAGGTGAAGGGGAAGAAGGCAGCAAATCACGTTATCATGTGTCTATCTATGCAACAATCTTGCATGTTCTTCACACGTATCCCAAAACCTAAAATGCAATTAAAAAAAAAAAAAGAAACTTTGGGGTATTTAAAGAAAAATTACTATGTATCAGTTATTGGGTGTTGAATATACGTGGTGTCAACATCAATTTCACCACCTCAGGTCTGCCATTAAGTAAGCAGAGAAGATAGTCTTTCTTTTCTGTTTTTGCTTGCTTGTTTGTTGTTTTTACTGCTTAGCAAATAAACAACTCAGGCATAGATTTATAGATATTAAGTATCTGGAACACATAGAAATAGTAGGATCTGACAGATACGAGAAACATGACAAAATGGGGAGAGGGAAATTTATAGCTTCTGCTACAATCAAACAAATAACCACAGATTGCAATTAATATAATCATATAAACTATAAGATACTTATATTTATACACTTAAATAGATTTTTTAAAAAAGGGCCATTAAAATGCTATGATTGAAGGGATTGTTATAATTGAAGAGGTTGACTTTAAATGGTCAAATCATATTTCTCAATTCAGAAATACTAGGGACTCTGAAGCAAGTAAAAAACCCAGACCTAGGCCAGGCTTAGTGGATCACGCCTATAATCCCAGCATTTTGAGAGGCTGAGGCAGGTGGATCAGGGGGTCAGGAGTTAGAGACTAGCCTGACCAACATGGTGAAACCCTGCCTCTACTAAACATACAATACAAAAATTAGCCAGGCATGTTGGCATGTACCTGTAATCCTAGCTACTGAGGAGGCTGAGGCAGGAAAATCACTTGAACCTGGGAAGTGGAGGCTGCAGTGAGCTGAGATCATGCCACTGCATTCCAGCCTGGGCAAAAGAGTGAGACTCTGTCTCAAAAAAATAAAAAATAAAACCCATACCTAGACACAAAAGAAGCCAAATAAAAAAGAAATATTAGTTATTAATGACGATTAACCTGACAGCTTCCCAATAAGATCAATTGAATCTAAAATAAAATTTAATCATGTTTTCAGCACAAGAGGACAAAAGTCCACAAAACTCAATTTAGAATTGCACACTCAGTGAAATGATCTTTCAGGAACAAAAATATAAAGTAATACAAAGTTCACAATATGCTATATGAATTTACCACCAAAAATTCCTCTAAAGGTAAAAGGACTTTGGAAAGCCTCATTTTACAAAGAGAGTCAGTTGGAAAGTAAGTGCACAGTCACAAGGGAAGAAAAAATGAATAAAACAGAAAAATATTTTAAGAAATACGATTAAGAAATCCCAAGGGAAATTAGAAAATACTTCTGACTGCATGACGGTGAAAAACAAATAAATCATAATCTGGGGGACTTAGTCACACCAAGTTTTACAGGAAAATGAATCACCTTAACACCTTAGGAAAAACTTAACAGTTTCAAGTCAATGACTTGAGCTTTCATAAGATACTAAAAAATAATTAGTTAACTGTAAGAATTTAATTAAACTCCAAAAGAAATAACTCACCCCTAAAGAAAGAAGAGTATGAATATTTGAGTGAAAATCAATGAAAATGGGAAAGATGAACAATAGAGAAAAGTAAAAAGTCCTTTAAAGAGAATAAATTTTATAAATTCATGGCTTTACTATCCAAGAAAAAATAAATATCATTACAGCCCTTCAGCTTTAAAAAAATAATAGAACAACATAGTAAGAACTTTATGACAATACATTTAATAACTGATGAAATAATGTTTTGAAAAATCCAACTTATAAAAAATAAGAAAAAAATGATTTGTCTTACATCTCATATATGAATTAATTTTGTGATTAATTATATTTTAACAGAAAAAGCTTTAGAGCCAGTTGGCTTCACTGGTGATATCTACCAACCACAGAAAGAAAGAAAATTAACTTTACCAAATCACCTTTATAAAACAGAGAAGGAAGAGTCTATCTTCCCAGGTCAGTTTTCAAGGCTCGCAAAATAAACTTAATAAAAAATATTGAAAAGATGGAACAAAATAGAAAATTATAGAGCAGTATTTATTATTTATATCAATGTAAAACTTTTGACAAAGTGTTAACAAATACAGAAATGTATCATGATCAAGTGTGGTTTATCCCAGAAACATAAAGTTACACATTTGGAAGTCAATTTATATAATAGAACAAAAATTCTAAACATGTATAGTTCTAAGTATTTCAATATATGAAGTAAAACATTTACACGACTGTAAATGTGTCAAAAACTATCAAAATGAAAAAACTAATATATCTCATTTATTTATAGATAAATAATGTAGACAATAAAAAATAGGACTCATGAATAAATTGGACACCCAGATAATCCAGGAAAATCTATACCCCATCTTAAGATTCTTAACCTGAAGCACATCAGCAAAATGATATTTATTTAAGTTTTATTTTTTAAATTAACACATGATAGTAAATATTTAGGGTGTTTCATTTGATGTTTTGCTACATGTATACATTGTATAATGATTAAATCAGAGTAATTAGCAAATCTGTCACCTCAAACATTTATTATATCCTTGTGTTGACAGAATTCAAAATCCTCTCTTCTAGCTATTTTGAAGCATACATTACTGTTAATGATAGTCACTGATATGGTTTGGCTCTGTGTAATCTTGAAGTATACTTCCCATAATTGAATTGGGAGTACTCCCCTACTTGAATTATACTCCCATCTTGAATTGTACTTCTGTAATTCCCACATGTTGTTGAAAGGATCCTGTGGGAGGTAGTTTGAATTATAGGGGTGGTTTCCCCCATACAGTTCTCATGGTAGTGAGTAAGTCTCACGAGATCTGATGGTTTTGCATCTTCCTCATTTTCTCTTGTCACTGTCATGTAAGGAGTGCATTTCTCCTTCTGCCATGATTCTGAGGCCTCCCTAGCCATGTGGAACTGTAAGTCCAATTAAACCTCTTTTTCTTCCCACTTTCAGATATGTCTTTTATCGGCAGTGAGAAAGTGGACTAATACAGACACCCTATGGGGCAATAAAATATCAGAACTTATTCTTTCTATCTAACAGTAATTTCACACCCATTGACTGAACTCTCCCTTTCCCCTTCTCCTTTCAGCTCTCCAAAATAAGCCTTTTGTTATTCTTTCAATCATTTGTTTATATCAATAAGGGCTCATGGATGTTTATTTTTACTTTGTGTTATAATCCAATACTACTTTATTTTGTTGATTAAATGATTTGAACTAGTACAAAAATTTTAAAATGTAATTTCATTTTTTGTTTTTGATTAATCCAAAACAAAACTTAAAAATAAATGGCAAAACTGCCAATTTGTCTTACAAATTGCCTATGCTGTTTGATTGTCCTACCAGTAATGCCTGAGGGTTTCAGTTGTTCCACCTCCTTTTTTAGTACCTGTTTGTATCAATTTTATGCTATGTTAGTATCAATTTTATGGCTATTATTAGCCATTCTAATGAGTATACAATGGTATCTCATTGTGAACTCTACGTCTGTTTCCCCCATAATTACTGACATTGAACATCTTTTCATATGTCTTTCTGTCACCCATGAAGTGTATCCTCTTTGTGAACTTGTCTCAAGTCTTTGTCAATTATTTATTTATATCTTACTGTTGATTTTGTAGTTATCAATATACTGTTGATTCCAGTCTTTAGCCATAAATATGATTTACATAAGTCTTCTTCTAGTCTTCTTTCATTTTCTTTCATTTTCCTAATAGAAAATTAGGAAAATAGCTTTTCTTTCACTTTCTTAATAGAAAATTAAAAACTAGCAATACAAGTTTCTAATTCTGATAAAGTTCAAACTATCATTTTTTTTCTTTTATGGTTCCTGATTTTGGTGATATGTCTGAAAACGCTTTGCTGAATCTGAGGTCACAAATATTATCTCCAATGCACTATTCTTGAAGATATATTACTTTGTGGGTCAAAGTTCCATTATTGTATTTAGGGGTTCTATTGTTTCAGCACCATTTGTTGAGAAAAATAACCTTTTTCGATTGAATTATACCAACTTTGCACCTTTGTTGAAAATCAGGTGACTATGTTTGTATGAACATATTTCTAGTCTTTCTATTTTGATTCATTTATCTAAATTTTTGTTCTTTCACCAAGGGGTGAGTAGCTTCACATTTTGGTAAAAGGATGATAGTTATATTACCTACCTCACATATTGTGAGGGTTAAATGAATTAATATGCAAACAGCTTAAATCAGGGCCCAGCAGTGACTGCACGCTATTTGCACGTTATGTGTCAGTTGCTCTTACAAGTTTGTCTATGGAAATATTGGGTCTCAAAGCAGTAGGCTGTCTCTCCGTCTCTCATCTAACATCTGGAACTCTCAGAGGGTTGTTCATCAATTAAAGGGAATTAAATAAGTATATAAATTATATATATATATATATATATGTCAAAACAAATTATTAGAAGAAATATGTTACTAACACTAATACTTTCTGGGGGCAGGTTTTGGCTAGAGGATCTGAATAATAGTTGTCAGAAAACAAGAGTTTCTCAGAACACAGTGTTTTTTGGGAAATGTGTTTGGTAAATGCTACTCTAGTAGTTATGATACATAAAAATGATTAGCTTCCAAAAGTTTTGCTGTGTACCATAAAAAGAGAAATAAAGATATAGGCCTCATTCCTTTTTCTCTGTCTATAGGAATTGTTTCTTTTGGGACACAAAGGACTTGTCATTCAGTTGCATCTGGAATGAGCCCAATTCTAAAACTATTTCCTTTGAATATAATAGAGCTATTTAATTTACATTTTGTCATGTCTGTGTTTTTCAGCACATTGGGTTTCTATTCATCCAAGTAGAATAATTTTTTATATCGACCAGAGCAGAAAACAAGTTTTACTTGTTTTTTAGTTTGCATTACCTGACTCTAATCTCTCTTCAGCACAACCCTCAAGCATTCTTAGCCACAGAGAAGAGTAAATTGAAAAATCAGAGAGTAATTTTTAAATATGTACACAGCTGCACTGAAAACCCAATTCTAAAACGGGGCCTCCCTGCATTTCCCTCTCTCTTTCATAAGGTTTGACAATAAAATAATGCCTACCAGTGACAAAGGGACTCAAGCTTTCAGTGAGCAGACCTCTCTATTCAGCCCAAACACAGACACTAGGATGATTGACTGGGGTTTCTGCCTCTCCTCTGACTTCCAGCATCCAGCACACACAGAGGCACGTCCTCTGTACCACGTCAGCTATCTGAGGATTTCAAATAAACTAGCAATTTCCCAGTATCTCTAGGACACTTCAGTGGGACCACAGTCTGATATTGACACTAAAATCATTGGTTAAAAAAGATACTACTTATAACCTTTCTCCTTTATTATTGTATAATTGAGATACCATCTCATGCCAGTTAGAATGGCGATCATTAAAAAATCTGGAGACAACAGATGCTGGAGAGGATGTGGAGAAATAGGAACACTTTTACACTGTTGGTGGGAGTGTAAATTAGTTCAACCATTGTGGAAGACAGTGTGGCAATTCCTCAAGGACCTAGAAATAGAAATTCCATTTGACCCAGCAATCCCATTACTGGGTATATATCCAAAGGATTATAAATTGTTCTATTATAAAGACGCACGCACACATATGTTCACAGCAGCACTGTTTACAATAGCAAAGACCTGGAACCAACCCAAATGCCCATGGATGATAGACTGGACAGGGAAAATGTGGCACATATACAGCATGGAATACTATGGAGCCATAAAAAATGATGAGTTAGTGTCCTTTGTAGGGATATGGATGAACCTGCAAACCATCATTCTCAGCAAACTGACACAAGAACAGAAAGTCAAACATCAAATGTTCTCACTCATAGGTGGGTGTTGAACAGTGAGAACACATGGATACAGGGAGCGGAGCATCACACGCTGAAGTCTGGGGGGGAGCGGGATTAGGGGAGGGACAGTGGTAGGTAGGGAGTTGGGGAGGGATAACATGGGTAGAAATGGCAGATATAGGTGATGGGGATGGAGGCAGCAAACCACATTGCCATGTATGTTCCTGTGCAACAATCCTGCATGTTCTTTACATGTACCCCAGAAACTAAAATGCAATTATATATTTACACATATAAAAGAAAATTATCAAATACGAGGCATCATCTCATATATAGTTTCTACCTATTAATTTGATTAGCCTTTATCTTCACTGCTTCTTATTAAGAATTTCCACACACATATATGCCAGAAAATATTTTAAAATAACATATCTGTGATTCAGTTTATTCTAATATCCATGCTCCTTTATGACAAATATTAGAGAAATAAATCTTTAGAATATGGAATGAGTAACAAGTAATGTTTGAAAAGGTTATAAGGGTTTATATAATCTGTTACAAGACATATTGACATTTACTTATTGTGGTATCACAGAAAAACACCTTAAGTTGTACCTGGAATAAACGAACCATATTTATTGCTGACAACTTGGGAAACAAAAAAATGTGTGGAAGTGTGCTCTGTGTAAGATGGGAGCATTGCTAAGAACATTAAAGATTAAACAATATAATGCAAGTTTTTTCAGAAACTCTATTTTTGAAAGAAAAACATAATGCATAACAGTGTATAACATAAAGCAATACTAAACACATGGTAGATATGTTTTACTCTTTTCTTGCATGTAAACACATAGGCATACATTATACAGCAATTTCTTGACTCTATGAAATAAACTATCTCATATTTTACCTAATACATTGAGAGCTGTAACCAATAATAAACCAATGATCAAGAGTTAAAATGAATAATTTCAAAATGTGGCTAATGGATCTGTGTATCAGGGTTTCCCTTTATTGATTACATTGGAAGGATGCACTTTAAGCTTTGAGTGTTATGCTGGCACAAATCAGAAAGCTAACACTGCATTTTGAAAAACACAATTTTACCATGTCAATTGTATATATTTACCTTATATCATGTGTTTGTGTCCCCTGAAATAGTATGCTGAGGTCCTAAAATCTCATGCCTATTAATATAACTACTGGAAAATAGGACATTTGCAGATGCAATCAAGTTAAGATGAGGTAATACTGGATTAGTGTGAGCCCTCAATCCAATCACTGGTGTCCTCAAATAAGGAGACACAGACACACAAACACAAGGAGAAAGTTGTATGAAGATAGAGATTAAAGTGATGTGTTTAAAAGCCAAGGAAAGACAAGGATTTCTGGCAATTACTAGAAGGTAAGCATGGAACAGATTCTCTCTCAAAACTGACACATTGATTTTAGACTGCTAGCTTCCAGAACAGAGACAGAATAGATTTCTATTGTTGTCAGCCACAGTTGGTGGTACTTTGCTGTGGAAACCCTGGAAAACAAAACTACAAAAACAAAAACTATAAAACATTACTTAAAATTTTCTCAAATTACAAAATCCAGAGCTAATGGTAACATTTACTTGTCCAGATTGTATTTTGTTAAAACATTTCTTTGGCTTTATATATGTTTTTCTATGTTTCTGGGTTCTTTACATGTTTATGCATTTCCCGTATTTGTGGTAGTCAGGTCTATTAATAATTTCCTTTTTGATATATCGTTTTGGTATAATAATTATAAAAATATAATTTACTTAAACACTCTTAATGTTATTTCTCCATCTCTCATTCCCTCTTTCCTACTCTGCTTTCTTTCTTCTTTTATTGCAAAGAGACAAGCAGAGGTTCATGTTTTTAACAGTCAGCAAAAAGTCTCAATATTACATATAATAATTTATCTTTCCTAAAATGATTTAAACTATCACCTTTATTGTATATTACTTCTGTGAATCAAAAATAAAATTTGAAGCCTCTTAACCAACTGAATGGACCCATCCTCTTGGCCAAGGGCATTCTAAAGTAAACTTGAAATACAACTTCAGTCTATGATGAAAAATGGGTAGTTGGACATGCCTCATTATACCTTCTTACCTTTGGAATTCAGGCACACCTGGTCAGTTTTAACATTAAAACAGACACCTTAAGACTGACAGAACAGATTTAAGTCTGATAAGAAACACTTATAGTCTATTCTCTCCAAAGCCTATGACATGGAGGCTTCCTTTGCATAATAATAACCTTAGTCTCCACAACCTCTTATCTTAACGTAGACACTTCTATCGATTCAGGTGTTTACACTCTCCTAGTCAATTCATCCAATTACCAATCAGAAAATATTTGAATCCCTCTATGACCTGGATACATCCTCTCACCCCCACCTCACCACCCACTTCAAGAGCTGTCCTGCCTTCTGGACTGACCAATGTACGTCTCACATGCATTGATTGATGTCTTATGTTTCCCTAAAATATATAAAACCCAACTTTAACCTGACCATCTTGGACACATGTTGTCAAGATATGGCACAGGAATGTCCTTAATCCTGGCAAAATAAACTTCTAAAGTGATTAAGACTTGTCTCAGATACTTTTTGGTTTACACACCTTACATTTGCCATAAACTTACATTTGTACTTTCTATTTGGGTTCATTGATCTTCCTATTACTTAAAACCATCATGTAGTTTTTAATATAAGTGTATAATATTTACGAGGAGACTTTAATTTACTCCTTGTCTTTTTCAGTCTTGATTTTCTCAATTCTCCTTAAGTATATTACCCCAAATAAAATTTAGAACTATTTCTCAAGAGTCATTTTATCTCATTTTTATAAGTTATTGCTTGTATTATTAGAAAAACAAAAATCTCACAGCAATTAACAAATTTTAGCATATATGTTTTAAGTTTGGCACAATTATGTAAAAATATTTAAATTCAGATAAAAGGAATAATTCCTCAGCAAAAAAAACAATTCACAGGGGAAAAGTTAATATTCCTAAAATTATATATAAATTAGTTTCAATCTTACCACTTAGTTAATAAAATTATGTCATATTTGCTGTTTCTCTAAATATTTATCCCATCTACCCTCATCTCTTCCTAACACATAAGCAAAATTTTGTATCTCTACAATTAAGCCATGGTGATTATCAAGTATGTTTTTCTAAAAATTTTCATCATACTTGGCAGTCATAGTTTTATAAAAGTTTAATTGTTCACTCTTTTTTAAAATCTTGCTTTTCTAAGTTGGGTAAGAATTCTCTTTAGTTTTAAATGCACTTTCATGATAACATTTGCTCCATTTGCAGTTTTTCCAGGTTTCCCTGTTGTCCTTTACTTCCTTTCTCTTTCATACTTGGAAAAATGCAGCACTAAATAATGGAATTACATTTAAATACTTTGTAGTTAGTAAATTTACAAAATGGATTAGTTGGTCTTTACTTTTTAAATATATTTTATTTTTTGAGATATTTCAGTTCAATTATAATTTACATCTAAATGATTACTCTTGAATTTGAACATCTCTTTATTTTTCATTGGCCTTTTGAAAATTTTCCTTTTTATAACATCAATTCATTTGTGCCATTTTTAAGTAAACACCTTATTTTGAGTTAAATATAGAATAGAAAAATCTTTCACACGCAGAAAGATTTCATGTATTTACTGAGTGTCCTCCAGTGGTGGGAAGGTGGATTCAAAACCATGTGCCATTATTTAATACATTAATTTTTCTTGTTAAAATCTAAGAAGTAATTTGGATAGCATAGAAATTAATTTTTCTCTATTATGATACTTTTTGGTTCTACTAATTGTTCATTGACAGAATTTATGATATCTTTTCCCATAGACATCTTTTTTCAATAGCTTTACAATTTTTATTCTTGGTTAGAGAAGACATTTCTATACTTAAATAATTTTTAGTTTTCTAGATTTACTTGCAGGACCTTTATTTCTTTTTAAAATTATTTAACTATTTTGCCTGTCTAGATTTTAATTTTGAATATGATAAAGCTGGACATACTTATGTTCCCTTCATGTTGAATATCTTGTATCTAATAATATTTATAGTAATATACATCTGTTTACACTGCATCAGAGTTTTATATTCATGTATTAATATGTCTTTTAGTAATTTAACTATTTGTTCCCATTTTGTTCCATTGGTTTTTATCTACTTCTATATTAAATTAAATCTATTTCTATTAAATCTATTTCTATACTAAAGTATTTCGATTATAGTATCTGCTTCCTATATTTTAATGTATGTGTGAGAAAATGCTTCACTAAAATTTTTTAGGGTAGTATCATTGATTCTCATTTGATTATTATTGCAAATACTTCTGCTACACTCAGTTACTTCCCTTAGTCCAATTTCAGCAGCATCTGCATTGGATGCTTACTTTAGAACTCAGACTTCCTGTCACTGTCAGTTCCCTAGGCAAAGTCAATGTCTCATCTAACATCTTTTCACTTTCAGCTTCAGGACATTTTCAAGACTGGCATCTGTTTGGCTAGGGTAGAAATGTAGCCCTTAATGAATATACCCTTGAGCTATGCTTAAAGAACACTGGGAGAAACCTGGTGGCCTTCCAGAACCTCATGTACAGTTCTAGGAGACATTCTTTACACTTCTTAGGTAGCCCCGCAAATTGAGCGTCTAGTGCCTATAAACAGAAATCATGATCATGCATCTTTTACTGGTGCTGTTTACTGCTCTCATGTGCCCTATTCCTTCATACTTGGCTTCTGAGATCATATTCTAAATAAACTATCTGCTTTCAAATCTTTATTTAGGATTGTTGTTCATGCGAATTCTAACCAAAACAATATTGAAGATTATTTTATTTAATTCTGCGAGCATCTATTTTAGGAATTAATTCAGATTACATTATATGCCTATATTAATTTTGGCAGAATTGATAATTTTATAATGATATACATGTACTTGCTATATATAATTTTACATTTGTTTAGATGGTGTTTTGTGTCTGCTAATGACTTTATTATTTTGTTTCAGATAAATATTGTCCCTTTTCTGGGTATTCTTTCTTAAATATTTTCAACTATTTATTAATTTCAAAGTTACCAATGGAATATTTTTATACATTTTACTTTTTGTTGGATAAAATGACACATTTTCTTCAGTCAAGCAACCCTAAACAGTTTGCTTATAAACTTAGTCTTTCTCTTTCCTCCTTTCTTCCTCCCTCCCTTTTTTCCTTCCTACTTTCCTTCCTTTGTTCTTCCTTCCTTTCTTTTCTTTTTTTTCCCATTTATTTATTTTATTGCATTTTAGGTTTTGGGGTACATGTGAAGAACATGCAAGATTGTTGCATAGGTACACACATGGCAGTGTGACTTGCTGCCTTCCTCCCTATCACCTACCTCTGGCATCTCTCCCCTTGCTTTCTCTCCCCAGCTCCCCACCCCACACCGTCCCTCCCCTATTTCCCCCCAACTGACCCCAATGTGTAGTGCTCCCCTCCCTGTGTCCATGTGTTCTCATTGTTCAACACCCACCTATGAGTGAGAACATGCAGTGTTTGATCTTCTGCTCTTCTTTCAGTTTGCTGAGAATGATGGTTTCCAGGTTCATCCATGTCCCTACAAAGGACACAAACTCATCATTTTTGATGGCTGCATAATATTCCATGGTGTATATATGCCACATTTTCCCTGTCCAGTCTATCGTCGATGGGCATTTGGGTTGCTTCCAGGTCTTTGCTATTGTAAACAGTGCTGCAATGAACATTCGTGTGCACGTGTCCTTATAGGAGAATGATTTATAATCCTTTGGATATATACCAGGTAATGGGATTGCTGGGTCAAATGGAATTTCTATTTCTAGGTCCTTGAGGAATTGCCACACTGTCTTCCACAATGGTTGAACTAATTTACACTCCCACCAACAGTGTAAAAGTATTCCTATTTCTCCACATCCTCTCCAGCATCTGCTTTGAATTTTGTCAAAGGCCTTCTCTGCATCAATTGAGATAATCATGTGGTTTTTGTCTTTGGTTCTGTTTATGTGGTGAATTACGTTTATAGACTTGCGTATGTTGAACCAGCCTTGCATCCCCGGGATGAAGCCTACTTGATCATGGTGGATAAGCTTTTTGATGTGCTGTTGCATACGGCTTGTCAGTATTTTACTGAAGATTTTTGCATCTATGTTCATCATGGATATTGGCCTGTAGTTTTCTTTTCTTGTTGAGTCTCTGCCGGGTATTGGAATCAGGATAATGTTGATCTCATAAAATGATTTGGGAAGAATTCCCTCTTTTGTATTGTTTGGAATATTTTCAGAAGGAATGGTACCAGCTCCTCTTTGTATGTCTGGTAGAATTCTGCTGTGAACCCATCAGGACCTGGGCTTTTTTTGGTGGTGAGCTCTTAATTGCTGCCTCAACTTCAGACCTTGTTATGGGTCTGTTCAGGGTTTTGGCTTCTTCCTGGTTTAGGCTTGGGAGGAGGCAAGTATCCAGGAACTTATCCATTTCTTCCAGGTTTACTAGTTTATGTGCATAGAGTTGTTTGTAATAATCTCTGATGATGGTTTGAATTTCTGTGGAATCTGTGGTGATATCCCCTTTATCATTTTTTATTGCATCAATTTGGTTATTCTCTCTTTTCTTTTTTATTTATCTGGCTAGTGGTCTATTTTGTTGATCTTTTCAAAAAACCAGCTCCTGGATTTATTGATTTTTTGAAGGGTTTTTTGTGTCTCTATCTCCTTCAGCTCTGCTCTGATCTTAGCTATTTCTTGTCTTCTGCTAGACTTTGAGTTTTTTTGATATTGCTCCTGTAGCTCTTTTAATTTTGATGATAGGGTGTCAATTTTTGATCTCTCCTTGCTTCTCATCTGGGCACTTATTGCTATATATTTTCCTCTAGAGACTGCTTTAAATGTGTCCCAGAGATTCTGGTATGTTGTATCTTCATTCTCGTTGGTTTCGAAGAACATCTTTATTTCTGCCTTCATTTCATTGTTTATCCAGTCAAAATTCAAGAGCAAGTTGTTCAGTTTCCATGAAGCTGTGCAATTCTGGGTTAGTTTTTGAATTCTGAGTTCTAACTCGATTGCACTGTGGTCTGAGAGACTGTTTGTTATGAGTTCCGTTCTTTTGCATTTGCTGAGGAGTGATTTACTCCCAATTATGTGGTCAATTTTAGAGTACATATGATGTGGTGCTGAGAAGAATGTATATTCTGTGGATTTGGGGTGGAGAGTTCTGTAAATGTCTATTAGGTTTGCTTGGTCCAGGTCTGAGTTCAAGTCCTGGATATCCTTGTTAATTTTATGTCTGGTTGATCTGTCTAATATTGACAATGGGGTGTTAAAGTCTCCCACTATTATTGTGTGGGAGTCTAAGTCTCTTTGTAAGTCATTAAGAACTTCCCTTATGTATCTGGATGCTCCTGTATTGGGTGGGTATATATTTAGGATCGTTAGTTCTTCATGTTGCATTGATCCTTTTACCATTATGTAATGTCCTTCTTTGTCTCTTTTGATCTTTGTTGCTTTAAAGTCTATTTTATCAGAGATGAGAATTGCAACTCCTGCTTTTTTTTTGCTCTCCATTTGCTTGGTAAATCTTCCTCCATCCCTTTATTTTGAGCCTTTGTGTATCCTTGCACGTGAGATGGGTTTCCTGGATACAGCACACTGATGGGTTTTGGCTTTTTATCCAATTTGCCAGTCTGTGTCTTTTGATTGGGGCATTTAGTCTATTTACATTTAGGGTTAATAGTGTTATGTGTGAATTTGATACTGCCATTTTGGTGCTAGCTGGTTGTTTTTTCCATTAGTTGATGCAGATTCTTCCTTGTGTTGATTCTCTTTACAATTTGGCATGTTTTTGGAGTGGCTGGTACTGGTTGTTTCTTTATATGTGTAGAGCCTCTTTCAGGAGCTCTTGTAAAGCTGGCCTGGTGGTGACGAAATCTCTGAGTACTTGCATGTTCACAAAGGATTTTAGTTTTCCTTCACTTATGAAGCTTCGTTTGGCTGGATAGGAGATTCTGGGTTGAAAGTCCTTTTCCCTAAGGATGTTGAATATTGGCCCCCACTCTTTTCTGGCTTGTAGGGTTTCTGCTGAGAGATCTGCTGTGAGTCTGATGGGCTTCCCTTTGTGGGTAACCCAACCTTTCTCTCTGGCTGCCCTTAGTATTTTCTCCTTCATTTCGACCCTGGTGAATCTGATGATTATGTGCCTTGGGGTTGCTCTTCTTGATGTATATCTTTGTGGTGTTCTCTGTATTTCCTGGACTTGAATATTGGCCTGCCTTGCTAGGTTGGGGAAGTTTTCCTGGATAATACCCTGAAGAGTGTTTTCCAGCTTGGATTCATTCTCTTCATCGCATTCAGGTACGCCTGTCAAACGTAGATTAGGTCTTTTCACATAGTCCCACATTTCTTGGAGACTTTGTTCATTCCTTTTTACCCCTTTTTTCTCTATTCTTGCCTTCCCGTTTTATTTCATTGAGTTGATCGTTGACCTCTGATATCCTTTCTTCTGCTTGGTCAATTCGGCTGTTGATACTTGTGCATGCTTCGTGAAGTTCTCATGTTGTGTTTTTCAGCTCCATTAATTCACTTATATTCTTTTCTATTTTGTCCATTCTTGTTAGCATTTCGTCAAATCTTTTTTCAAGGTTCTTAGTTTCTTTGCATTGAGTTAGAACATGTTCTTTTAGTTCACAGAAGTTTCTTACTACCCACCTTCTGAAGTCTGATTCTGTCGTTTCATCACACTCGTTCTCCATTCAACCTTGTTTCCTTGCTGGTGAGGAGATGTGATCCCTTGTAGGAGGAGAGGTGTTCTGGTTTCGGGTGCTTTCATCCTTTTTGCACTGGTTTCTTCCCATCTTCATGGATTTATCCACCTGTCGTCTTTGTAGTTGCTGGCTTTCAGATTGGGTCTCTGAGTGGACGTTCTGTTTGTTGATGATGAGGTTATTTCTGTTTCTTGGTTTTCCTTCTGACAGTCTTGCCCCTCTGCTGTAGGTCTGCTGAGGTCCACTCCAGGCCCTGCTTGCCTGGGGATCACCTGCAGCAGCCTCTGTGCTTTCACTGGGAGCTGCAATCCTGAGCTGTTCCTAAACGGCCATCTTCTCCTTTCTTTTCTTTCCTTTTTCTTTAATAGAGTCTTTGGGATATTCTAGGTTTTTATCTTTTCATTCAGGAAAACAAGGTGATTTTTACTCTTCTAAAATGTGTATAAGTCACTTCATTTTTATTTCTTATGCATTTGTCAAATCTTCCAAGGAAATGTTAAACAACATTGATGGTAAACATCTTTGTTGGGATAATGATTTCAAACAAAATTATTCATTGGGTCACCATTTTATATAACATTCCCTACTAGATATTGATAGATAGCCTTTATTATATTTATCTAATTGATTCTAATGCAATGATACTTCAGTTTTTTTTTTAAACAGGCAGCTCTTAAATTTTATCAACAGAACTTAAAGTATAATCAAAAAAAATTTATCAACTGCCTTTTCAGCTTTACTGATATGATAATATTTTTCCTCTCCTTTATATTTGATGCAGTTGATTTACTGAGAAGTAGCTGACCTTCTAAAATATTGGTATACTATTTTAGAAAACACAGTAGAATACCAGCCAGGAACTTATATCACATAAGTTTGATACCCTTTTCAATGTTGTCATGCATACTCTAAACAAGTAATTATAGATGGCATTGTTTAGAGAACACACTTATATTTGTCTCCAAACATCAAATCTCAAGTTGAAACTTGATTTCCATTGTTGGAAGTGTAGCCTAGTGGGAGTTATTTGGGTCATGGGAATGGATCCTTGATGAATGTCTTGGTACTGTTCTAATAGTAATGAGTAGGTTTGTGTTCTATTAATTCTCATAAAAGCTGATTCTTGAAAAGAACCTGATACCTTCTCCTTTCTATGTCTCTGTGTCTGTCTGTCTCTCTCTGTCTGTCTGTCTCTCTCTCATTTACTTTTTTACTATGTGATCTCTGCATGACAGCTCCTTTTTGCCTTTCACCATGAGTGTAACCAGCTTGAGACCCTCGCCAAAAGCAGACGCTGGCACGAAGCTTTTCATGTAGCCTGAAAAATAATGAGTTAAATAAACCCCCTTTCTTTTATATTATCTAGGTTCAGGTATTGCTTCACAGTAACATCAAAGGATGAAGACACACAACAATGGTTGTGTTAATCCAATATTTAGGCTGTTCCCCACCTGGAAAAATCTAGTCTTCTTATTCCATTAAAGAAATAGGAAAAAAGGAGGTGGTTGTGTTATCAACAGAAGTGGGATGGGGGAGTAGGAATATACGTGGAGTCTAGGAAATTTTTCAGAATGATTCTGGGTATTGCCATCTCCATAGATAAAAATTAATACACAACTATAGTAATTGTATAGTAATACATCTAAGTAGGACCACTGCAACTCAGATGTTTCATGTATAAACCTTTGAGTTACCCCCACCTGGTAAAAATATCTGACTGAAGGAGATATTTCAAAATTGAGACAATATGAAACAAACAGCAAAGGAGCACTGTTACCAATAAGATCATCAAAATTGCAAAAACAAAGTAGGTTATGGCTTTAAATATTTTCTACCTTGCTGAGTCTGTATATATTTTTCATATAAACTAGTGATTTTTTTCCTATTCCTTGTACCAACTTTTTAATATAAAGATTATTATTGGTGGTTAATTATATAATTTATCCCTTTGGTTATAGAATGTTTTAGGGGATTGTAATGAACCAGAAAAGGAATAAATCTTATGCAGAGAGAGCTACAAAAACTGATATGAGTTTAGTAATCCAATTTGGGAAAAGGTTGAGCAGTGCTTTGTTTTTTGAGCAAACAATGCATTACGTTGTTCTTGTTGGTATTATTTTAGTGTTAAAAATTTAGGGATGGGTAGATAAGTATATATAACTGTTGAGTAGACAAAGATATACTGTGTTGCATATAGTCAATTGATATTTGATACCCACTTCTATTTCCTTCTAGTAAATTTTTATTTACAGAAGAGGCTGCAGAGGTAAAACAAAACAAAACCATCATATCCTCCTTTGCAATATTTGCAGGTGCAAATAAGTTTCTATCAAAGAGATTCATTTACTCAACCTTATGCAACAGGCTTTGCTTGGGCAGTTTTGTCTGTTTGAGTTTTCCAGCAATGTGGGGGAGGCGTGACTATTAAGAGAACACTTCAGAGGTAACAGGGCTAGATTTATAATTTAAAGATCAAATCACATAAGTCAGTTCCACAAGACAGCATCATGCATAGCTTCCTGATTCCAACTACCCTATTCCTGTCCTATCCTTTTTCTTATATGTATTTTCCTGCATTGAATTTTATTTTCCTGAACATACAAATAGTGATTTTTTTTTTTAACAATGATATAGATTCATTGGAGTTAGAAAAATATAAATTGGGGAAGGGAAAGAAAAAGCAAATCTTTTCTAAATGTTTTAATCTCTGAGGAAAATAGAAGAGAAGAAATAATAGAGAAGTTGAAAGGTAATAGAAGCAGAATAATGCATCTTACTATGGGAAATAGTTGAAATACTGCTTACAACAAAAATAGTCATGTCTGATTGAGTGCTAGAAAAATAATAGAACCTATCAATTGAAAAAATTAAAAATTAAAAATATCAAATTTATTCACGGGAAAAATTGAATAAATATTCTTTATTTCCAAATTAATTAATTTTTGTCTTAAGGCTTATATGTTTTGCACTTGATCTTTCAGACATCTCAAGAGTGATTATTTAGATCTGTGGACTTGGTATTGAATTTTTTTCTTTAGAAATACATTTTTTTAGCTCCTTACATCTTTTTATATTGTATATTTTTAAGTAAATGCATTTGGTAATTGAATTTAATCTTTCTTCTTCTAAGGTTGGTTAAAATGAATTGAATAAAAAGTTTAACAAAGTGACATTTTGTTATTAATATTGAGCTATAGAAAATGTCCATCCATCTCATATTAATATATAAAATGCAGTTTGATTGATTAGGTTGTTGCAAAAGTAATTGTTGTTTCTAGGAAAGGGGTGGTAATGTCAAGCTCATTACCATGGAAAAGGGGTAACTTTAGGGTCTTTGCCATGGGATTTGTAAACTGTCATGGCACTGGTGTGAGTATCTTACGCCATTGAGCAATGAGGGCAGCTAGAATTTGCTTTCCAGGCCATATGCTGCTTCCTTCCAGTTTCTTCACTTTATTCTGTATGGACCAGGTTCTGTTTTAGTTATCAGTATTGTGACAAGAAAACAAGTCCTGCCAGTTTTCATCCTTAGTTCTTTTTAAAATAACTCAAGTCCAGGTTCCTTTTTCAGTGTTGTGTACAGGTTCATAGAAGGCATGCTGTGATAGTTCAGTCAGGGTGGTGGCAAAAATATTAAGGGAATAATATTAGAGAAAATTTATAAAATAGTCACAGATCTTGGAAGGCCAGAAGGTTTTGTAAAAGCCTAAGGATAGAATTATGGCTGAAGGTAGCCTAATCCCCTTTACCTTTAGTTGATAAAGAAAAGCAAACAACTAGGAAATGTGGAGGAGTTTATCTGTATAACTTGTTTACTCATGTGGTCCTAAAACTAACATGTCATCTTTCACAAACTGGATTGCTTTTTCAGGGGGAGAGTAACCAGATTTATCACCCACAAATGATGTTTGCTTTAGGTCTTCAAACCTGGCCTTTAATCTTTACCCTCCAGTGGTGTTGACTCAAAGCTCTGTCATTTAAAGTGTGCTGAATAAAGACCAGCCAGGAGAGGGAGCTGGGGCTGGTGGCTGTGACCTCTTTTGGCTGAGGGGCCACAGACACTGCTAGCCCGCTCTCTCACTGTATTCTGTGTCTGAGTGAATTTATTCATCCATCATGGGGTTAGAGTCTGCCTGTTGGACCCCGACACTGGTGCCTTCATGTGAGAAAACTCATCAGTGGTGCCCCTCTGAGGCTTTGCTGTAACAGATTATGACTGAACCTCCTAAAATGAAGGAAAACCTGACTGCATAGTCAGTAAGTCATTGGAGCCCACTTGGGATATCCAAGTTCAGAGGGATTGTTAAGGGTAGGGTTTCATCACGATACAGCAGTTATTAAAGCAACAAAGGCAGTATATAAAAGTATTGAAACAGCTGCTTAAAGCTGGTGGAACATCAGTTTCACAGGCTCAATTAAGAGACCTAATGCAAATTGTTGTTTCCCAAAGCCCATGGTTCCTGGCAGAAAATACTCTAGAATAAAGTTCTGGGAAAAAGTGGGGAGAAATCTTAAACAGCATCATGCACAATGGCAAGAGGTCCCAGAAACATTATCACCAGGCCAAGATAACAAAGAGGAAATGGAGGTTTTGCCTGAACTCCTCCTCCAATAGAAAGGAAAAAAGACAAAAGACACACTCCAGCTATGGGACCTTGTCTTAAGCAAGCGGCATTAGAAGGGGAGCTCTTAGCCTGCCCAGTTAGGCAAGATAAACAAAGCAATCAGGTGTACACTTAAAAAGATAAGAAAAAAGGCATTAGAGGATGAAACCACATGGCCAAATGGGCAGTGGGCAGAAGAAAAGGCTTGGTAGCAGTGAAGTTTGTGGCACCCGAGCCGATAGGAACCACCCAGGCCTGCAGCAGCTCCTTGGTAGCAGGAGGAGGGAGCAGTGCAAACAAAGAGATTCACAGACAAAAGACAGCACCTAGGTGAGTGCAAAATGGCAGCCACCCCAGGACCCATGCCACTGTCCTCTGGTTGTGTGGGCAGCAGCTCATGGCAAAGTTTCATGTGTTTCTTGTGTAGAAGCAATGTCCCAGATTATAATACTCTACTAAGATTTAAGTAAAATTTATGAATTTGTAAGACCCTTTTCTGATAATGGCCATTGTTTTTATTCCAACCCTATCCCTGACATAGCTGTCTCCAAATCTTATTTAAGTAGAAGGGTAGCCTTTGAAGGTAGAGAAATTAGAGCGAGCCCGTGAGTTACTTGAAACAATTCTCTTAGCACAACAGGACAGAGAAAAATTTGCATTTACATTACCAGCTATTAATAATGAAACACCAGCTTGCCGATTTCATTGGAAAGTGCTGCCTCAAGGAATGCTGAACAGTCCTACTACGTGTCAGTATTATGTAGATCAGGCTTTACTCCCCAGTAGAAGGAAATTGCCCAATTACAAGATTATTCAGTTTGTGGAGGATATTTTACTGGCAGCCCCAGCAGAGCCACTACTTTTAAATTTATATAACTCTATCATAAAGAATACGCAGTTAAGAGGGTTATTCATAGCACCTGAAAAAGTACAGATGTCTTTTCCTTGGAAATATCTTGGATACATATTTACCTCCCAGTCAGTAAGACCTCAAAGGCTTAAATTAAATACCAGCAACTTACATGCCTTAAATGATTATCAGAAATTGGTAAAGGGTATAAACTGGCTTTGCCCCATTTTAGTCCTTAAAATAGATAAACAACAAAACATATTTTCTATCTTAAAGGACAACACAGCTCTAGATTTTCTCAGATATTTAACACCTGCAGCAAAAAGGGAAATTGATGAAATAGGACAAGCATTATTTACCACTAATTTTTTAATTTAGATAATAAATTTCAATCAGTTGTAGAAAAGCGCTTTGCTAAAACCTCTGAAGACAGAAACAGAAAGATCAGAGAGAGATATGGAAGGAAACAGAGTAAGAGAGAGACTAGAATAAACAGAGA
Organism: Sapajus apella; assembly: GCF_009761245.1. Lineage (NCBI taxonomy): Eukaryota > Metazoa > Chordata > Mammalia > Primates > Cebidae > Sapajus > Sapajus apella. Next base: position 28,203,692 of record NW_022436964.1, on the reverse strand, counting down.
TCAGAGAGAAACACAAAGAGTAAGACAAAGGAGAGAGATAAAGTAGGAAGAAATGAAAGAAATGTTAAGAAAATTATAGATATAATGCACCTTTAGTAAGGCAGGTTATAGAACAAAGTCAGAAAATTAAGGCATCTCAAGTATTGTCTTTGAAAGTCATGAAATATGTTATAGGAACGAATTTATGCAGGAAAGGTTATATAATTTTTGTTTTGAAGGTCTAAGTAAGTTTTAAAATGTTAATTATAAAAGAAGTTCTGTGTGTAAACATATAGGCTAAATTTAAAGTAGTATCATTCAGTTTCTCTGTAAACTAGGCATTAAAATAAAGCACAACATTTTTTTCTTAAAGCACTAACCTGCTTTTTAACAAAGATTATAAAAGATCTCTTAGCACAAGCATCACCCCTAGAATTTTCAGCACACCAGCGCCAGCCTGGAGACTACATCCCCATCAAAGATGGAAAGAAGGAAAAACTGGAGCCAGCTTAGGAAAGACCCTATAGGACCTGCAACCTCAGACAATGCAGCTTCCTCAAACCACCCATGTAAGTAATTAGTTTATTTTTTATCACTTTGCATGCTACCAGTATCTAGCAAACTCTATTGAGCCCATCTTCTAAATCTGCCTTTTTCTCTGCCCTGTTACTTAGACAAATACCCCCTTCCCAGCTTCTAAAAATACAACTGCTTGGCTAAAAGAAATTAACATACACTTGGTGAGGTTTCTCAGTAATGGCATACAGTGAACTGAGATGCCAAGTAAAACTATAGGTCACTCTTTGATTGTAGAAGAATGTCACTGATAATACTTATGATTGTCTTATGTTATTTCCTAATTCTAAGATGCAAAGCAGGAATAAGAGCAGTAACTACCTTGCCTCGCCTGACAGACCCATGGCTGAGCACATCAGTACCTTCCAGTCAACAGAGCCTGATGCAGAAAACAGAAAAAGGGGAGATGTGGAAGTTCCCTCAGGATGGTAGGAGAGATTGTAAAACTATAGAATATAATCACAAACCTTCTTGGAAGGCTGAGAAGTTTGCATAGTTTCAGTAGAAGTTTTGGCTGAAGGCATCCTAATCCCCTTTATCTTCAGATGATAAAAGCAAGTAACTAGGGAATGTGGGAAAGTTTATCTGAATAACTTGTTTACCCATGTGGTCCTAAAACTAACCTTTAATGTTTCATGGACCGGATGGCTCTGTCAGCAGGAGGGCTACCAGATTTATCACTTTCAAGTGGTGTTTGTTTTAGGCCTTGGAACCTAACCTTTAATCATTATCTATAAGTGTGTTGACTGGGAGCCTCTGTTATTAAATCTATACTGAATAAATGCCTAGAGTGCCAGCTGGTTGGGGCTGTGGCTGCTATCCCTCTGAGGAGTGTCAGTGAGTGGCCATGGACCACTAGCCCACTCTTTCACTGGAGATTTGTGTTTGGGTGAATTTGTTCATCCATTGCTGGGTTGGGGTCTGCAGGTTGGACCCAAACAGCTTGCTTCCCCTGACAGAACCATGGCTGAGCACGTCAGTACCCTCTAGCCAAGAGAGCCTGATGCAGAAAACAGAAAAGGGAGAGATGTGGGGGTTCACTCATGCAAGTGTCTTTGCTTGAGCAAACCTGAAACGTACAGGCAGTTCTCAAGGTAATCCCTTTTCTGGTCCTGCGAGCTAGTTTCTTACATTCAGATTCTTCAGAGGAAACAAATAGCAATCCTTGCATTCCTTAAATGCCAAAGACCTATACCAAATTTTCCATGTGCTTTTCTTGGTTTCAACCTCACTGGAATTAAAGTAGAAGAAAAACATCTTCAGTCTTCTTTAAAGATCCCTCCATTTTGTTATATGACAGCTCTTTATAAAAACATTCTTACTCTGCAGTTTCTTTAGCCTCCCCAGATCAGCTTTCTAGTCCTTCCTAATAAGAATTATCTAGATTAGTAATGTATTAATAGCCTCAAAATATGACTTATCATTACAGCATGGCCTACTGGACAGTAGCTTCTAAACCTTAGGCCTTCATTTGAAAGGCCTTTTTCCTATGGCAAAAGAAAAATTACAATTAATGTCCTCTTACAATTTTTATGCCAATAAAAATATGCAAAATATTGTTGTTTTTATGGTACAGATTCTGGTGTATAGATAGGTAAACAGATGATTTTATATATCTTTAAATATTTTGTCAATTTTATTAGCCTAGCATCAATGTGCTAATAATCTCTTACACAACTGTCCTATGTCTGCCAGTTCATATTTATATTTCCCAAATTATTATATATTAGTATACTATTATGCATTTTCCTTCCCTCATTATCAACTATTATTGTGTTTATGTAATTGTCATTTGTGATGTTATTGAATACTGTTTCTCCTGTGTTTGACTTTGTATGGTATCACCAAATTTACTTATTTCCTTCCTTCTTCTATATATTTTTGCTATATTTTTACCCATTGTTTAACTTCTCAATTTTATAGTCGGCTCTCTCATTGTAATATTTTAGATACAATAAAGTCAGGACTGAGTTTTCTAATTGAATGTGTTTGTTAACCAACCTAAACACATTTGCAAATTTTGTGTCTCGTGCTCATCAGCAATATTGTTGAAGCCTAACAAAGGCTTGAACTATAGTCTTTTACTATCTACCTTCAGAATTCACGATCCTTTGGTGGTTTTGCCTCAAATGTTCATTGGGAAAGGTCTATCCTGAACTCATGTGTTTTCTTTTTTTGATTTACATAATTCTAATCTTGCACCTGGATGCTTATAGAATATTTTCTCTGCAACTAAAATTCAATCTCTTAATTAAAAGATGCTTTGGCATTAGTTAATTTGCCTTACTTTATTTAAGTCATCCTTTAAAAATTATATATTGAATTATTTGTACAATGCTTTTATTGTTTATGAACATTAACATATAAATATTTTATCTAGTTTGTCTGCTACATCATCATTGATAAACTGTAATGTGCTCATATATCATCACTACTCAATTTAATTGACTTTTGACAAATCACCAACTGGAGCTGAAATTACAATTTCAGTTTTGGTAATTTCTCTCTCTGTTCACTTTGTTTTCTTTCACTGGCATCTATCTACTTTAGAAAACAAGGTAGAGCTTTTACAAACTTTTCCTCCTACATTAAATACAAAGTCTCACTCAGAATGGAATAGCTCATAAAACAACAATTCTAAATTATTAACTGGGAGAAGAAAACCAATCACATTTTAAATGTTAATCTTTCACCCCGCACGTATTTTCTACCTATATAAAATTAATCCAATACAACATAATTTCTTACTATGTAAGACTTATCATATTAACTACATAAAATCAAAGTCTATGGTAATGAGAAATTAATTGAATATGTTATAATAACTGCCTTACCCTTTGTGAATCTTTTTACAGCACAGAAGTAGATAGGATATCTATTTATGAAAATTAGTTAATGGGATATTTTTGTTACATTTAATTTAGCTTTATGTCTCAGATAATAAAAATTTTATAAAATTAAACTTAAGGATAATGCAGATACTTAGAACACATGGAAGATAAATGAGGGTCAAGAAACTGAATGAAAATTTTATAGGTAGACTTATAGACATGTTATAGCTGCTCAACAGCCTTCCATTTAAAATGTGTCTTAAAGCAAGCCTCCAGGATTGAGCTTAAATATTGTCACATGTAGAATCAAAAGGAGTCTACTATTTTATAGACTATGAACATTGCCGTCATGTTAATAGTCTATGTTTACTCAAGTTTTATGAAAATTTCAAAAACAGTTACATTCTTCTACAGTTCAATATGAAAATAATGTAACTACTCTAAAATACACATAAAGAATTTATAGCATTTGTGACAAGACACTTTCTTTAAAAATCACTGAAATTACATGGATACTTCACTGTTCGCTATGAGCACAATATATGGGCATATATTGTGAGTAGAAGTGAGTGGGAGGATGCCCAAGGGGATAAGAAAAAGTTTAGATATAAATAATCATTTATACCTGCCACATGCATAAAGCTAGCAGTAAAACCCCTGCTTTGTCCCACAAAAAGAAGCTGAAAGACCTGAAAATGTCAATTGATAAGCACTAAAGTAAGAAAATCTTAATTTTTATAACTAGGAAAAATAGTTTGTGGTTACAAAGTATTGTCTTCTCATTCATAAACTCATCAGAGCTTCAGTCTTCAGAGGAAAGTAGCTGTTTGTTAGTATGCTTTCAACATGTATAAAATGAAATCAAGAAGTCAAATATGTGGGGCAGAATCACAATATTAATATACATTATGGTTCCCATGGATCTTGGCTTTATTGTGGCTCCAAGTATGATGGCTCTTCTACTGTCACACTGATATCTTCAGGCTCGATAGCTTTCTATCACTTATTTTAGATAAAATTTAGTTTATGCTTTAATTAATAATATATATTTATGAAAGACATATAAAAAAAAGACAAGTATAATGGAAAATTTATCCCTCCCAAATTATCTACATAGAGAAACTTAGTATAAATTCAGATATTAGTTTAAATTACATGAAAAGTAGCCAAACAAGTAACTTCAAATGCTAAGATCAATATGATATTCCATGTTTTGAGTCAAATAGTTGAAAACCATGGAAAAGAAATGATAGCTGAGACTACATCTTTTGAAGCCTTATAAAATAAAAACAAATTCTCATTCAAAACTTTCATAAAACCAGAACAAATTCTATTAAAAATGTATTTCTGAAAGTAGGGGTTTGATTTCTTAATTTTCTTTGGAAAATATGCAACAAATGAACAAAATCCATATGATTCTATCATGACTTTTATTTCATGGAAATAAGTGATTAGAAGAATATTCAGTTTTAGAGAGAGCAGTTTTTAGGATAGACAATTTTGAAAACTCTAAACTACAGAGGAGTCCATCAAGAAATGCCTTGGGCCTATGTTGAATTAGGTCTTTGATTTTTATTACTTTTTTCTTTCATTTTATACTATTTTATGCTTTAAATTAGCCCTAGAGTCTGAGAACAAATTCTAAGTCCCATGTGTTTTCATGCTTGTTCTCCATCAGTACCTTTTATAAAAATTTGTACAGTATGCAAATATATCTATTTAAAGTTTAATGTGACAAATTGCATCTAGAATGTAAGACTACACTGTTATCCTTTCACCCTTTACATAGTCATCATTAGTAAAGTGTACCTGAATATTTTCTTGCTGATGCAGAAGATCAGGCTGCTCACTAGTCAGTATCTATAGCTCAGAAGTGCTGGCTGAGGTTAAAAAACAACATATCAAAGTAAACAAACAGAAGTCAAGAATGTGGCCTTATATGCAGCAACTATATTAAAGGGGTTTTATAAGTGTTATATTTGAGGGAATATATTTGAAAGAATTTTGGATAATTTTGCTTAGTGCAGTGGAAATGAGGGTGCATAAGTTTTTTGCCAGTTAATCTGATTTCCTCTGTGTTCACTCATCAAAATAGTCTATAGTTAAGCTTTTGAAGAATCTATTTGTGTGTCATTATGTTAGTTGAATGTTCTAAGCTTTAGAAAAATGACACAGTGACAACTATTTTGTTACCTAATTTTGTCTTATCTTTTCTTGTGCCTTAATATAGCTTTAAGAACACAATAGTAACTTCAGATAGATTTAAGAATCATTAAAACTTAAACATAATGACATGCAAATCTGTTACCTAGCACTGTGCTAATTTCCTTGAGCAACGTAGTAAAAAGGTAAGGTACTGCAAAAAGATGAACTAGGTTTTGGAATTGGAGTAGAGAAAGGGCTGAGTTTTCAATTAAATTGATTTTACATACAGTAGAAGTTTATAGTGGAGATGTTGAGCCTGCGAATTGGATATGTGTGCTTGTAGTTTATGATAGCTGTCTTGTAGTTAAATCTGCAGATTAAAAGGATAAATTTTGGAATAAGAAGAACATTGGAAAAAACAAACCAAAGAAACATCAGTTTAAAGTGCAAAATCAAGAAAAAAAATCTTGTACTGAGTTTAAAAATGAATGAGTAAAATAATAGGTGGAGAGTTAGGAGACAATAATAACACAGGTACCAAAAAAGCAGAATGGTTTTCACAGAAAATATCATGAAAAACAGCGTTAAATATAGCCAAATAATCAAATAAGAAGAGATATCTATGATCTTTTTCCCTAAGAGATATTTGTGTAACTAGTCATTCTATAACACAGTTTGAGAATGCTGCATTAAAATAAATAAAATGTCTACTGATGTGGGTTCTAAAGTCAATGTAAATCAGTTAGGCCATATATTTTCAATAGTGAGGTTCTCATTTAACTCAGAAATTTAGAAATATTTAAGTGGCAAAAATAAGCTTTGAAGAAGTTGCTTTGCAAAGCTCATTGAGAAATTAACATGACATGATACTAAACAATGTCAAAAAGCTGTATTAGGGCTGGGCCCAGTGGCTCACTCCTATAATCCCAGCACTTTGGGAGACCAAGGCGTGTGGATCACTTGACTTTAGGAGTTTGAGACCAGTCTGGCCAACATGATGAAACCACTTCCCTTCTAAAACTACAAAAATTAGCTGGTTGTGGTGGTGCATACCTGTAATCCCAGCTACTTGGGAGGCTGAGGCAGGAGAATCACTTGAACCTGGGAGATGAAGGTTGCAGTGAGCCAAGATCTTGCTACTGCACTCCAGCTTGGGCGACACAGGGAGACTCCATCAAAAAAAAAAAAAAAAAAAGTATAGTAATTTTAGACAGTTTAGAGTTCTCCATCAACTGATGTGATTTACAAACTGTCACCACAAATAATTGAAGGAAATGGCTTGAAGATCTGAATTAGTAATTAACTCTAATATCAGGGAGAGAAAAAGTATAGCATGTGTAGCTAGCCGTACAACAAAATGTCATGTTCCCTTCCATTGCGTTGAGCTGATTCTGGGATGTGGCTGTGGTCCAAGAACTAGTTGTTTTTTGTAATAGATTACTTCTAAAACAAACTGTAAGTAGCTCTGACCAAAGAAAAGTGAGTGGAAGTGATGTTTGCTACTTCCAAGCTGAGATGAATAATGAGCAGGTGAGCCTTCTTTGTCTTTTGTGTGTGTGTGTGCCAGTTAGACATTCACACACAAGTTGACCTTGTTAAAACCATAAGCCTGAGATTCTGAGTGACATGGAATAGACAAACACACTGCATCTCTCCCAATCTCTGCTCTCTATGACTGGATTTTGATAAATCAAGAGATTAACTCTATTGTGTGAAACTACTGAGAGTTTGGTAATTATTTATTGCATAACCTAACTAATAAAAACTTATGAATAAAGGGAGCTTAAGTGAAATTTCAGGTAGTTTGGAATATCTATCTGCACAGGAATGGTTGAAAATGTTTACTGTGGCTGCGGAGGTGTGAGTTACTTGACTCCTGATGTAGGTGAATAGCAGTCACAGGATGTCAAGAGAACAGGGAGATGACACAAGTAACCAGAAAGGTATTTGTTACATACATACATACAGACAAAGGTTACCTCAAGTTAAAAATTCATAATGACAGTGAGTTCTCATTCATAATAATTTTAAAATACTTATAATAATGATGCAACTTTCAAGTTTATTATCACATTTAATTATGACTAAACTACAAATCAGAAAGGACAAAATATTATTGTGCTCATTTTAAAGATGAAGAAACTAAGGCTTAGAAAAATTAATAAATATTTCATTTCCGAGGCCACAGTAATAGCATGTACTAAAAATCACACTTTTTTTTTTTTTCAGATGAGGCACTAAGAGTTAAAGGTGGTGAGAAATCATGAATTCCTGGTTATGCTGAAAGTGGGAGCATAAAATCATTTGTTGCTTAAATTGACCACAGAAGTGGAAATACCAGAAGTGTTTTAGTTTGTTCTCACACTGCTATATATACCTGACTGGGTAATTTATCAAGAAAAGAGGTTTAATTGGCTCATGATTCTACAGGCTGTACAGGCTTCTGCCTCTAGGGAGACCTCAGGAAACTTACAATCTTTGCAGAAGGCTAAGGGGAAGCAAGCATCTAATCACATGGCCAACAGGAGAGAGAGACAGTGAAAGAGAAGGGTGGTGCTACACACTTCCAATCAACCAGATCTCATGAAAACTCTATCATGACAACAGTGAGAAAGAAGTCGTCCCCATGGTTCTGTCCCATGTCACCAAACCTCTCCTCCAACACTGGGAATTATAACTGGACATGAAATTTGGGTGGGAACACAGAGCCAAACCATATCAAGATGAGCAGACAACAGTGATAATTATCTGGAGGCAACAATGAAGAGGACAGCACAATATTCAAGAAGCAGCATGAAGAAAATGGAAGATGGAAATTAAGCTATCCCTTTCAGTTGGTAAATTAGGATCAAAAAGAAAGGTCATCAAAAGATGCATTGATACCAATTTAAAGACCAATGCATAAAGCCTATAAAGTTACTAAAATATATGTTACCTCAGTGAGTGAATCTATACTATAGGTTGCTTTAGTGCACAACATAATAAAGAGATATATGAATTACCTTCAAGTAATGTTTATTGAGTTCTCACTACATAAAAAAGCATCATAAGTGGGATCCATAGAGCTCAGATGTAGTTCCTGCTCTGGAGTTTCCAATGTACTTGACAAGTACTACTACATTGTTTTATTTAGTGTACTATATATATTTTTAAATTAGTCTATATAAAAGTAATAGGTTTTCTTACTTTTATTAGTTACCTATTAACTACCTTACAAAGCAGAATGTAATTTAATTAATAAAGTTATAATATTTAGAGATTGAATAGAAAATTTTTCTTGGGAAGATCTGGGAAAACTCTTTGGAGGAAGTGATTTTTAGTTGGTTCTTATATAGAGAGGAGATTTTTATACAACAAAATTTGAGGGAAAGGGCTATTAGTAAGAGATGAAACAGAGTGTGAAGGTGGAAAAGACAAAATATAGATGTGAAAATTTGGAGGATAGAATAAAGATAGGCACCTAGATACCTAGAAAAATCTTTTAAATAAATGCTTTATTTCTTGCTCTGTCTATATTATATATCATTTACTCCTCATAAAGTTAAAGGGTAAAATCTAAATCAAAGTTTGATAGTAAGGAAATAGATACTATGAAGGCTCATAGATTGCCTCAATATCCCAGTGTAGTCATTTTCAGAAGAAAATTGTGGTTTCATTTCAGAGGAAATCTGGGATTAATGTAGGAAAGAAATAGTCCAGTGGCATGTCAGCTATAATGTAAATTTAGAATCTTTGTTTCTATTCTTGTTCTCCTGAATATTATTATTAATTTTATTCAGAGGCGTCACCAAAAATCAGAGCTTCCCTAATCTAGGAATGATGCTGAGAGCTTCTCACTGTGTGAAAGCTAAGAGTTTAAAGATTGCTGTTGGCAAGGCACCAGGAAGGATGCAAACCCTCAGAGAAAATTACTTTTAGGAAATGCTATTTTCTTTTTACTTTGATGTGCATATTTCTTTGCCAGGTGGTAGGAGTGCTATAGGGAATTACTTTAGGCATCAGACTTCTACTTAGAAATGTCTTTCTTGAAAGCCAATGGATATTTTCTGGTTGAGTAATTTCATTGAGAAGAAAATGATAGAAACAGTCTTGAACTTAAGTACACTTAAACTTACGTAGTGTGTGTGAGCGTGTGTGTGCTGAAGGGTGTGCATATGCATACCCGCTCACATATATACACATATATATGTATTCTTAAATTCTGGGAAATTATTTTCCTTATTTTAAGATGGAATTTGAGGTAAGCTCCATGGATTGTATTTTTTTTTTGCTGATATTAGAATAATATAAAATTTGCTGATTTAAATAATATTTTAAAAATATACACCCGATTCAAAAAAATGTAACCAATGAAAGAATGAGTGATTAATTCTAGGTCTGCACATCATTTTAGAATACAAGGAAAGGAGATATGACTTGGAGATCAAGAAGTAAGAATCACTGCAAAATTAGTTAATTCACTTTAATATGTAGAACAATCAAAGACAATTTGTTTATTTAGTATGAAGTTTCAGTCATAAGAGTTGGACCGCTGATGTAAGGATAACTAACAAAATATTAGCTTATTTTGTCAGCATTGACTCCACATTTTTCCTCAAAAATATATAAAGTCATATTCCCTTATTAAGAGGCCAAATTCTTACAATAAAGGCAAAGCTGGAAACGTAGTGTTTCTATCATAGTGCCTCTGCAGAAAAGCCTGTGTCATGTACTCCATTAGTGGACTAAGACTCCCTCCATGAGTGGCCATTAAATTGAGGTTCCCTTCCTTTGTCATGGGTTTAAAGGAAGGATACATTTTACAGTCTCTTTTGTAATTAAGTTGGGGCTATATGAGTGTCTTCTGACAAATACATTGTGGACATAAGAAACTACCAGCCCAGCCAGAAAACATTTTTGTCTAATTTCTTCTCTGACCACAAGACCTAGGCAGAATAATGCCTCAATATGATAGGAATCTGAATGTCCAAGTTACAGAACTGCCTGTGAGAACAGCCTGACCCAAATCAGACTAAGAAATAAATAGGATATATGTTTAAGCAGTGATAAGACTTTGGGGTATTTTTCATACCAGCAGATAGTGTTAATTAACCAATCTAAAATAGCTTCCATCACACTCTTTTTTTGGTCTATCACTTTCTAAATTTTGCCTTACTTTATTTTTTCACTTTAGTGATTCCCCTTTGATGTCATTGTTTTACCTGCTTGTTTATTGTTTGGATTTCTCCCTAGTAGCACGGCCCATGAGAATATCAAGTGTATTATGCACATCACTCTAGTGTAGGAGCACATAGAACAGTGCTTCTAGATAGCAAGGGATCAGTCAATGATTTGTCAAATGAATACATTATTTTATTTATCACAAAATTAAATAACTACTTTTATTAATCTCTTTTTAATATATCTATGAAAACTACGACTTAGGAAGTTCTAACAATTTATCCAAGGTCACATAGCTAATAAGATACTGAATCCAAGAATTATATAAAAGTAACTTCGATATCACACAGTTACAAAATTCCATTCCACCAATGAATACATCAAGGTCCAGCATGATTAAATAACATACATTTATGATTCTTTATACTAAGATTCTCCATATCCTGGTATTTTCCTTTTTGAAGTTCTTGGTAAACTTATATAAATCCTTATTTTATAAACATATAATATTTCATTTCTTGCATATTTAAAGGAGATTTAAAACAACCTCCTTAGCAACAAGGACAATCATAAGATTTTATACATATAAACATATATAAATAAATATTATATATACTGCGTTTATTTCTAATTTAAAGGCTCTTTCTATGAAAGAATTAATAATAGCCAAATTATACAGTATCAGAGAATACAGTATTTCCTATAAGTAAATTACTTAATTTTAAATTATTCAGTCACTTTTATAGAAAAATGTAGATCAAACACTAAAGATTTTTATGTGAAGAAATTACTACTACTATTCTGAATGTCCTAAGATAATTAATACAATAATTCATAGTGCTAGAAGATACTATTATTGTCTCTTTTTAAAGAAGAAAACTGAGGAAAAACTTTTACAAGATCACATAATGAGACCATGGCATAACACGCCTATACACCCAGGAAGTCTATACCTTGCATCTATCCTATAAATCATTACATTATACTTTCATTTAATGATGGATACCATTCAAGTTGGCTTTGTTTTGGTGTACAGATTACTTTATTACACTGACCATATATCCCATTATCTGTTCTAAAACATGAAGGATAATTTTTACTTTCTAAACAAAATCTTTGCCAGTAGTTTGAGGAATTTCCTATTTACCAGCTTTTAAACCTCAAGCTCACTGTTTCCGAAGGGAAAACATGTACACATATATATGTATCTATTTTTCCATTAAGCAATGAGCAAGATATTCAGAACTTTGAAATTAAACAATACCTCATTTATATTTTACACAAAATATAATCAGTAAAAATCAGCCCTTTATTATGCTGTTTTCCCAAACTTCAACTTCTGTAAAAATTTGCTTTTCTATCAAAATCCTAAAGAATGATGACTTCTTCAATTTTAGGAGGCATAGACATAACATGGTTTATACAGAGGCAATTACCATGGACACAACTTCATAAATGCTTCTAAAAATGGTGACACAGGATTTTTCTCAGTCATTCTACCAGCCAGGAATCTCCAGCCTATGACACCTCCTGCCAGGGCCTCACTCAGACACAGTACCTGCCATGGGAGGTGGCCCGCCCACTTGGCCCACCAGGCTTGTGCACCAGTTCAGCCCATGGCTGGGCCAGGAGTGCCCCAGCCTGCCTGTGTTATAGCTGTACCCACATTTGGTGGTTCCCAAGTTCTTGTCCTGCATCCCAGAAGAATGAGAATATTGTGACAATTGAAGAATGAGGAGGGCAGAGAATTTTATTGAGTGATGGAGCAGCTCTCAGCAGAGGTGATGCAGGGGTGGTCCCCCTGCTCCCTCGAAGTCAGATATTTTCTCCCCCAGTGTGGCTGGGTGTGGGACTTTTATAGGTTCAGAATAAGGGAGTGCATCCTGACTGGTTTGTGAGTATGCAAAAAAGTTAAAACAAAGGCACCAAAGGTAGGCACAACAGTGTAAAAAAACTATTAAGGAAGGGTAGGTATACGTAAAATAGGTGAAGGGTGGGAATCTGTCAGAGGAAAGCATGCCAAATGGGAAGACAAGTTGTCAATGCAGTCTGCGGATTTACCCAGGACTTGTAGCAAGGCTTTAAACTGTCTTTGGCTTGTAGGTGGTGTTTCACTGGGAATTCACCGCTAACTGCATAGGCATTTGTCTGCCTCCTGCAGCTATCAGAGGAACCGAGGATTGGACCTATATTTTTTAATAAAAATTTTTAAACTTTTAAAAGTATAACTTGCAGTAAGAACTGTATTTTATTCATACCCCAATTTATAAACACATATATGATTTTTAATAAGCTTAGCTTTACAGGAAAGAGCCTTGTTGTATTCAACTCATTTTGATAATTTCTATTCTAATTAAATCCCTGTCTTTCATAATCTTCTACGTTTTTAAAAAAATCACTAGTTTTGACTATTTTGACTTAATGATACACTAAAATATACAACCTAAAATTTGACAAGCAGTCATGTAGATAGTTGACACTGATAACATCTGATTACTTTGTTTTGGTAATTGAAAGAGAGGTTCTTCTATTTTCTAATAGAAATATATCAAAATAGCCAACACATGTACTTTCTTTGGATAGAGGAGCCAAAAATATAAGTGGCGTTTTGTTTTGTATTGTTGGATGGTTCATTTTTTTTTAGAGTAGTTCCTATTTCTTCTATTGTCTATAAATTATCTTTTAAAGTGAAACCTTCAGAGCTTTGTAATAATAGTGTTTCAGTCTATTCCTCAGAAGAATAAAACAGTATATTGAGCTGGGATTTTTTAAAGAGCTTTTAGTAATAGTAATAAAGAACTATTGATAGATGTGTGGGCTAAGTTATGAGAATAAGCAAAAATTATTTGGGCACCATAGTGTTAACAATAGTGTATTTTGGCTTGAAGTTTCAATGTAAGAGCGATATTGAAGCCTGACCGAGGTATGGGATCAGGCAAATGGAGCTCCCTGACAGAGTCTGTTCTCATAATGTGACAGAACTTTTTTCACTTCTGAAGTGGAAAAAAGGGATAGGAGGAACACATATCCCAGCCTGGTTCTCTTCCATTATTTTGATTTCCTGCCAGTGCGTCCGATTGACTAAGCCCAATGGTTCTATAATACCCATTCTCCTAATGGATATTACAGGACCAAGAAAGGTAGAAAACTGCTTTAAGGAAGAAATGGAGAATACATTACTACAGTCATTTTTAATAGGTGAAATAAAGGTTTTTGCTATATTGGAAATGGCAAAAGCTTCATTAAGGATTGTCTTGAACTCTCACTTGTATTTTTGGGATGATTATATGAGATTATAAAAATAATTTCTAACAGTTCTTGGCTCATTGTACATATACACATGCACACTAATGTTCTATCCACCTCCATTATTTTACTGCCTCTCAGAAAGAAAAGAGATTTAAGATTGTTCAAGTATGTGTTTTCTAAACTCATGTGTGGATCCACGCCATCAAAACTAATCAAGCTGAAGGTAAAGTGCAAAACCCCAAGCCCATAGACACATTGCTCATCTTTGATAGGAAGCATCACATTTGCTCTATTACTAGAGACTCTAGGGAGAGAGGATAAAGGTTAAACATGTCTGCCTGCAGACTTGTCAAGTGGCTTCTGGCACAAAGAAAGACAGAAAAAAACAACCAAACCAGGACTCTGTCTTTTTTCCAGGTAAACAATATTATATTACACCCTGCAATGTTTTACCTTAGTGTACATATCAAAACATTTAGAAACATTTTATTACTTCCTCATCTACATAAGAGGCATAGGGTTTATGACCCTTATAGGTGAAAAGTAGATTTAAAAATCACTGAAGTTTTGAACATTTTAAAAAAAATGATGAGACTATATCTTTAATATAGGAAATTATGGAACAATTGAAGTTTAAATATAGTTTCAATAATCCTGTTATTGTAAATCACTAGTATCTTTTTACATTTGATTAGATATGAAACTATTATGTTTTTATTAGGCATAGCATCCCAGAAGGTCTTGGTGAGCAGTAACATTCTCTTTGGTTTCAATTATATTTGTTTATGTCTATTTATAGCCTTACTATTTTCATAATAAACTCCATTCTGTTTTTATAAATGGCAACCCTGTAATGAAAATGATCAAATGGTGGAAAAAAAATGTCATACACTGTATTCTATCACCCAAGTGGCCATTATGTTTAATATTATGTACAAAGGTGAATAAAAGTCAAAAATATTTCAGCCTTGGCACAAGTCATTCTTAATTGCTAACATATTTTTGTTTCTTAGTATTTTGGCAATGTTTTCTCTCTTACCTTGAATACCTCTTCCCGATTTTCATAGGTATCAAAAACTAAATGATGCAACAGAATAAATTATGAGAACTGGATACTTGCGTTACAGTCTTTCTTCTGTTGCTGTTTTTGCCTTGCCTTTTAAGGAAATTTGGTGCTAACCTTTAGTTCGCTGCATGGAGTAATAATGGAATTCAGAGGAAATATTGGTAACATTTATTAGCTTTTGTAATTAAAAATAAAAACCAGAAATTTCCAAGTACCTAGAAAACAATCTCTACCCAACAGGCTGTTGGAAAACTGTTGAGGAAACAGGGCCACATTTAGTGTATCGAGATTCCTGAAATCTAAGATGTTTGGTAGTTTGTTGGGTTTATGCTGGAATTATAGAACATTCTCAGAAGCATCCCCTCGAAAGTTAAGTGACTTTATGGTCTCTAGAGCGGACTTCTGTAAGGTGCCTGTTCCAGAGTTTCCGAAAGATGTCATTATATGCATTTATAAATGCATATGTATATACACATAGATATCAGTGTGTGTATTCTAATGTATCATATATGTACATGTGCACACATATATATACATAAATATATGTGTATACATATGCATGTATGTATGCACACACACACACCATCCTTGTAAGTGCTCAATAAATAGATGTCGTCTTATTGATCACTTTCTATCTTTTCTTATTTTGTTTTCAGTGCTGAGCCAATCCTCTTACATTGTGTTTTCTTTCGGATAAAATTATTTCTAATTATTTTCAGCTGTTATTGTTTTGTTTTGTTCTAGTGTTATTTAATCTTATCAAGTTACTTTTATATGCCTTACAAATATAAGGTTTTAATAAATTGTTATGACATACTTACTCTAATCTGAGAATGTTCAGGTTTTTTTCCACTTAGTAAAAATAGTAAAGATACATTTAAGTTAAAACAAAATTCTTTTATTTACTAGCTGTAGTTATTATAATAAATAACACTCCTCTGAGTGTCAGTTTCTTCATATGTAAAATGGAAGTAATTATACTATCTTGTAGAATTATTGAATTTAAAGGAATTACTGTCTAATACATAGTACAACCAAGTAAATACAATTTGAAGCTTTGACTAACGAATAATAAAGAATAAAAGATGATATTCCTATAAGTCTCAAAATATAAAAACATAGAGAAATAAACATTGCAAAATATAAATAGGTAAAGAACTTAAGTAACCTAATCTTAGGTGACACAGCTATTGCTGTTATTAAAGGACTGATTCTCTTCTTTTGAAATTTTTATTCCATTATTTTTGCCTTTACATAAAATGAATATATACTAATACTCCTGCTCTATTTTGATGTGGTATTTATCTAGTTTTTCTCTGTCCATTTCTTTGTTACTTCTTACCTCAAGAAATAGGAAAATGTGTGACATATTTAACACAAATCAAGGTCAATAGACTCAAAAAGTAATTATTCCTCTGAGCCGTTGGTGGCCAAACTTACCAAACTTTACACTGTCTTCTGATAGGTAGCCTAGGAAGTTTGTAACAAATTCAAATGCTTGAGTATTATGTCTTACCATTTAAATGCCAATATTTTGGGATGCAGTCTAAATACCAGTGTCGGTCAAACTCTCCCCAGTTAATTCTTTTGTGTAGCCAGTCCTAGGAGTGTTAGTATAGATGATGGAGAGAAACTACGGATCTTTATCTCACTATCAAGAAAAGCAAGAGAGAAGTGGAATTGGAATGCTGTCATATGAAGGGCCTCAGATGATGATACTCTGTCGACTTGCCTTTGGCAAGTTTGCTTCTTTAAACTCATTCACCATATGAAGACATTTAGATGGCATCATTTATGAGGAAAAGGCCTTCACAAAGACACTGAACTGCCTATATCTTGATCTTGGACCTCCCAGATTCCAGGACTGTACAAAATTTCTGTTCTTTATAATTACCCAGTTTGTGGTATTTCATTATAGCAGCACAAAAGTAAGACAGGGTGCATTGGAAAAAAAAAGTGTTGCCGTTATTTTGCCAAATGCCATCCTTGATGTTAGGCTTATAAAAAGTTAAAAGAAGTTTAATCTATCAACCCATTTTAGCCCTGGAATATTTGAAAGGAAGAGGGGATATCCAGTAGGATTTCCTAGGAGATCAGTAGGGATTTGAACTTGGAAAACAACAAAGATCAGGATTGGAAAGAAGCTTTGGGAGTCGTCAGCACAGGCGCGATACAAGAACCTTAAGTTGATTCATTCATGCAAGGGACAAAAAATGTATAGTGATAAAATGATGTTGACAACTAAGGCACAAAAGACGGTAAAGAGATAATAAGAAATCAAGAAATACCAGCCAGATAAATATGTTGAAAAGAGAGTGGTAGTAATTAGCTGTAAATTTCCATGAGAGATTTATTCATCATCTATTCTTTCATGCATGAGGTGTTTAACTAATGAATTATATTTAACTGGATTTGATGTTCATTCTGAATATTTTGATATTCAAATTAACAAGATATCTATTCATGAATTATTAATTAAACCAGTGGTCAACTGAATAAAATTCACAGCATTAAATTTAGATCAAAATTGAGACAAGGCCAGTGACTTTTGTCAGAAGGAAGTCCTGGATAACTTATTAGGGTGGTTTTCAGTTGAGTGTTGAAAACAGGAGCTAGAGTACACAGGGATAAATGTTGAGAGACTGTATACCAAATTAAGGCAGCGGGTGTAGTTATGGGTTCAGAGAGTTAATAAAACAGAGATAATAATGGACAGTAGCAAAATAAAATCATTGAATAAAATGATTGCGAATTCAAGAGTCTTTATTCTTAAAACACACTGAAATATGAGACATTTAAAAGCTGAAGAAAACATGGAGGCATTGCATAACAGCAAGATTAAAACAACAGGAAGAAGAAGTAGGCTACAGCAAGCCATGAAATGGTATGTTATATCTTTCATCATAAAATTTCTTTTCTCTTCTGGCCTGTTGGAAGTTTTGGTCTAAGCTTTCAATCTCAAGCTTTCAGTTTCCCACCACCAAATCCTTTACAATGTTTATTCTACACAGTGGAAACATTTGTCTTTCAGAAAAAATGGGCATGACTCTTATCCTTTGTCTTCCTAAATGCTTTTTTTTCATTATCCCCATGAATCACCTCTATTCCAGCAAGATATGCCTCACCAGTTCTTCTCAAACACCACAGAACTAATTGAAACATGATGGTATATCTGTGGCTAGAATCTTTCCTTTTCCAGGTGAGATTCTTAGTTGCTTTGAGGATAAATCTCACAGAGTTGTTTGAGGATAATATATGTTCGAATAAAATTTGAACATATATTATCCTCAAACAACTAAATTTGTCTTTTGTCTTTTCAAATAAAATTTGTCTTTTGTCAACACAAATAAGTTTATACCTTTATTAACACAAATAAATGTTAAAGGTGCCCAATAAAATAGGTATCTTTATTCTCATTTGGAAGATAGAAAAGTGTTTTAAGAGGTTACAATTACCTTAAGATCACATAAAAGTAATAGGATAAGCTTCCTGCCTAAGTCCCTTATGTAATAAGGCCTGTGTTCTAAACAGAAGTGCATATTTTAAAATGATAGTTAAGTGAGCTATTATCATTCTAACTTTATCATTATAATTGGTTTTTACTCCTAAATATAGAACTATTATAAATATAGTTATTATATAACTGATATTACTTTAAATGCACCTCTTCTAAAAAATCTATAGGAGAAAATACATTTTGTATCAATTCTAAGAATAGCCATCAAAATAGGCATTTTAATACAAAGCACTTTTTACAATATTTTTCCAAATAACTGCATTATATATAATGAAGCTACTTGCATTAAGAAGCCCCTTCCTGTTTACAAAATGTGACATATAGAAGGCCCACAATATTTGTTTGAGACATTGATCCTACAAATGTAGCACCTATGCAACACTGATCACAGTGGCTCACTCCTGTAATCCTAGCACTTTGGGAGGCTGAGGTGGGCAGATCACTAGGTCAGGGGTTTGAGACAAGCCTGGCCAGCATGGTGAAACCCTACCTCTACTAAAAATACAAAAAATTAGCTGGGCCTGGTAGTGCAGACTCGTAGCCCCAGCTACTTGGGAGGCTGAGGTAGGCAAATTGCTTGAACCTGGCAGACAGAGATTGCAGTAAGCCAAAATCATGCCACTGCACTCCAGCCTGGGCAACAGAGAAAAACTCCGTCTCAAAAAAAAAGTACATATTTCCATAGATCAAGGCTAATTAAACTATTAGAACATGGCTTCCTATATAGCATAGGGCATTTTCAATTGTCTAGTTACATAAACATTTTCAATTTAACTTAGAGGTAATGGACACCATTGCCCATGGAAATCACAAAGTAGGCAAAAATATATTTGCCCCAGAAGAGTTTGGCATTCACAAGCCATAGTCATCACAGTCACTGAATTGATTTTCAGTAGAAGGAGCTAAAGAAGTTATTAAACAAAATGTTGACATTTGCATTCCAATGTTTATGGATAAATCATTGTAAAGTTTTATCATATTTAACTTAAGCAATATTTAATTTAAGTAAGATATATTGGATTGATGGTCTGTTTGGGAGGCTTATATAATTGCTGTAAATTGTATAGTGAAATAATGCTTAAAGTGGAAAACAAAGCTGACAATTCACAATTTCCCATGGCCTCCCTCAACTGAATGAAGTATGACTGAGGAAGTTTAGAATCAGGCAGGGCTAAGGCCAAGAAAAAGCCCAGCTATATGACTGGCTGCAAAATAATCTTTAGACCAAAAGCCAGGACAATTTTTGCCATTTTACAATCAGGTACCAAGTTTGAAGAAAATAACATCTTCTGGCTGCTTATGGACAGTACTGGTTTTCAGATAACTACAATCTCAAGCAGTGGTGCAGACTCTTTGTGGTGACTCTGGTTATAGAGCTAATTTCATTCTCTTGAGGAAGGAAATTGACATAGGCAAAGCAAGGGTAAGATTCTTATTAGGTAAGTGAATTCTGTTGACACAAATGAGGATTTCCCATGATACTTCATGCAGTGTATGGCCATGTCCCTAATTCCTGAATCCCCCAACTGGAAGAAATAATCACTGGAATAAGCTATTTAGGTTGATAGGATTGGTTCAGGAAACTTGGTAGAATTAGTCTGTGTGTTAAAGACATCAGGGCCCACAGCTAAACAGGGCATGAAATGGGAATAGCCCACATAAATATTTGCTAATTCCTTTCCTATTGTGGTAATATAGTATTCTTGATTACACACAGAATTTGGAGTCAGTCAAATCTATGTTTGAATACAAATTGTTCTGTTCATCTATTAACTGTGCAACTATTAACCTAGTGAAAAATAAGAAAGCAACAGAGAGTGGATGTTTTAGTTTCATGTTTTACTTTCTCTATGCATCTTTAGGACACGATCCATACTACATTTTTCTTCTGCCCTCAGCACCCAGCATAGTGCCACTATTGGCACTTAGTGGCATTCACTGAATGTTTGTTCAAAGAAAGTTTTGTATATATACACTACCAATTTCATAATAGAGATCTATTTAGCACAATAAGATAATATAGTAACTAATCAGGTGGCAAGTAGTTCCCCCAATCTATCATCATACATTATAATGAAGGAGGGAATATTGTGAAAATAAGTGTCTGTCCACATGGAGAGAATTATATCTCCTTTGTGCTAACCTCAAGTTTTTTCATTTTGGATATAAGGATATCAAGATCAGGGATGTGATATAACCTGGTTTCAGTCACATAGCTCGCCCTTGTTAAGCTTTGGACAACATTATAAGCCTCTTGACAGCCGTATCTATTTGCACTAGAAAATTTATCTACATGATTTTTATTCAGAAGTCCAAACTATGTTATTGAGTCACAGTTCATGGTTTTTCCACAGATCTGTTTCTAGGAACAGTGTATCATCACCCCCATAGAAACATGGTGTTAATGTGGTTAAGTCTGGAATTTTATTTTATTTGGATCTTTGGACTTAGGAATGCCTCTTATAAACCACTGATTAACCTCCCAAACATATTCAAACAATTAACCAATGCAGGTTCATTATCTGGAAAAGACTATTCAGCTCCATTCCCTGCCTAGAATGCATCATGAGTGATATAATATTTCAAAAGTTTCTAAAATATTTGAAGAAAAGACATCTGCCCATGAAACACAATATCTCTAGGTTTAAAGGTAACATTTTCCATTCACAGTATTCAAAGACACAGAAAAAAAAAGTCTAAATTCAAATGGAAAAGTGGAAAGAAAGCACTTAGGACATAATTACCAAGATTAAGTAAATTACATCTTTGGTAGTTTTATATGTCCCTGGACTATGCTTACCATAATTTCACTATTTTGTCAGAAGGAAGAAGCATGTGGTGATGGCACTGGGTAATTGGCAATGTCATTTATGTTTCTTCAGTGCTTACAAATTTACTCCATTGGTTCTCATTATAGATGAAATGAATTGTCCTGAAACAACTCTGTGGGGCATGATTCACACCAAGTAATGTTTAGTGAAAACCATGTTTTGGCTTTTGATGTGCTTATTTACATTTCCTAACATTTGGAGTAAGCAGCCTATGGTTATTTGGAAAATTTCTTTTTGTATTTAATTTTTGGCTAAGAAATATTTAAGACAAGAAAACTGGTCAAATGTTTTAAGTGCTGCATAAAATTATATTAATTTGAACAAATTATTTTAAAATAAATTTATTTTTAAATGTATTTAAAATACATATTTTAAATATTACTAAATTAAAAGATTTCTTACAAAGAAATAATCTTCCAGACAAAATGAGGCAAGACTTAAATAATTCTCTTAAAAGTGAAATAAAATAACATTGAGGGAGCATACCGGACTTTATGTTGATATATCTGAATCTCACTCAGGATGCCCTCCCATACTTTCTGTGTGACCCTTGGTATATATCCTCTTAGAGAAAATAGGAGGAAATAATTTCTAATTTTTGTAAAGGTTCGAAATGCACTTAAAAAGTTCAACAATTGATAAGCCATGTTACTTCTTGTTATTAGTGAAAAAAATATTATAAATGTTGTGGGCATGCTTTAATAACATGTTGCTGACAAACAGAAAATATCAAGAAGTCTTTAAATGACTGTTGGTAGTATTTAGCAATTTACTTTTAAGGATTTTGTATGCATTTGAAAATTGCTTTGGGTATTCCACATACTTTACACTAAAACTTAACTAAATTATCTCAAAAATAATATATATATTTCAAAGATATTAGTAATGCTTTGAGTCATATTTTGCTATCCATCTTTCTCTATGAGGCAACTGGAATTTAATGGTCAGGTTAGTAGTGATGGACTTGTTTAATGAATGAGAAACAGCACTGAGTAAAGGTAAAAATTAATCACAAGTTTTGATTCCAAAGCTAATGCTGATATGGTTTGGCTGCATCCCCACCCAAATCTCTTCTTGAATAGTAATCCCTGCCTGTCTAGGGAGAAACCTGATGGGAGTCGACTGGATTATGGAAGTGGTTTTTCCTCGCTGTTCTCATTATAGTGAATGAGTTCTCACAAGATCTGATGGTTTTATAAAAGGCCTTCCCTCTTCAGTCCTCACTCTTCACTTTCCTGCAGCCATGTGAAGGAGGCCCTTTTTTCCCTCTCACCTTCTGCCATGATTATAAGTTTTCCAGGCCCGCCCAGAGATGTGGAACTGTGAGCCAATTAAACCTTTTTCTTTTATATAATACGTTACCCAGTCTCAGATATTTCTTTACAGCAGTGTGCAAATAGACTAATATAAATGCCATACATGTGAGATTGAATATCTTCAGAATATAACTTACCTTTCGTTAATCTTGAAGAAAAAATATTGGTAGTACTTAAATGTCTTCATTTTTTTTAGGTGGTGAATTGATTATTTCAATTTGGCATCAGGAGACGTTTAACTGAATGCTGATTTCTCTCCCTTCTAATTATGTAACTTTGGGGATATGGATATAAACTCTCTATCAGTTTTATCAGCTCTCAAGTGGGTAAGTAACTTTATGAAAAAAAAGTATTGAAAGTACATCAAGGATTAGAAGAGAGTATTTGGGGGAAGAGAGGAAAGAAGTAATGGTAAGGTGAGCTAAAAATATAGATAGAAGTAGGTTTGGAGAAATATGTAGATCAGGCTAAAGCTGGTGCTTTATCTGGCTTAGTCCTTGAAAATCATAAGGTGTATCCATAAGATAGGCTCAAATGTGTATTTAAGAAAGATAATTCTGACAGCACAAATGAAACGAATGAATAGAGATGAGAGAGAAGAGTAAGAGTACTTAGACTGAGACGAGAATTCAGGCAATAACTAATAAGACCTGTGCCTATCACATGGTAAGTGTTCTACAACTATGAGAGAAGTAACTAGAAAAATGGCAGTACTTAGTAATTCACAGGAGATCAAGAAAAGAGGACTTGTATGAATAAATGTCAACTTAGGTGGACAGTTTAGGAAATAGGTGGATGGAAAATTAAAGGAGAAATAAGTCTGGGGAATAGAAGGATAAGTTCATTTTGAACATGGTTAGCTTATAGTGGTGATGGACCTGTGTTGCAACCCATCTCTATTTGGAAATTTGGTTTATTATTATTATTTGCTTAGGGCACAAGACAGGAATTAAAATATAGAATTGGGAACCACCAATATAAAAACAGTACTGTAAAACATAAAATAGAATCTCTCAGAGATTCTGACAATAGAGCAAAGAGTAAGATGTTGAAAAATATTGTATGGAAGTATAAAGTAATAGGGAAAGGTTTAAAAAAAAACCATGATTCTTTGTTATAGCAGAAGTTAAGAGATCACAGATATTTGCCAATTGCAAATATTACAGAAGAATTAAGAACAATTTGGAGAGGTCAGCAGTGAGTTTTGGAAATGTTTTCATTGTGAGTTATGCGTGGAAGCCTTATAATAGGATGGAAAACAAGTGTCAGCTATTTTTTTTTCTTTTGAATCTTTTCTACTAATGCATGTTTTCAAACATTTACAAAGGAAAAGAGAGTCAAAAGCTCTCAGCACTTGCTACATCTTAGTCTCTTTATTTAAGAAGGTTGGAGATGAAGGACAAGAAAAAAATGAAATTAAGAAGTACTGATTTTAAAAACTTTGAAAATATTCATAATAAAAAGTACATATATTAATTATAGATTTTATTTTCCACTTATTACCTCTTCATTTACACTGAAAAAACTGTTGGAAGTACTAGTCTTTTTTATTGTTATTTTAGCACTATCCACATCAACAAATCAGCAAATATTCATATTTTTATTATTGGCTGAAACCCTGATTATTTTGCTTTCTTATTGGCAGTTAGGAAGCATCTCTATAAAAATAATATATGGTACAATTCACTGTTTTTTTAACAATTACCAAACAGATAACAGTAAAACAGTGTGTTTGGGCTATTGATTTACACATATAATAGACCTTGGCAAGAAAGTACATGTGCTACAATCAGATTAGAAAAACTATCAAGAAGTTACATGTTTTACTCATATAAAATACAAGGCTGACCTTCACAGTTCAACTATTCTGTTTAATACCTTTTACTCTGTACTTTTTAAAGGCATAAAATATCACAACATTTTTTCCCCAAACATAAGCAATCTTTAGCATGCATAGCTGACTCCTATGTCCCAATTCAGAAGATAATGAGCATCACCTAAATTCACCAAGACAGTCACCCAGGAATATTCAGAATGCTGATACCTGCATTCTTCAACTTCACTTATACATATCAGAATCTGCCTATTTACATCGTAACCAACCATATTAAACAGAAGTGACACTTCTTTTAAAAAAGTAAAGACTTAGATCTTACCAACAAAACGTTCAAAGATAGCATATTTTCATAGGAAACGAAGACTACAGCTGACACGTCTTAGGACTATATGAAAAACTCATTGTTAAATCATGTATCAGCAGACAGAGGAATGAAGGCTAGATCAAGGTGATTTGCACCTGTGACATCCAACCCTTGACGAAAAAGAGTGCACAATCAAAGGGAGGATTAAATCTGTGACTAGAGGGAGGAAGAGATTACCCTCAGAGGGTGTGAACAGATTCTCAGTAAGGGCCATTTGTGTACCAAAGTCAAAAAATAAGAGTTTTTGTACTTTGAACATTTACCACATGCCAGACAACAGGCCAAGGGTTTGACTTAACTTATTTAATACTTACAATAACGGTATAGTTTTCATATTGTTTTTTCTTGAGATTTTGAAACAGTAAAATATCTGTGTCTCACAGCTACTAAGCGGCAAGGGTTAAAATTCAAACCCTTTTGATTCTTTAACATTCCTAAGTAATTATATTTCTTGTGGCTTAATTTTACCCTGAGTTTCCTCTTGTCATATTCATTTCAAAACAAGTATTTTATCATACTCATTAAAAAAGTTTTTAAAGTAAGTTATTTCATGTGGCTCTTTTCAAGGATTGTCACTGTGAAATATGGCATATTCTCCTTTTCAGAAACTCTGGGCCTAGATGATATATTGGACAAAAACAGATCAAATTTTTATTAGGAATAAATACACAGATACTCCCATCTCTAGGAGGTGAAGCTTAAGTCCTCTTATCTTGACTGTACTTTGAAAATGGCTTGTTTCCAGTTAATATAGCATGGAAAGGAAAGCATAGTTTTTTCACAGTAGAGAAACCTGGCAGACAACAGCCAATCCAAGTGACAGGGGTCAATATCACCAGTGAAAGGTCATGTTGATATCAGGTACTCCTGATTTAATGTGATACAAAAGATACTTTATCTCCGTGGAATTCTTCCCCAAATGCAATAACCACAATCTAATTATAAATATATCAGAAAAAAACAAACATTCTATAAAATGTCTGACTAGTACTCTTCAAAATGGCTAAGGTCATGAAAAACAAGGCAAGATGGAGAAACTCAGAGATAAATAGAGACTCTGGAAACAATGACAAATTCAGTGCACTTTGGACTGAATTTTGTAACAAAAATAGAATATTAGTAGAAAAACTGTGAAATTTTAGCAAAGCATGAAATTAAGAGTATTGTATCAATAATAATTTCTTAGCTTTAACAAACATACCATGATTATACAAAATGTTGATATTAGAGGAAGCTGAGTGGGGGACATAAAGGATGTTTTTTACTATCTTTCCAATTTTTCTGAAAATCTAAATTTATTCCAAACTTCAAAATTAAACAAATTATATTAAGAAGTTTTAGTAAACATATTAGTAGAAATTCATATGCCAAACATTTATCTAATATTAAGCATGTCACCAACATTTAATTATTAAAAATTCCTGAGAATTGTTTGCAAAAAACAAATTTTAGGACAAAATCAATAATGCTTTCCCCAAGATGACATTTTATACACCAGAGTCTTGATTTTGCATGCCATATGTAGTTACCAGCTTGGCTCTTTGTTTGGAATCATAATTAAATCTTGTCAGTTTCATAATAATTTTCTCCCAATTTGTATGAAGCCACCAGTTTACATGACATCTTTTGCTTTCCTTTCATATTATTTATTAGATAAAAGGGTTGTCTCCAAAATGAGTAGAATTTTTTTCTTAGGCTATTACCATATTGCTTAACTTCTACTAGTTCTATTGCTTCTGGCCAAAAGACCACTTTCAACGGATTCTGCAAATTCTATGAGGCCTTAAAGAATGTTATAAGTGCTATTAGTCATATTTTATCATTCAGCAACACAAAATTGCTTATAGGTCCTAAGATAGATATAATCAATAAGGTCTTTTATAACTGTATTCTATAAAACGCTAGGTTCTTTACTCTGATTTCTATTACTACACTTTGAAATCTAACAGTTCCTTGTCAAATCTCTGTCCCTGGTACATTGGAAGCTATATAATATCGGGAAGTTATTTAATAAATGCTTGTTGAATTAAATATTGCATTGATTTGTTTCACATGTAGGACTGGAACATGCTTCTTTATGTCAAGTTCTGCTTATGTTATTTCTAATTGCATAAAAGTCAGACACAATAAAATGTTCTTTTAAATACCACAGCAGAAGTGTAGTGTATTGACAAACTAGTTCTATGATAATCAAACTAAAAGCAAAATTTTGTTTGTAGTTTTAAATTTTGAACATATGTTGGTAGTAGTTACAAATAAACACACACACACACACACATATGCATTCCATCTATATGTGTTTGTGTACATATACATATATATACATATACATACACACACACACAATAGATGGAATGCAAAATATAGATTCAAGCACATTTCCACATACCATATAGAATCTTCTAAACATGAAGAGTTTTGTCTCAGAGGCATTATTTTCTTCAATTATATAAAATAATTCAATGTATACAGTGGTACTCATAAAAATAAGATTTTATAAACTGTATCATTAAGGAATATCCATAAAATGCATCTAATGTACAATTATATTATAATTTAATATTGCATTATAATTATATTTGTATATTATACTGTTTATGTAATTAAACTGTAATAGCAGCATTTACTTAAAAAACAATAATAGTGTACTCAGACACTATTCTAGGTAGTTCATGTACTTTACTATATATGATTCTCATGAAAATTGTAAGGGAAGCCTGCATTATCATGCATTTTACACAAGGAAATAAGGAAGCTGCAGAGCAAGTACACAGTTCAACCAAGTTTTCATTTTCTTTTTTGTGAACCTTTCTACTTAACCTTTTAATTCATCTCTTATTAATCTATATGTTGTAATATATATTTTAAGAAGACATAGACGAATGCTGCCTTTAGAGATTCCAAGACAGTCAAGGATGCTGTTAAAGAATTACAAAAGGCTGAATGTAGGTAGTAAACAATCCATAGACATGAAATCAATAGTATAGTCTTTTTAGATAGCTGTTTTACTGGGTATAATCATACTCATAGTTATTACAATGCTGAAAATACTGATGCAAAATGTGATATGAAACATTTAAAAACTAATACTCCTTATGAGAAAAAACAGTTCTTAGAAACTAGGATGTTAGGTTCTCAAAAATTAGGATTAGGATGGCTTAGCAAAGGTGAGATACTGAAGATGGGCCTCAGACATCAGAAGAAATTGAGGACTAGCTAACAAAGGGCTGAGGTAGAATTGGTTTTCCATAAAACATGTCCACAAATGTTCCATGTCAGTTTGCTGTTGCCATGGCAACACCCAAGGGTTACCTCCCCTTTCTATGGCAATGACCTGACAACCCAGAAGTTACTACCCTTTCCCTAGAAATTGTTGCATAAATTGTCCCTTAATTTGCATGCAATTAAAAGTGGGTATAAATATAATTGCAGAAATGCCCTGAGCTGCTACTCTCAGTATAGTGGTTATGGGGTAACTTTGCTTTACAGGAGCAGTCACAGAGCTATAACACTGCCTGAACTGTGACACCACCAGAGCTGTAACACTGCTGTTTCAATAAAGCTGTTTTCTTCTACTACTGATTCACTCTTAAATTTTTTCCTGGGTGAAGCAAAGAACTCTCCCTGGATAAGCCCTAATTTGGGGCTTGCCTGCCCTGCATCAGAGTGGCACCCAAAGTAGGGCACAGAGTGGCATGAGAGACAGTGGCATAAGAGACAGCAAGACAAGTGGCATTAAGTGAGGTGATAGTGAGAGACGGCAGTCAGTGAGATCATGAGTGGAGAAATGGTGAGAGGCAGCAAAACAGTTGGTGACTGAGACTGCAAGAGCTGTTATCACCTAGGAGCTATGATACTCTATTAGTCCATTTTCACATGCTATAAATAATACCTGAGACTGGGTAATTTATTAAGAAAGGAGGTTTAATTCACTCACAGTGCCACATGGCTGGAGAGGCCTCAGGAAACTTACAGTCACGTGGAAGTTGAAGGGGAAGGAAGTCATGTCTTACATGCTGGCAGGCAAGAGAGAGAGTGCACATGAAACTGCCACTTATAAACCATCAGATCTCCTGAGAACTCCCTCACTATTACAAAAACACTGCGCTCATGATCCAATCACCTCCCACCAGGTTCTAACAAGTGACCATGGTGCTGCTGCCTTGTTTGAGACCTACCACTCAGTCCTGCAGGCTGATGGGTTTCTGGTCCCTTTAACAGTCCCACCTCTGTGGCAGTTGAACCCACCCAAGCTGAGGAATCCTGGAGAGATCTTCACCTGGGTCCTACATGGAAAATTGGTCAGTGTCATTTGGCTTCTGGGGATGAGTTAGTGTTTTCCTCTGTACCCCCACATAGTGTCTGGAGAATTAGGAAATAAAAGCCCTTGGCTATTTGGTTGGTTACAAATCTACCATTGTTTTGAGTTCCCCACCAAAATGACTTTGTCACTTCTCTCAGGTTCTTTCTCCTCTGCCTCCATTTTATTGCCCCACCAGTCATTTTATTTTCAATCCTAAAATATAATTTTGCAATCTTATGTTTGCTTTGATTTTCTGGTTAACTGTATTTGGACAATTGTTTAAGGCAGAACACTTGGTTGTACAAAGTCTCCTGCTGTGTTGACTTGGGATGCTAAAATCGCATTGTTCTGTGATCCTAAGTTGGTCTTGGGTTCACTGTTGGCCACTCCCCCAAGGCCCTGGGGTTGTCAGCATTTGGTGTGGGTACCTTTGTTGACTGGATCTTGGGCACTCTGGATTTTCAGCATTAGTATCAGTCACCTCCTAGGTGCTCTGTTGTATTTGGCATTGACATTTCCTCTAGAATTGTGGGGTATGACCTCTCCCTTGTGGGGATATGGATCTTACCCTTTTCTGCCTTGAAGTTAGAAGGTATTATTTTCTTTAGCCAGTTGCAAGCCCCTTTCTGTATGCTGTCATATAACTGTCTTGCTCAAGCCTTTCTTGGTCAAAGGAACTGGGAGTTCTGAGAACCCAGGCCTGATGAAAGACTATCTACAGTTGTAGATAAGTGGCCATCCAAATGGTTTTGTTTATTTGTTTGTTTGTTTATCCCCTACTGGGTAGGTTCTCTGGCAAATTAGGGTCTCTGAAGTTTCTCTTTGGGCAATGTTTACCCCTTTTCTTCTTATCCACAATCACCATTTGTTTAGTACCCCACTCTGTGCCCAACCCTCGCTCTGTGGAATTTATACTCAACACCCAACTGCCCATTTCTAGTTCATAACCTGCTTTTGTAACATCCTGCTATCTATATTTTGTAGAAAGCGGTCACTTAAAAGGGAAAAATAGTAATTAGGCACTCACTAAACTTAGGCTAACTGAAACCCCGTGTGGAGATCGTTACTAGACACAAAGTCAACAGTAAGAATCCCCAAAGATTCACGTCTAGGGTATCTTTTAGACTATTTGAGTAGGTTCAAATTATTAGACAAATTGAAGAAAAAAAAAACTCATTTAGCATTGCAATAATGTTTGGGTTCAATACAAATTGACCAACTAACCATTTGGCCTAGGCATGGTTCTTTGCATTACAATGATATTGTATAATTATATTTGCTTTATTGAAAGGAAAGTAAATGGGAAGAAGTTTCTTATGTACAGGCTTTTATGGCCCTCTACCAGGATTCTAACTTAAGGGCTAGCTGTAGAATATGTATGGCTCATGATTCTCCCAGGCACCCCAGAAGGCCCAGTGCTGCACCCTCTCCTACCTTTGGAGCTTCTCAGTTCCCTAGTTCTCATGGGGGTCTCCACCAGTTCTCTAATCCAAGTTTCTACCCCAAGGTCATCAGGCAGTCCTCCCCCTTATCCAGTAACTGGCTCATATCCCCTGCTGCCTGAAGAAATAAGACCAACTAGTACCATCAGGAGTGGGGCCTCATATCAGCCCCAAAATGTAGCTTATGTCAGTTGTGGGAGGTAGCAGATGGAAATGGAGGAACAAGCAGAGAATATGTGCCTTTTTCCATGTCTGATTGGCCTTTATGCAAGGAAGAATTTGGTTGGTTTTTGAAGGATCCAGGGAAGTTTGCAAAGGAGTTTGTTAAGTTGACCATACCATTTGATTTAACTTGGCATGGCATGCAAATATTATTGTCCACTTATTGTATTGTAAAGGAAAAAAAAAAGAATTATAGATACTGCTCATGAACATGGAGATGGAGTGGCTGCACATAACCCAGGCCATTTCATTTATCATGAGGGAGGAGATGTACTTCCAGATGTAGACCCTCAGTGGGATTACCAGAGAGGTTGTCAAGATCCTGATTGCAAAAATCACACACTAAGTTGCTTAACAGATGTTATGGAAAAGTGTGTGTTTAAACCAGCTGATTATGATAAAGTGAGAGAAATACCTCAGAAGAAAAATGAAAATCCGACTCATTTCAAGGCCATTGGGTTGAGGCACTCAGGAAATGTATTAATACAGACCTAGACTCTCCAGAATGGTGAGCTCTCCTTGGTATGCATGTTATTATTCAATCTTCCCCTGACATTAGGAGGAAGCTAAAAAAGGAGCAATGGGACTCTAAAGCTCCATGAGACAACTCTTAGATGTTGCCTTTAAGGTTTATAGTAATAAGGACAGGGAAGAGGAAGAGGCAAAAACCAAAAGAGTTGACCAAAAAGCAAGATTGTTAGTGGCTGCTGCTTTAACCTGCACGCCCACATCCTGCCTCTGGGCTGCCTCAGGGTTACCCACCTTGAGGAAATGTGGTGAGATCAGCATCTGAAATGCTCAGACAAGAGACCCTCACTCACTGACCTTTAGTCCAGATCAATATGTCTTCTGTCCATATTCATGGCCACTGAAAAAGGATTGCCCCAAACTGAAAAGGGAGTTTGAGCCCCCCAGACCCATAATGGCTCAGAAAGTAGACAACTGATAGGGCCTGAGGCCATCTACAGCTCCCACTGGACACCTTACCACCTCTGCAGAGCAGCCTTGGGTAATTCTTGATGTAGCAGGAAAGAATACTGAATTCTCATTGAACACAGGAGCAGCCTACACAGATATAACCCATTTCTCAGGGCCACTGTCTTCCCACTCTTATGCAGTAATGTGAATTGGTGGCCAGCCCAAAATTAGAAGACTCACCCACCCTCTTGCTTTTTACCATGGAGTACCATACATCTTCCCATGGGTTTCTGCTTATTACTAAATGTCTTATCCCTCTATTAGGGACTTTTTTTTTTTTCAACAGGTTACCATTCAATTTGGGAATTCCATGAGGAGGCAACAGGCTAGGAAGGGATGCTACTTCTAACTCTGAGTGCTTGCCTTAAAACAGTTAAGGAGAAGACCTTTCCACCACACATTGTTTTTCAAGTAGACCCCTCTGTTTGGGACATAGAGTTTCCCAGTAGGGCTGTTGACATACCCCTAGTCCACGTTATTTAGAAACCCAATGTTAATTATCCATGAAAAACCCAATATCATTTGAAACTTGAGGTTCAGATAGACATCCAGCCTCTAATAATAAAGTTCTTGAAGTATGGACTATTACAGTCTTTTCAGTCTCCGTGTAACAATCCCATTTTGCCTGTAAAAAGGCCGAATGGGGACTATAGATTTGTTCAGGATCTAAGGAAAGTTAATGAGGTGGCAGTCCCAGTTCAACCAATAGTTCCTAATCCTTATACAATATTGACTTAAGTTCCTGAAATGCTTATTATTTCACACTGTTAGACTTAAAGGATGCTTTAATATATATTTATACCCAGACTTCCAGTATATTTTTATTTTGGAATGGACTGCTCCAGACACTAATACATCATCTCATCTACCTGGACAGTTATTCCCCAAGGTTTTAGGGACATTTCCCATCTCTTTGGCAATGCGTTGGCCAAGGAGTTAAGGGAACTACAGTTGACTAATGGGTCTCTCTTACAATATGTAGATAACCTATTAATTTCTATCCCTACTAGGGGAGACTCTGATAGGAACATAATTCAGCTCCTTAATTTTCTGGCAAAGTAAGGATATCAGTTATCTCCCCCACAGGACCCAGATCTCTGTGTAAAAGGTTAAATATTTGGAGTATGTGCTCACCCCTGGGACAAGAACTTTCGCCTAGGAGCAAAAAGAGATCATCTTGGCACTGCAGGCCCCTCAGAGTGAGAAACAGTTAAAAAGCCTTTTAGGAAATGGCTGGCTTCTGCAGGATATGTCTTCTTCGGTTTGAGTCTATAGTGAAGCTACTTTATGAAGCTCTAAAAGGGGGTGATCACAAGTCTTTGCACTGGGATGGAATCTGCCAACAGACACTCTTAACCCTAAAAACAATGCTAGGAATAGCTCCTGCTTTGGGACTTCCTGACTTAGAAAAACCTTTCACTCTGTTATGCTCCTCAGAAACAAGGGATGGCTTTAGGCATCCTATCTCAAAGGCTCAGGAATAGCCCTAGACTAGTGGCTTAATTCTCTATTTTTTTTTTTTTTAGATGGAGTCTCATTCCATTACCAGGCTGGAATGCAGTGGCGGATTCTCAGTTTACTGCACCTCCATCTCCCCAGTTCAAGTGATTCTTTTATCTCAGCCTCCCAAGTAGCCGGGACTATAGGCACGCACCACCATGCCCAGCTAACTTTTGTATTTTTAGTGGAGACAGAGCTTTACCATGTTGGCCAGAATGGTCTCTATCTCTTGACCTCATGATCCGCCCCCCTTGGCCTCCCAAAGTGTTGAGATTACAACCATGAGCCACCATACCTGGCTGGCTTAGTTTTCTAAATGGCTAGATCAAGTGGAAGCTAGGTGGCCAGGATGCTTGTGGGCTGTGACCACCACCACTCTATTGATAGAAGAAGTCATAAGATTTACCTTACGACAACAATTTGATGTCATGACCCCTCACCAGGGAGTCCTAGAGGCGAAGGATACAAATGGCTAAATGAGGACCAGTCACTTAAATATCAAGCCCTTTTGCTTGATATCCTTTTCATTACCTTTAAAGTATGTTGAGTTTTAAACCCTGCTACTCTATTATAGAACTTCATGTCCTAGGAAACAAATCCTAACTCATTGATGCTTGTGTGGAAAACAGAACAGACCTACTCTAGCAAGCCTGACTTCAAAGGTGAGCCCTTGCCTAATTCTGATGTTGAGTGGTTTACAGATCAGAGTACCTTTAAGCATGAAGGAGTAAGTTAGGCAGGTTATGTGGTATTTAGCCAACAAAAAGCTATTTAGGCAGTTTGTCTTCTGAGATTTCTGCTTAAAAAGCAGAACTAAACACTTTAATTAGGGCCCTCCATTTAGGAAAAGACTTAGAGGGTTGATGTATTTACTGATTCCAAATATAGGTTCCTATTGCTATTGCTCTATGCTCATGCTGCTACATGAAAAGAAAAGGGACTCTAATGGCTAAGGGATCCTCCATATAACATCACTCGGAATTTGGAACTTTTAGGGGCTCTTCAGCTCCCAGAGGAGGTAACAGTTATTTACTGTAGAGAATGACAAAGGGAGACACCTCTAATTATCAAAGGAATTGCTCTGGCAGACAGCAGTTAAGGTCACAGCTAAAGAAACACCTGAATTACAGATTGCTGCATTAATGCTAGATATTACATCCACATCAGCAACACCTTACTATACCCCCAAAGAAACTAAATGGACCATACAGAAAGGCTTACAAAAAGGTCTTTCATGATGGTTACTAAGAAGCAACAAACTCCTCCTCCCTGAGGATGGGCAATGGAAACATAGGTAAGTAGTTCTGTAACTCCTCACATTTGGAACCGGGCTCCCTATTCAAACTAGTTTATCAAATCTTATTAGGAAAGAAGCTATTCCAGACTGTAAAGAGGGTCATCAGAGCCTGTGAACTTTGTGTCTTTATTGGCTCAAGAAAACATCTCATACCCCCATCCCTTCTCAAACCTGTACAACATCGAGAAATATACCCTGAGGAAGACTGGCAAATAGGTTTTGTTCAGATGCCACCATACTGGGGACTTAAATATGTGCTGGTATTTATAGACACTTAAATCAGATAGATAGAGGTCTTCCCTACAAGGGAAGGCATTAAAGTGTTCAAATTTTTACTTAAAGAAATCATCTTAAACTCTGGGTTACCTAAAATCTGCAGAGTGATAATAGACCCCACTTCATAGCTAACGTGACCCAGTAAGTTTTCACAGCCTTAGGCACCACATATTACCTTCACTCCTTGTGGAGACCTTAATCCGCTGGTAAAGTAGAAAAAAACTAATCATGTTTTAAAAAGAAGATTAGTAAAGCTTTGTCAGGAGACCTCAGAGGCCTGAGTTTCTCTGCTGTCCACAGCCCTCTTATGTACAAGTATAGTCCCAAACAGAACTCTAAAACTTAGTCCATTGAAGATGACTTCTGGGTGGCCCTTTTTAACTTCAGGCCTCCTGTTTGATGAAGAGACAAATAGAATGCTCACACATATTATTAACTTAGGCCAGGGTCAAAAGGCCCTTTTGACCTTTTGAAAAATAAAATATTGTCCCCTCCCACAAGGGAGAGAAATTAACTCTTATTCAACCAGGAGACTTGGTCTTACTAAACACTTGAAAAGAGGGATCCCCTGAGGATCAATTACAAACAAAATGAGAATGATCCCATCAGGTATTTTTGAGTCCACACATTGATGTTAGACTTCAGTAAATAACTAGTTGTATACAACTATTTAGCATTAAACCTGTTTCTTATGCATCACAGGCGCACAAGGTGGAGACCATGACCTATATTCATGAACCTTCCAAGGATCTCTTCTACCTATTTAAAAGAATCATCACTCAGCCAGAAGTGGTAACACAATGCTCTGTGTGAGAACAGAAGCTTCAATTTCTTTCTTCCTCTTGATTTTAATACTTCTGTCATTTTAGCCAACCTCCCAGGAAACAATTCTTTTGTCCTTATTGAGTGCAGAGGACACTCTACGACCCAATGGGGCTCCATTCTATTACTGTTTTTTCTGTTCGCTCTTTCAAGTACCCTTATGCATGGTAGGCGGTTACATAACTAGTAAATACTTCAACAATTTTTGCATCAGGGAATCATCTTTATGGTTTGTCATCAACATTCCAGGATAGAGAATTCTATCTTCTGGTTCATCTGGAATAGCCCATGATTGTCCCCAAGGCCTCCTAACTAGCCATGGCTATACTGAAATACCCCAAGCCTTACTAGTTAAGTAGAATGCTCACCTACTTAATGGATTATACCTGAAATGACCTGTACCACTATTGTCTGGACCTGGGAAGTTGGGTACCTATAACACCAGGGCACTAATTATTCTATCTTTTGCACTGACTCTTGTGTTAATGATACAAAAGTGGAAACTTCCCTGTGATACTCTGATTCAACTTCAGTTGGCAAGGTGTCAAGTTTCCAAGGTCACAGCAAGGTAAATAATTATTCCACTTGTAAGTGGAGCAATTATATATGGTGCTATCTGCTGGATACAACATATAGGGGAAAAATAACTTTATACTTGATAGTCTGGGAAGCTGGGGGTATTGCACCTTTCTGAAAAAAAAATTGTCTATCCCTTTTGGAACAAAAATAATAATATTTCTATAGGCCCAAATTAGCAGCAAAGGATAAACATCACACCCCATAGGTCCTTTGTTTGTACCCAAACTGGGCTCATTTTTTCTGCGGCCATGAATGGGAAGAAGCGGTACCCCACTCCCAACTCCCTACAGAGTAACCTGCTCTTTTGAGAGTGTCTTTCCTTTGTATATCAAAAACTTAGAATAGTGGTCAATGTACATTGGCAACACTTGCTCCTCCAGGAGCTACTGTCTATAACCTCCTAAGACTCAAGGATAACAAAATGAGCAATAGGGTAAACTCTGGCAGGAATTGGGGCAGCAATAGGACTAGCGGCACCCTGGAGTGGCAAGTAAACTCTACAGAACTTAATTCAAACTCTAGAATCTTTAGTCACCAACAAAGGTCAGACACTAAAAGGGAATTCAATAATATTTAGACTTTTTGGCAAATGTAGTCATCAATAATAATATTTAGACTTTTTGGAAAATGTAGTTATCAATAACAGGCTAGCATTGGATTATTTACTAGCTGAACAAGTTGGAATCTATATACAGTTACTGATAAAACCTTCTGCACCTACATTAGTGTTGTATTAATATGGAAAATTTGAGATTAACATTCAAAAGATGTATGAGAGAGCTACCTGGTTACATAGATATAACCAGGGCACTCACTCCATATGCTCAAGTATCAGAAGTGCCTTTCCACACCTCACCCAGTTTTCACCTCTTTTAGGAACTTTGATAGCTTTCTTGTTACTAATATTTTGTCCTTGGTTGTTTAATCTCTTAGTAAAGTTTGTGTCTTCTAGATTACAACAGTTTCAGGTAAAGACAATGCTGGTGCAAGGCTTCCAACTCATCCTGCCTTCTGATCCAGAGAATGAAAATGTCCTACTTCTGGGACTCCTGGATTAGGTATTTAGAGATTTTTACTTCTCTGGTGCTAGGCAGGGTCTCTGCTCATAAACTCAGAAGGAAGCAGTCATTTAAGATGGACTTCTGTTTTTCTGCAGCCTTCTTAAGATTAAAGAGGAGTATCTAATCTCTGAGGGGAGGATGAGGTAAAAGGTGGGACTTGAGTCTGGAGACAGGGGTCAGACACCAGACCAAATTGAGGACAAGCTAAAACAGGGCCAAGGCAGACCAGCTTTTCATACTACACACCCAATAGTGTGCCATGTCAGTTTACCATTGCCTTGGGAACACTGGGGAGTTACTTCCCTTTTCCATGGCAATGACCCAATGAACCAGAAATTACCACTCTTTCCCTAGAAATTTCTACGTAAAATGCTTCTTAATTTGCACGTAATCAAAAGGGTATAAACATGACTGCAGAACTATCTTGAGCTGCCACTCTCAGCACACTGCCTATGGGGTAACCCTGCTCTGAAGGAGCAGGCACAGGGCTGCAATGCTGCCTGAGCTGTAACACCACCAGAGCAGTAACACTGTTGCTTCAATAAAACTGTTTTCTTCTACCACTGGCTCACCCTTAAACTCTTCCTAGATTAAACAAAGAACCATTCATGGCTAAGCCCCAATTTGGAGCTTGCCTGCCCTGCATCAAAGGGATTCCTACTACAGACTTTTAATAAAAATTTATTGTTGTAGTGAAGGTTAATGAATGACCATGCAGTAGTTTTCTTCAATTTGGAAAACATAAAAATGTAGATGTTTTCAATTATACAACATTATCATGGGAATAACTGGACTTGTTTCAGCAATAAAAGAGTTCGCTTATAGATAAAAAGGCTTTATTTGTTATGATGCTCTTTTATACAGAAAACATACATTTGTATACTAAATACTCTGTACTTCTATTTTGGTATGTGCCTGTGCAGCAATCCTGCATGATCTGCACATGTACCCCAGAACCTAAAGTGCAATAATATATATAACATATAAATATATATATAGACAGCTGTAAATAGTGGAGCTAATAGTCATACTCAAATTTGCTTGACTCTAGAGTCAGTGCTGTTGAACAAGTATTTTATATATATGTGTGTGTCTGTGTGTGTGTGTATTTATACTTTTTAACCTTCTTGTTCACTCAATAAATATTTTAGAATCTTTTGATGTTGGTAAATGTAACTTTACATTATCATTTTCTTATATTATACTTTGAGTTCTGGGGTACACATGCGGAATGTGCAAGTTTGTTACATAGGTATATATGCGCCGTGGTGGTTTGCTGCATCCATCCTACATTACCATTTTAAATGTACTTTACTGTTCCATTTTAAGGCTGTATTAATATTTATTCAATCTCTTATTGATAGGAAAAAAAGGTGAGTAATAAATTGGTAGTACTGAATGATTTAGAATAGCCAAGTTTTGGAACTGCAAGTGGTAGTTTAATAGGTGGCTCCCATTTTTAAAATAAGGAAACTGGCTCAGAATGGATGAGTGAAGCATGCAATTCGCTGCTTCTAATTTCTAACGCAGTGCACTTTACAACATTATATTTAGGAGCAGATCAGTTTAATGCGAAGTCAGAGCCAAAAGGTCTCTCTTGAGGACTCTTCTAGCTGTACAATAAAAGCCAAGAATTAATTTGATTGTGTACTACGGAGTTAGCCACAATGAATCCTGAATCAGTGACTTATACAACTTAGATTGATTAGCATAGCTGAAGATATCAAAGAACAGAAAGCTAATTTTAACCTTGAGATGAATAACATTCATATTGTTAAAAAATAGCCTTTACTTTTTGTATTTTATTTTCCTTAAAACAAATTTAAAAACTTCACCAATTCT
Source organism: Sapajus apella (assembly GCF_009761245.1). Classification (NCBI taxonomy): domain Eukaryota; kingdom Metazoa; phylum Chordata; class Mammalia; order Primates; family Cebidae; genus Sapajus; species Sapajus apella. The sequence goes on along the minus strand of NW_022436964.1, from coordinate 28,164,499 downwards.
CTTGTATATGGGAGTCAAGTTTTTAATTGTTGATTAAATTTCAGATTTTCATTTTATTCATTTTTTGGTAGTCATTTTAGCTGTAAAGACCTTGATAGTTGTCGTTAATAAGACAGACAATATATAGATTTTGTACATTGAGGATGTTTCTGCTCTTTTCATTTTGTTGTCACTGACTTACAATGACTTTTCTTATGCATGTTTTCAGTAACTTTGTTAATGCATCCTGAGAGAGCAATTTCCAAGTAGTTGCTCTAGCCATACTATAGTTTTACAAATCAGCTTTCATTGTGATAGCTTATGATGCAATTTCTCCCTTAATAATTTGTAAGTAGTGCCTTATTGTGTGCTATAATCCTACATCAAATATTTTTCCTCCCTTCCACATATAACACTTACTTTGGAACAAGTAAGGTTTATTGAGTAAGCAAGGAGCCAACTATAAAGATAAAAATTATGTTATAAAATTAAAGATTTATATTTGTCCAGTTACATGTGTGAATATGTGCATGTGTGTAAAACTTATTTTCTATTCTTATAAGCAAAAGCTGTATTTTTTCTTACATTGTTAAAGGTACGCTATATTGAAAATAATTTTATTCCCTTGGAATTGTATTTGAGAAGCCAATTTTTAAAAAAGTTATGTTCTACATTAACATTTTTAAAGTTTAAAGAAGCACTAAACATTATATAGAAAGGCATGTTTTGTATTACATATGCCATGTCTGTAAATAGCAAAGATTATTTCCTGTACCACATTATTGATTAAATGTAGCTTATACCTGAAATTTTATTGTCATATCACATTGTCTAGTATTATTGCAATGAAAGCATTTCTTTAGCGATGAATTATTCCTTTTGATGCCTTTTATAAATGAAGAAGTCCTACTTTCAGAGAAGACTGTTGTTTTATCTGAATGAATTATGAAGATATTTTAGTAAATAATAAAAGCCTCATGAAAATAGTATTAGATGACATCACACTTCTTAATAATAACTATTTCAAGGCAGTATTTGCTCTAAGGGAGGGAATATAAAAGTCTGCAAAATGTTATGATCAGTATTATGTCTGCTATACTTAATTAAATGTACCATTGATGTGTAGATTTTTTTCCTAGTAATTTTATTCATGGTTAATATCTTAAAATATGCATGTGGTGGTAAACTATTAGGCAAGATAGTAACAGAAATGTCCATCATCTGTCAAAAATAAAATTCAAGGGAATCAATGTGTTTTGTGTTGGCTATGAGTAGCTGATAAACAGAAGATGTGACATGGTGTCTCTTTCATCTATAAAAGTATCAGCTCAGAAGCTATGCTTCATTAGCTTCAAATGTAGCATGCATAATAAAGGAAGAAGGTGAGCAGTTCTTTGATTCATTTTGAAAAAGCCTATCAGACCCCCTTTCGAGTGACAGTTTATTAAATAAAATGAATAATGGAAAATATTCCAACTAGAATGGAATCATAACCCTGTATTTGGCACTTGATAGCAAAGTATAGATGACGGCTCTGTGTCTCCATTTTGGGTGATTAAAACTTAAATGGCGAAAGATAGGCAGATTCCCTGCAAGGAATTTAGTAATTTATATATATAAATAATATATATATATTTTAAAAATTATTTTCATCTCCTTTTGGTATTAAAAAAAACCAATGAATCTGAGAAAGCAGTGGGAAAATCGCTTCATTACAAAATACACAAGCGTTTTCACTTTTTCTAAGGAGATGGAGATAGTCAAGGTAAATGTGGGACACATCTAGAGAAACAATGGCTCTACATAAATTTCCCTTTGATGTGATGGAGGTCTTTTGGGAAGACATTATGGTCAGGTTGTAGCTTTTACTTGGTCAACAACTAATTTATTAACTCTTTGCTCATTCATTTATTCATTGCTTCTTCTATCAACTTAATACAATTTGTCATGCTATGATTTATAATGAATTATTTGAGCCTTAGAATACAAAATGCAAATATTGGCATCACTTTTAAAGAGTTTATAGTCTATAATACTGCTTTTTAAATTTTTCTTAATTTTGGATGGGGGGGTATATGTGTGGGGTTGTTACATTGGTATATTACATGATGCTTAGATTTGGAGTATGGATGGTCCTGTCACCCAGGTGGTGAGCATAGTATCCAATAGGTAGTTTTTTGGACGATGCCTCCGCTGCTCCCTTCACCCCTTTAGTAATCTCAAGTGCCTATCCTTCCCATCTCTATAGCTATGCGTTTTCAGTGTTTTATCTCTCACTTACAAGTGAGAACATGTGGTATTTGGTTTTCTGTTCTTGCATTAATTCACTTAGGATAATGGCCTCCAGCAACATCTATATTGCTTCAAAGGATATGATTACATTTTTTATAGCTGTGCAGTATTTCCTTGTGTATGTATAACACATTTTCTTTATCTAAATCACTGTTGATGGGCACTTAGGCTAATTCCAAGCCTTTACTATTGTGAATAGTGCTGCAAGGAACGTATGAGTGAGTGTGTCTTCTATAACAATATCTAACTTTTTTTAGTTTGAGAGTTTTCTACTTTAACAACTGTTAAGCTCAATTCCCCGCCTACATGCTTTACTTTCAAAATAGGTGAAATGTTTATCATTTCCTTTGACTTAGTTGCTTCTGCATTGAACTCCAATATTACCAAGTACTTCCCAAATTGTAGCATTTGTTAGGCTATGAAGTAATCTCTACTTATTTACCCATTTTTTCACTGAATTCTGAGGTTAGATCTTGTGTTAATATTTATCACCATTATATCAACAAAATCAAATACAAGGTTTGGCAGTTCAGTAAAGTGGTTAAGAATACAGAATTGAGTAAGGACCAGAGTACCTCTCTGGCCCTTCCTACATTTGTGACCTTGATTGAGTTAATTTCTACAAGTCTTGGTGTCCTTTTCTGTATGTATGAGTATATATATGTAATTTATAGGGTTGTGAGGATTAAACTATTGGCCTGTACCTAGTAAACATTACCTTAACTAATTTTAATATTTAATGTTAAATGAATAATAAATTTCTAAGATTTCATCAGTGTTTAGATTAATTTTATAAAATATATAGTAGTTTACAGTTCTGAAAATAAAATGCTAATATTAACATACAATAAAAGTGATGCTAAAAACTTATGTGAACTGTAATAAAAACAAACAGAAAACAGTAACTAGAACCAATTTTTAATGCTCTCCTGCCCTATTCATTTAAGACCCATAATTGATAAAATATATGGAAATTCAGAGAAGAAAATAATCACATTCGGCTGGAAATATTGAGAATGAATGCTTTGTGAAGAAAATGACATTTGATTTGGCTAAGTGAATCTATAACAGCTGAACTTTGATGTGGCCATTCCTACTAAAGGGATCAGCCGACACAAAAGGTGAGTGAAGGGATAGCACAAAGTGTGTTTGGAGTAGGTAGCTGGGATATGTGGGGAAGAGTGAAAGACAGCATGAAAAGAGAAGACTGATCTGGAATACAGAATAAACTGTGAAAATTAGGAAGAGAAACTATTAAGACATTTTAAAATAAAGGCAGTATGTAAAAGGGTGAGGTGCTTAAATTTTATAAGACTATAAATTATAGTTATGTTTAAAAGGAAGAAATCTGACAATGTATATAGGACAACTACTAAGTTGACTTTTTGACAGGTATGTTTCAATAATCTATTTCTCCCTGGTATTTTTATTTTTAGAAATAAATATGTTTCACATTTGGTAATGGAAAATAAGAAGCCCTTGAGTAATAAGTGTATTTCAGTTGGCGGAGACATTCATACCATTGTATCAATTTTGGCACCAAGTTGTCAATGTGTTTTTTTAAAATGTATCAGAAATAACTGCAATTGGCAAGAACAGACTTCAGGAAATTCTGCTACTAAACTGCTAAAAAGAGACTTTCAGATGTTTGGTGTTTGTTTAATATGCTGTATTGCTACTTAATCACCAATGAAAACATTTAGACAGACATTTTAAAAGCACAGTGAAAATGCTTTATACATTTGGTTTCATGACTGAGCTAGAGGAGTGATTTGAAAATTTTGGCATTAAGTTTGTGATGCTGTTTTCCAAGTACAGTTTTTCATCGATTTGTGTCACACAACCTCAAGCACTTCTGTCAAACAACTACGAGGTCAAACACAAAGCCAGGGGATCCATTATAGCTTTTGCTGGGTCAAAAGATCTCTTCCCTGTGAACTATTTGGTCAGCTATGTTTTCTAAAATGAACTGTGCTGTAGATAAGAGGCAACACAAAGCATGTTGTCTTTGTTTTTGGCTTTTTCAACTAAAGTAAATTTCATGGCAAGTGTGAAGTTCAATTCTGAAAATAATCACACTGCCTGAGCTCACAAAATAAACTAGATTAAAATCTTCTGCAGTATTGTATGTTCTCTGAATGAACAAAGGCCACTGGGGGCATAGAGAGACATGTGTTCCATTGCACATTCTGAAAGCCACTTTATTATTTGGACACAATAGCATTCTATTCAACTCATTAGAAAATGTCAGTTTTGCCAAGTTGGTCACTGGCTTACATCTACTTAGTGAAACTTTGATGTTACACAGATTAATAGTTTAAATTCTTAATCTGTTTCCTGTGAAGATACATGTAAAATATCCCTTTTGTTTTTAACAAAGGATTTCAGATGTTTTAATATCTGAAAAAAAATCACATTTTGCTGAACTGATTGCTCTGATTAATTGCTAATGTACCCCAACTATAAAAATAAATATAATGCCTACGTAGAAACTATTACCACCCTGAGAAAACATGTAAAAATTGACAAAATTGTGTTTTAATACTTGCTAATATAGCAATTTAGAAATAACAGTTCCTTTACTTCAACTAAGAAAAAGAGTCTTGTTTTGTATTTTCAATATGTAACATTTAGACGAATCAATTAAGAAGGGAAAATATTGCCTACTCTAAAATATCCAATGAGATGACATCCATGTATTACCAATCTCACACAACAAATAAATACTTGTCTTTTGAATTAATTTTACTTTTCAATGTTGGTACCAATTAACACACTATGTACAGTTTCATGGGTTGGCTATTTTAGGTGACTTAAATTTAACTGCTTTAACACTTCCTGTGACACTTCCTAAGAAGTTAGAAAAACTGCCTTTCCTTTTAAAATGAAATCTTTAGAGCACTTTTTTAAGGGAACAAAGATCATTATCAGAAAGTGCCTTTTATTAATTTTGTAGCAGCATGCAATACTGAAGAATCATGTCAAAGATCAAAGAATAATTAGAAATAAGAACAATCATTTGAGGCAGATTTGTCTGTGCTTTTGTTTTTAACTGACCCTGAAATCCGACATCTCTGGTTCTTGCCTGTGATTTAGCTGATGATGTTAGTCAATTCACTTAATGTATATACCTAAATTCTTCATCTATGAAACAAGGTTCAATATTTGTTTTGCCTTGCTGCTTAAGAATTTAAATCACATGGCACATGTTTACCTATGTAACAAACCTGCGCGTCCTGCACATGTACTCCAGAACTAAAAAAAAATAAATAATTTAGTGAGGAAGTATAAATAAAAATGCTTTGTATGTGCAAATTCTTAAATAATATAAAGTACTTAATAATTATTAACAGCTGTTTAGTAGTATATACAGGCAATCATGCTCCCAAGTTATCTTAAGTGTACTGACTCGCTTTATAAAATAAAAAAATAATTACACTAAAACACTTTAGGTCTAAAGAGTTAAACTCATAAAACAGTTTGGAGAACACATAAATCTATTCATGTTAAGAACTGGTTTTAAAAAAACCAGAAGTTTAGATGGCATCTTTAGAAAGTTTTGAGTATGAGTTTCTATTTATTATAACTTAGAAATATAGGAGGCAATTTTAAATTGACATGTCTCTTTGCTTTCTAGGAGTCCATTTTTCACAAATTAAGGTCACATTAGCCACATTATAAATTATTATGTGCTTTTTCTTCTTCTGAATGTTTATCTTAACATCTCATTACTTATAGGTCTTCACAGATTATTGGGCAAGGAAGTGAAAAACTTAAAATGACTTAAATATTACCGTTATTTGGTAATCTCTGAGTTGTTTCTTCCTACTTTTTTGACAACTATTCATGAGATAATTATTTGATCTTACTGTACAAAAGTTGCTTGCATGTGAATCAGTTCTTCAAATATCTCACCTTCTCTCAGCTCAAGAAGCCTCACCTCTTTTCCTTATCAAGTGTTATTTTTATACCCAGAAAAATAATTATTACTGATACTATTGCAGTTGTTGAGGAAGTAGTTTTTATTGTTACATATTAAAAAAAAAAATCATGTAACCTACCTGAGGGTATAACATTAAACAGGCAGGATTAATAATCCGAAAAAAGAAAAGTACATCAAACAATGGTTTCTTTGCATATTATTTCTGCTGTAAAATAATTTCTACCTATTTTGGTCTACATTAGAACCGTCTTTGTACCATCATTTAGCACTTAAAAATTTCTTGTAGTAGAGTTCGCTGTTACAGGTCTCTGTCATTAGATTGTAAATAATGTAAAGGTAAAAGTCTTGTTCAACTTTCATACAGCCTGATGCCAACCTCATAAATATTTGATGAAATGAATCATTCCACCTTTGCATAATTTTGAAGAATTATAGACAAATTGTTATTTTTGAGGAGAAATGTAATTCAACTTAAGATAATTTTTAGAACTACAGTATTTTCTTAATTTGAGAATTTTGAGGATTATAACAATGATATAGACAAAATAGACATAGTCCTATCCTTTGAGAATTTTAGTCTAGCACGAAAGACAATGAAAAATAATACAATATAATGAGCACTTCTTAAATTAAAAATAGCTAACTTATTTTAATGTGGAGAATAAGGCTTGTAGAATTATCTGGTAATAAATGTTGGTCCTCTCATATGTTGTAACTGACTTGAGTCAGTTGCTGAAACAATTTTGAGTCTCACTTTTCACTCATATAAAATGAGGAAAACAAACACTGTACAATGTGGTTAATAGGATTAAAGAAATAACAACCTCAAATATTATCTCCAAAGAAGAAAGATGTAGATATGTTAAAATACAACAAAACAAAAGACACTGAAGAATGTGTGTGAAGAAGAAACACACACTACTTCATTTATTTTAGTTCTCTCTGCATCTGACCCTTCTTTTGTAGGTTATGACATTAAACATGATACCTCTATTCAGGCATTGGTTATAAACCACTGTACGATTAATGTCTAAGTCTTTTGGTTGTTAATCCTTTGGTGGGGTTGTCTTCTGTCTTAATCCATGTTATGCTACTATTACAAAATATTACAGACTGAGCAAATAATAAAGAATACAATTTTATTTTCTTATCATTCTGGGGACTGGGAAGTCCAAAATAAAGCACTCTCATTTAGTGAGGGGCTTCCTGCTGCACCATCACATGATGGAAGCTAGAAGAACAAGCTAGCCTTATGCTGCATGAAACCTCTTTTATAAGGTCCTTAATGAAAAAGAAGCCTTCAGAACCTAATCACCTAATCACCTCTTAAACTCCAACTCTAAATACTACTACATTGACAATATATGAATTTTAGAGGGGATGCATCAAACTACAGAAATTAACAAGTTAAGTGAGTCACATCTCTATTAGGGTAAGAGGGAATCTGTCATACAAATTGCTCTAGAATTTTTTTTTTTTATCTTGAATCTAAAATCTCAGTATTAAAATATTTTAGAAACTATATTCCTTTCTAAATTATACAGGTGAGAAGAAAACAATACTTTTGTGTTTTTTTGAGAATCATTCATTCTAGGCCTAAAAGAACAAGAAAGTCAGAAGAAATCAACTGAATTTCAACACTTTTAAACTTTGGTTAACAAGTGATCCAAATCAAATATATACATAAATAAATATAGAAGTTATTAAATGGAAAAATAGTTTAAATAGTACATGGTAACTGTTTTTGGAAAAAAAATAGACAAACTTGTGCCAAATCTCATCAAGAAAAAATATAGAGAAATCAACAAGATTAACATTAGGTTCAGCAAAGTGCATATATAATCTAAAAACAGAAAAATGTTGCATTGTATACTAATAAATTTGAAAATTCAGATTAAATAAAATATTCCAGAGATATATAGAATATTTAATTAGGAAGACTTAGAAAACTTGAAATAGAAATAGACTTTAAGATTCTTAATAATAGGCTCACATGGTACTGAGATTTCTGTCAAATCTTTAAACTAGAGATGATTTCTCTGAGGGTAAATGTATAGAGAAGACATAAATCATTTGTTTATTACATAAGATTACTATAGTTCTTTTTTTTTAAATTGTACTTTAGGTTCTGGGGGACATGAACTCATACTCTTATGGCTGCATAGTACTCCATGGTGTATATGTGCCACATTTTCTTTGTCCAGTCTATCATTAATGGACATTTGGGTTGGTTCCACATCTTTGCTACTGTAAACAGTGCCACAATGAACATACGTGTGCATGTGTCTTTATAATAGAACAATTTATAATCCTTTGGGTATATACCCAGTAATGGGATTGCTGGGTCAAATGGAATTTCTATTTCTAGATCCTTGAGGAATCACCACACTGGCTTCCACAATGATTGAACTAATTTACACTCCCACCAACCACTGTTGTGGAAAAGGAATAAGTGTTCCTTTTCCTCCACATCCTCTCCAGCATCTGTTGTCTCCTGATCTTTTAATGATCGCCATTTTAACTGGCATGAGATGGCATCTGAATATGGTTTTGAGTTGCATTTCTCTTGATGACCAGTGATGATGAACATTTTTTCATATGTTTATTGGTCTAGTAAATGTCTTCTTTTGAAAAGTGTCTGTTCATATCCTTTGCCCACTTTTGAATGGGTTTGTATTTTTCTTGTAAATCTGTTTTAGTTCTTTGTAGATTCTGGATATTAGGTCTTTGCAAGATGGTTAGATTGCAAACATTTTTTTTTCCCATTCTGTTGTTTGCCAGTTCACTCTAATGATTGTTTCTTTTGTTATGCAGAAACTCTTAAGTTTAAGTACGTCCCATTTGTCTATTTTGACTTTTTTTGCCATTGCTTTTGTTGTTTTATTCATGAAGTCCTTGCCTATGCCTATGTCCTGAATGGTTTTGCCTAGGTTTTCTTCTAGGGTTGTTATGGTGCTATTCTAACATACAATCTAAGAAAATAATACACACGACAGGGTACTCTACATCTAACTTACATATAACCACAGAGTAATATTCTAAATAAAATATGAGTAATTTAATACAGAATTATATTTTAAAAATTTTGTGGTATGAGTTAGAAAGTGTTAATATAAAATTGAAAAGATTACCAGTGTTGTGCAAAACCACTTATGTGATTCACTACATTGATAGATGAATGCAATCACGTTAGAAATGAAAAGATACTTGATAAATTCAGCATCAGTTCCTGATTAAATAATAAAACACTTATGAATCTAAAATCAAAGGGAAACTTCTTATCATGAGAAAATATATCTTTCAGAAATCATTATTAAATGTGATATTTAATATGGATATTTAATATTCTTACAGAAACTCTTAAAAATATTACCATTAAAATTAGAAATAAAAAATATGAAAACTGCAATCACTGGCGTTAACTTTAAAATGCCCTCAACATAGCAAATATGATGAAAAAAATAGATTAATAAATACTTAAAAAGAGATGAGAAGTATGATTTGGTGATAATATGACTGTTTAACCCCAAGTCCAAGAAAACAGGTATTGGAGCAGCCCTTCAGAAGACACTTTTTCCATGCCTACTCAATGAATGTACATTCACCTTTTAAGAGCCTACTCAATAGACATAGAATTATTAATGACTATATTTACAAATACAGTTGACCCTTCAATAACATAGGTTGAAATGTGTAGACTCACTTATATGCAGATTTTTTATCTTTTCCATCTGTGGGTTTCCCAACCGCAACCAAATACAAATGAAAAATACAATATTTGGAGATGCAAAACTCATAGATACAAGTGGCTGTCTTTTTGTATATTTGAGTTCCACAGGCCAGCTGCAGAACTTGAAGGTGGGTTAATTTTGGTATTGAAGGAGATTCTGGAGTCAATCCCTCACAGATATACCTAGGCACAACTATATATTCATTTGAGCAAAGAAGAAAAAGCAAAGGAAGAAACACTAGCTAAATAATTTAATACATCGTTTATGTGAAACATTATGCAGTTTATTAAAACAAATATTTATCCCTCTGTGTATTGATAGGACAGAATATTTATTATATAGTGATAAAAGGTAAAAGGAGAAATATATGTATAACAGAAAACTGTCAAATAATATATATTAAATATACAATATGTAATCTGAAATTATACTCATTGTTTTATGTTTAATTTAGATTAAAATAATTTGTGAATAATATACTGACAATCTTCATTGCATAAAGCTACATTAATGATTCACTTTTTTTTAAGTACTTCCTTTTCCTAAAGATTATATCTTATTAAAAATAGAAAGCTGATCAATGATTAGATAAATTTTAAATGGTGGAAAAATAATCCTGTTAAAATTAAAAATATGTAAATATCATAATTTGGATATGCTTTCATTACATATAAAGTAATAATAGGAAGACATTTTTCAAATTTTAATCAGAATATTTATAAAGCTACTTTTCTGAAACTAGTGTACTATTCACTCAAATATTCACTTGAATTTTGAGTGTTGCATTATGAATTGAGGAACACATATTTGATAATTGTCTCACCCTAAGAAACAAAAAGTTATAGTTTTTTATTTTTCCCCAGGATATAATTTATCCTACTTGTCTAAAATTCTCATGCAATACTCTGAAATTATAGACATGTCAAGATGGAAGTATTTGCCTAATGCAAAGATTTATTTTAATCAATTTATTTTTATTGATTGATGCTTGTATATGTTGGTAGATTTTATCAAAATAAATTATACCCTCATAGCAAAGAAGGTCTTTAATCCATTTTAATGCATTAAGTGATAAGATGTAGTTTTGAATTTGAGCAATCATAGATAATACAATGTATCTGTAAATAACTGTTTTTATTATTTTTGTTGGTAGACATTCCAGCAAATTTTCCAGAGGAACGGTTGAAAACAACTTCTGTTTCTGAAGCCTCAAACTTCCAACGTAATTAAGGAAACAGAAAACTCAAAGTCCTAAACAGAATTGGGTACAGATTACGGGTGCCATTGATTAAGAAGAGACAGAGAGAGAGAGAGTCTATTCCTGACATCATATCCAGTCAGGGTTTTAGTTGTTAGTCTTGCACAGTCAATTTATAAATAAAAGTATGTTTTTAATATTATATTCTAGTTTCATGAATTCATCTGCATTTTACAAACTCAAATCCAAAGGGCCATAAAAATTGAATAATAGTCTCATTGTTGAAAACAGAATCAAAGGAGAAGAGACAGTACTTTTTGTTATTTATTCAACTAAATAGTAGGTTCATGTTATTTTTAAGAATCTTTTTTTTTTTTTCTCTGACTTCAGTAAGGCAAACCATTTATTTGATTCATCGCTGTCAAGAACTTCTCTGGAGATAATTCGCTTGCTCTGGGTACAGAGCAATGTGTTTTCAATCCTTTGTACAGTTTCCCTAACAACCCAGAATGTATTCTTTTACCTGTCACTTCTAAGATGCAAGTAACTATTTTCTATAACTATGAAAGACTTCAGAAAGCCTACAGGGCCGATGGTTAATGTTAATCAGACAATTTGATGGTGCCCATATGTCCAAAGTATTATATCGATAAGAAAATTGGGAAAAGAATTTAAAAGAAGAAAGGAAGTGATATCAATTGTAATAAGTGCAGCAAACCCTGAGCAGGGTATGTGTGTTTAGGCTGAAGACAAGTTAAGGCTATGTTCAAGTTATGAAATAAAAGCTGACAGAATTCACTTCAGATAAGATAGATTGAGGAGGCCAGAATGTATGCCAAGCCCAAAATATTTTGTGTTGTAATGTCATTTCTCTAAAAGTTGCTCTACATATTAGAGTATCTCCTACCATGTTATAAAATACTCATATAAGAATGTGGGACCATTATTGCCATATTAGTAAAGATTCTTACAATTTTTTTTTTTTTGTTACCAGTGAGAGAAAATTTCATTCAAAGTAAAAGAGAGAGAGAGAGAAAGAGAGCTGGCTCTCACTAGCTTAGGAACCTGAAAATTCATGGGTATATTCAATTTTACCCATGAACACATATTAAGGACTTGTTCAGGCTCGTTTCCTGTACATTTCTGGTCTCTGCCTTCTACAAACTTGGTTTCATTTTTAGGTTCTAAATGGAAGTCCGTAAAAATTATAAATGTTTTTCTTACAGTGACACGTTGGTTACAAAAAATCCAGCCTTACATTGTAAAGCCTAAGACAGGCAGAAACAATTTTTGATTCCTCCCAAGAGCCCAAACAAACAAACAAAAAGCCTCTCTCTGCTTCATGAGTTGCTTCATATGCCTATCTCTAAACGGATCACGTCAGCAGAAAATAAAATGTGATGTCTCTCAGACCTAGTTTCTTTCCTTCCATATTAGAGTGAAATCAGCCCTAAAAAGAGTAGACATTTGGCATACAGGGTTGTGAAGGGGTGGTGAATACCAGAGTAATAACAATGTATAGTTATATGAAGAATAGACATTGACAAAACCAACAAATACCTGCAATTCAAATATAGTCAGCATTATAAATCACACACATTAAAGCCGTGTGTACATGTTTGACTCCCCTATATGATTGTGTGACACTGCCATTACCATTTGTCATGTCTAACAGCTATGTTCAGGTGAAGCCAGCATTTTTCATCTTCAAAGCCAAATTTAAATTTCTGCAAAAGACTCTGATTAGCCCCGTTGGGGTTATTTGCTGACCCCTAGACCAGTCTATTAGGTAAGTGGACTATAGCCTTCAAGTACAGAGGATGTATTATGAGTATTGTTAGAAATGTATCATGGAGGGCAATTCTCCACCAAAGCCACATGATTAGACAGAGAATATACCAGAATAATGAGACTACTGCTCTGGAAAAATGAAATAATATATGTCCACCTGAGTACTTTCGTTTGCCCACCATACAGTGCCTGTCATTGTGGCCTTCTCACATTATATACTCAACAGTATTCCTAACTTCAATTAAATCTTTTTTTTTTTTTCACTCCAGGGTATCACATACAATTGTTTATAAATTGCCACTTCATTTTCAAAATAGTATTAAATTTTGGGTGGGACATTATTTTCATTTTAACCCACCAACAGTTAGCTACTTACTTATAATGCTGGTTTTCAAAGCCATGGATTTAAATTCACATTGAAGAATTGGTTTTACCTTAATTCAGGAGTACCAGTTACAGCTCCAACTCAAGCTAACCATTTTACAAATGTTGTATGTTTTATGCAAAAGGGAAGCTGGGTGTGCAATGAAAAGAATGATTTTTAGCCTGTGTTATTCATTATCACTATTGTACAAAATTCAAAAAACAGTTGACGATGGCAGCCTAGACTCATCTTTCAATCTTCTTACTTTACTATGTATGTTTTCTATCCCCTAGAGTTCATCAAATATACTCTTCCCTTCCCTGCCTCTACATGTCTGGCATAATCATCCCCATGATATTTTCTTTTCTGTTTCCCAGTCATGATGAGTTTAATCTGAGTTTCTGTCACATTTTTTTAAGAAAGTCTTGGATAATTTCATTTACATCAATTTAAAAAATCTAGTTCTTCAATTGCACTAGTCACATTTCAAGTGCACAGTAGCCACACATGACTCATAGCTACTGCATCAGAGAAAACAAATTAGGTGATCTTACTTAGCCTCATAATGACCCTTGAGATAGATTTTATATATTATCACCACTGCATAGTTGAGAAAAATATACACTTAGATTAACACAGTGAAACTTTTATGGCATTTACTGTTTGGCAGGTGCTGCTTTATATGTTTTACAAATACAATGGTATTGTTTGATTTTAATTCTCTCTATGGTATTAAAGAAATGTGCCCAAAGTAATGCAATTAGTAAGTGGCAGAGCTGGGATTTGAAACCCAGATCATCTGGTATTCGCATCTGGGATTTTAACTCCTTTCTATCTTGCCTTTCTAACTGACTAAAGGGTATTTGAAAGGCAATTCAAGTAGAGTAAAAAATGAGATTTTCAAAAAAACTAATTCTTACTTGATTGAAAAGTAAATGTTCTCAACCTTCCCAGTATTATTGTAGCTCAAATCTAAAATTAATGTTATATAGAAATCTTGTAGGGGACAATGTCAATAGCATATAGACTTAATTTCAAGAAAAAATTCTCAAAGGCACAGGCAGAGATCTCATTCTTCCAAACCATTCAAAGCCAACTAAAATGTCAGGAAGGCTTCAGCTAAGTTCGTTCTGCTCAGCATACATCCCACTATCCCTTTCAATTTATGTACAGGGTATTTAATTTCACTGTGTGTTGACTTTCTCATCTATAACCTAAGGAGAGTATTGCAGCTGATTTTATAAGGTTGTTTTGCATATTAAATTAAGACATGTCAATAACTTCAAACAAAGCTTGATGCCTAAATAGCATTTAATTCATATTAAAAAGTTTTTACTATATGATGATTTCATGACTAAGATACTATCACAATCCCCATTCCACCTCTTCCTATAACTTTGATGGGCTTATACTTGCTCCCTTTTCATGGTGTCTCTAAACATTACATGTGTAATGTGTGGTTACAAGGACCTGGGGACAACTTTTCTGTATTATCATCTTATAATGAGAGCAAGGTTCTCATACTTAAAGTAGGAGAGTAACTGAGATGACAGGCTCTAGATTCATAATTTCTAAGTTTGAATCATGGCCTGACACTTTGTAGCTATGTAAACTTGAAAATAGTTATGTATGTTTATTTCTTTTCCTTGGAAGTATTTGGCTGTAACTACCTCATAACATTAATATTTTGAGGATTAAATTTAAAAATAAAACTGTAAAAGTAGAATAAAACATAATTGGCTTATTATAATGCCACATCAATGTTAGTTAATATAGATGAAATGGAGGCTCCCTAAAATCACATACATACATAAACTTCAGATAAACAACTGTATTAGTCAGGTTTCCCTAGAGAAACTGAACTAATAGGTTAGATGTATATACAAAGAAGAGTTTATTGAGGAATATTGACTCACCCCATCTCAAGGTGAAGTCCTACAATAGGCCATCTGCAAACTGAGGAGCAAGGAAGCCAGGTTCGAGTCTCAAAACCTGAAAAGTAAAGAAACCAATAGTGCAGCTTTCAGTCTGTAGCCAAAGGCCAGAGAGCACTTGTCAAATTACTGGTGTAAGTTCAAGAGTCCAAAATCTGAAGAACTTGGAGTCTGATGTGGGAGGGCAGGAAGCATCCAGCATAGAAGAAAGATGAAGCCCAGAAGACTCTGCTAGTTTGGTCATATCACTTTCTTCTGCCTGCTTCATTCTAGCAGCATTGGCAGCTGATTAGATGGCGCCCACACACATTGAGGGTGGGTCTGCTTCTCCCTGTCTACTGACTCATATGCTAATCTCCTTTGGCAATACCCTCACAAATACACCTAGGAACAATTCTTTTAATCCTTCATTCCAATCAAGTTGACACTTAATATTAACCATCACAACTATTGAGCACATTGTATGAACTTAGAACCATGCAAGACACAAAAAATTTATCTTGAGAAATAGTGAAACATACTATTATTAGTTAGATGATGGTATAACAAAGTAATTTTGAACACATTATTGACTTTGGCATTGGAAGATGGCTGTCCTTACCTTATAGTCAAGTCAAAACTATTTATTTATCAGAAGTGAGTTAACAATTTGTTTGCAAGTATCATTGGGTTCTTGCTCACCTCTTCCTGGCTTGCTAATGTCACTATACCCAGAAGCTTGCAGAAAAATATTGAGTTTAGTTGTCAAACCTATTCATAATCAATTTGCACCTTTAAAGTTACTATACTGTCTAGCTCACACACAGTAACAACATCAAATTTCCTCCATGTGTATAGCAAAGTCAAGTTTTCAAAAGCATAGAACACTTATGTCTATATCCATTTTGTACCACACACTGGTAATTTACCAAGGATAGAAATCTATTTTCTCACAGTTCTGAAGGCTAGGAAATTCAAGATCAAGGCATTGGCAGATTGAGTCATCTGGTGAGAATTACATGCTCAGAGGGGACACATTTAGGCCACAGCATTCTCCTTCTGACGTTCCCCTTCTGCCATGTGAAGAAAAAGTGTTCTTTCCTCCAGAGGATGCTACATTTGAGGCACCATCTTGGAATCAGAGACTGAGCCCCTATGAAACAACAAACCTCCTGGTACCTTGATTTCCCAGCCTTCAAAACTATGAGAGATACATTTCTGCTCTTTATAGGTTACCTAGTCTATGATATTTTGTATACCTGCACAAATTGACTAAGATAACTTACTTTTTATTATTTTGTTGAAAAATACAAAGGAAGATCCAATTAGCTAGATACTCTGAATGTATGAAGGGGATCACAAAACTTCAGGGTAAGTCTTTGACAGTTTCTGTTTTACCTATGGCTTTGTACTATTTTATAACAAAATGACTATTTTCTACAAAGGTCTGTATCAAATCAGATACAGACCTTTGTATAAAAAGGTATCTTTGAATAAAAGTCAGAACATAGCTCATTATAAATCCTCCTCTAACTATTTAAAGTGTATTCTATACCCTGTCAGGAAAAAGAGGTAGCATAGCAAATCCTAGATATCTGGAAGATACATAACTTACATCTAAGTTGATAATACTCTGGAGTCAGGCTGTATAACCATTAAGTGCTTTCAAAATAATTTCTAATGCAGTAAATAAGTGGAAAGAAAAGTAACAGGCCAATATGGCATAAATATATGATACATATACCTAACTTCTCAAAATAAATTGATAAATTATCATTAGACACTTGAAAACATGTAGTGGGAAATACAATAACTTTGATAAACAAATAAGTAAATATATTAAATCAATATTGGCGCTATTATATAAGAGGTCTGTATTCATAAATTATTCAATGATTGAAACTTTGTTTTTTCCTCTATAAAGTTTTTTAAAAAAAATATTTACCTCAGGACTTCAAGTAGAACTGCAAGTCACTGCTCAACGATATAAGAGAGGACACAAACAGATGGAGAAATATTCCATGTTCATGGTTAGGAAGAATCAATATCGTGAAAATGGCCATACTGCCCAAAGTAATTTACAGATTCAATGCTATCCCCATCAAGCTACCAACGACCTTCTTCAAAGAACTGGAAAAAAACACCTTAAACTTCATATGGAACCAAAAGAGAGCCCGCATAGCCAAGTCAATTCTAAGCAAAAAGAACAAAGCGAGAGGCATCACAATACCAGACTTCAAACTATACTACAAGGCTACAGTAATCAAAACAGCATGGTACTGGTACCAAAACAGACATATAGACCAATGGAACAGAACAGAGGCCTCGAAGGCAACATAACATATCTACAACCATCCGATCTTTGACAAACCTGACAAAAACAAGCAATGGGGAAAAGATTCCCTTTTTAATAAATGGTGTTGGGAAAGCAGGCTAGCCATGGGCAGAAAGCAGAAACTGGATCCCTTCCTGACACCTTACACTAAAATTAACTCCAGATGGATTAAAGACTTAAACATAAGACCTAACACCATAAAAACCCTAGAAGAAACTCTAGGCAAAACCATTTAGGACATAGGCGTAGGCAAGGACTTCATGACCAAAACACCAAAAGCATTGGCAACAAAAGCCAAAATAGACATATGGGACCTAATCAAACTCCACAGCTTCTGCACAGCAAAAGAAACAGTCATTAGAGTGAATCGGCAACCAACAGAATGGGAATAAATTTTTGCAGTCTACCCATCTGACAAAGGGCTGATATCCAGAATTTACAAAGAACTAAAACAGATTTACAAGAAAAAAACAAGCAAGCCCATTCAAAAGTGGGTGAAGGTTATGAACAGACGCTTTACAAAAGAAGACATACATGAGGCCAACAAACACATGAAAAAATGGTCATCATCACTAGTCATTAGAGAAATGCAAATCAAAACTACATCGAAATATCATCTCACACCAGTTCGAACGCCGATCATTAAAAAATTTGGAGACAACAGATGCTGTAGAGGATGTGGAAAACTAGGAACACTTTTTCACTGTTGGTGGGAGTGTAAATTACTTCACCCATTGTGGAAGCCAGTGTGGCGATTCCTCATGGACCTAGACATAGAAATTCCATTTGACCCAGCAATCCCATTACTGGGTATATATCCAAAGGATTATGAATTGTTCTATTATAAGGACACATGAACACAAATGTTCACTGCAGCACTATTTACAATAGCAAAGACCTGGAACCAACCCAAATGCCCATCAATGATAGACTGGACAGGGAAAATATGGCACATATACACAATGGAATATTATGCAGCCATCAAAAATGATGAGTTTTTGTCCTTTGTAGGGACAGGGATGAACCTGGAAACCATCATTCTCAGCAAACTGACACAAGAACAGAAAATCAAACACCACATGTACTCACTCATAGGCGGGTGTTGAACAATGAGAACACATGGACACAGGGAGGGGAGCACTACACACTGGGTTCTGTTGCGGGGAAACAGGGAAGGGACAGCAGGGGGGTGGGAAGTTGGGAAGAGATAGCATGGGGAGAAATGCCAGATATAGGTGAAGGGGAGGAAGGCAGCAAATCACACTGCCATGTGTGTACCTATGCAACAATCTTGCATGTCCTTCACATATACCCCAAAAACCTAAAAAAAAAAATTAAAAAAAAGAAACAAGTAATCTGCAAAAAGAAAAGAAAAAACATATTTACCTCACATAGTTGTTACAGAAAAAAAAATTAATGTGAAGTACCAGGAACAGAGTCTGGCACACAGAACCTGAAATTTAAGAAAGTTTGTTGATTATTGATTATGATAAAAATAAGTATTTAGGTCAGAAGTGGTGGCTCACGTCTAAATCTCAGCTCTTTGGGAGGCCAAGGTTAGCCAATTGCTTGAGCCTAGGAGTTTGAGAACAACCTGGGCAACATAATGAGATTCCAGCTCTAAAAACATAAGCAAAATTAGCTGGATGTGGTGATGCACACCTGTAGTCTCAGAACTTAGGAGGCTGACGTGATAGAATTGCTTGAGCCTGGGAGGTCAAGGCTGCAGTGACCTGAGATCCCACCAGTGCAGTATAGCCTGAGTAACAGAGAGATCTTATCTCAAATAAATAAATAAATAATTTATATTAATTTGAATAATGAGATACTGGATTTATTTTAAATTATCTTCCTAGCAATTGGTTCTAGAATTAAAATTGAATTTTACACTGAAAGTAAATTTGCTTTTTGCTGAAAATATAAATTACATGTTTTTAAAGAGATAAAATAAATTTAATAACATTTCATATACTAGATATGATGGTAATTTTTGATATTTTCTGACGTTTTGTGACTTTAAAGGTGAAACTTTCATAGAATAGAAATTTTATTAGTTTTAATAAATATATATAACCATATAAATGATAGAGTCAGGAGGAAGGGAAATTCTGGGCAGAATAGGGTAGGTCCCCAACTGAGGACCCCACTTTCAAGCCTGGAACTGTGGCCCAAAGTGAGGATATATATCCCTGTTTTCCCACTCAAATGTTGCCTTTTCCAAAACCAGCCCTGGTCCACCTTGCCCCCCATCCTGTGCCCATAAAAACTCCAGGCTCAACGTGCAGAGATGAAAAGAAGCTGGATGTCAGAGATTGTGGTCAATCATTGGAGAGAAGTAGCTTGACTTCAGAAGGACAGCTTGGCAGCATAGCCTCGGAGAGGAGTCCAGCCATCGCAAGCCGGAACCTCAGGGACAATTTCCTTCCTACTTCATTCCCTTTTCAGCTCCTCTTCACACTGAGAGCCACTTTTATAGACAATAAAATCCTCTTCATTTATCATCTCCAATTTGTTCATGCAACTTCATTCCTCCTGGATGCTGGACAAAAACTTAGGTGTCAGTGCAAAAGCCTATCACTCTGACTCTCCACTAAGCTGTTAACACTTAAACCATCATGGATGGCAAAGGTAAAAGAGCACTGACTGAAACACTCCTTCTGGGGCTTCAGAGGTTATGGGCACACCCCTAGATGCTGCCACGAGTCAGTAAAGACTTTATTCCTGCCAGTGACCAAAAGCACTGACTTCAGCTCCTGCACCCACTCACCTCCCACAAGAGGTAGAGCACAGCAGGTTTGAGTGAGTGGAGTTTGTCCCTGCCAGCATATGTGCACTCTAGTTTCCACCCATGAAAGGGTCAGGAAAATTTCTTGCTTCACAGCCACCACTACAATCAAGATGTAGATCATTTCCATCACTTTGGAAAGTTACCTCAGAGCCCCTTTCAGTTGATCACCATATCCACACACACAAAATTAAAACACTCTTCTTTCAGAAATATATATTTGTTAATTGAAAAATAAAAAGCATATATATTTATTGTATACATAATGCTTTGTAATATATATACATTGTGTAATGACACCACTAAGCAAATTAACATATACATTACCTCATATCCTTAATATATGCATTACCTACCATACTTCGTAGTAGGAACCCTTAAAATTTGCTGTCTTAACAATTTTCAAGAATAATATGCTGTTGTTAATTATAGAAGGAATAAATGCAAGAGATATATTGTACAACATAGAATATACTGTTCTGATTTCTATCTGTTTTTATTTTTCTATTGAGTATGTC
Organism: Sapajus apella; assembly: GCF_009761245.1. Taxonomy (NCBI): domain Eukaryota; kingdom Metazoa; phylum Chordata; class Mammalia; order Primates; family Cebidae; genus Sapajus; species Sapajus apella. The sequence continues at coordinate 28,143,650 of NW_022436964.1, read as the reverse complement.
AGTTCTAGGGACTTTCCAATCAAATAGGTTTGTATAAAAGAACCATAGTAAACATATATGCTTTAAGGTTGCCATCGGTCAGATGCTAACCCAACAGCCTAGAAGTGATCAAATATTTCAAAATCTTGGCCTGTGGTCATGGTAGTCAGGCTGCATATTTTTATTTTATATATTCTACACAAGAAAAAATAGTAAATGTATTCAATCATTCTAAGAATTATTTTAACTACGGAGATTATTTTGATGTTTTAGCAAAAGATTACCTCTATTTTATCATTATATATGCTTTTAGCTACTAGAAGAAACACATCATTTTGTAATAAAATTTTATTTGATATAAAGAATAATTATTAGTTGCATACTTTCTTGAAAAATGTACTATGTAACGTAAGTTGTAAATTATCACCAAAAATTACTTTAAATAATTAGAAACAGATAATGAGAGCTTTCAAACTTTTAGTGAATATTGCAAAGTACAGAAAAAATATATTTTGAGGACTTTAGATAATTGTAGATCTTGGGCTAAGTTAGATGCAAAAATATTTTTTCTTTAAAGCATAAAAATAGTCTAGAACTGTCAACTATAAACACTTGATATTGTATCAATGATCTTTTAAATATTTTTTGTTTTCATGATAAATGTCGATCCAGAAAGAAATGAGCCACCTTTTATATATGATAATACTATAATTGAACCCATAGTGCTTTGGGCTAAAGGGAAATGTCCTTGATTTTTAGGTGAATGTTAATTAGTTTCTAAACCCAAATCTACCAGGAAGTCTTATTAAAACTGATTCTGAATAATGATCCCTACACTTTTATTCCTGGTGTTTGACATGTCTGACAGAATCTCTAAATTTTGCATTGACCAAGAGACAGCTTAACTTTTGTCATTCTCTAAACCATGTTCTTCCTTTTGAGTTTCTGATTAGCCTTTCCAAAGAGGAAATAAGACATGTATTTATCTTAAAATGCAGAGGGATGACTTTGAATAGAATAGGAGGCAGGTTTGCCCTAAGCAGTTCCTAGCTTGACTTTTCCCTTTAGCTTAGTGATTTTGGGAGCCCAAGATATTTTCTTTCACATTTCCCGGCTTTTGTTTTTAAAAATATTTTCAAGAAAGCATTTTAGAAAAAAAAATGAGTCTTTGGTTCCAGGTTTCATATAATCTTTCACGGCTAGGATGATTTATTCCTATATAGGTAGGTCTTGAGTTACTTGGAAAGCTCATTTTTAGCAGGTTGTGAAGTCTCACATCCTCTGAAGAGATAATAGTGGGAGGAAGGGAGAACAACAAAAATTACAACAAAGAAAGATTCTGGAAAATTAATATAGGCTACATTATTCAGCAGTCCACATATCAGTAGGAAGGTATGAAAGTGACTTATGTAGTAAATACATTGCTTTTTATTTTCTTCTGAAGTTTAAGTTATCTAATTTCAGTTCTTAGGGCTTTATGAAAGCATAGTTTATTTTTCAATAATTTCAACTTACGTAAAACAATGGAAAAAGAAAAGAAAGCAGAAAAGAAATATTTTGGAGACTTGTAGCCATACATAAAAATTATAATTCAATACAAACTATAGAAAATAATTAAACTTGAAAACATTAGGCCAGGCTAGAATCTAACAACAGGTGTACTCTAGTTTTTGAAACATAATTTTTGTCTTGCCAGTTTCCCATTTTTACTAAAGACAATCATGGTATGACCAATTTTCTTTATTAAACTTGGCCAGATTATTTGTACAAAGTATGGCAAGAATAATTATTTTTCACATCAGCTATATAAAATTGGCTTTGATGAAACTGTGTGCCATAAAAGAAATATGAAATAAGACTTTTTAAATGCTGAACCCAGCCATCAATTTGTGCTATCAAGTATATATGAGGTAAGTCAATTTTCTCTTTTCTTGAGGTTCCAAGACAAACCTTGGGTTCCTAGACCTGTTAGAAAGTAACATTTTTTACTTAACACAGGTCAGAAACACTTTACAGAGACTACGTAAACTATGAGGCCAGTTTTCCCTACAGCATTTATTGACTCCATATGTTGTTTGATTTCTTAAAGGAAAGCACGCCATTCCAGTCAAAGCCTTGGTAAAATAACCATTTTCTCCAATTGTGTCCTGTTAAAAAATGGAAACAGATTCTTACTGCACTTGTGCAAATAACTATATTGCCGTGAGTTAAGAATACTGACAAACAGTTTCCAAATTCTGGAGAAATCAGGTAGAGAGAAATAAATATGCTCCAAATTTTGTGCATAGGAGTATACTAAATTGTAAAAAGCTGTCAATAACTAGAAACGTTTCAAGATTGAAAAACAAAAGATGGGCAATGATTTAAGAAAATTTTAAAAATATTATTTCAGTCCATATAGTTAATTTCTGTTCTGCTTAATATTCATGAACGTCTTAGCTCTCCCTGAGCCCTGAAAGTTTTTCCTCCATTTTCATGTGACAATCTCAAAAGTTTGCAGAAACCTGCTTTCAAGAGCATTCGTTAAGAGTTTTATAGTTTATTATAAAACCACCTTTTAAGAGGACCAAGACAACAGAACAGTTGTCATCTTTGGATGACAATAAGTTTTAGGGAAGCTATAGTAAAAAAAAACAAAAAAAAACTGAAAAAGAAATGTTACCTCTGTGGCATATAATAATTTTAATATAACAATTACGATTTTTATTGATAATGTACATCAAGTACACTAAGTCACATCAGAATTATAGGAGTTTCTCTTAATTTTGGTACATATATCAATAACATATTTATACAAACACAACCCAAAGAAAAACAAACACCATGCCATACATGGCAATGCTTCCTGTATAATTTTTGTACCCCATAAGCCAAATTATATCATTTTTGGACTTTAGTGAATCTAATATCTTACCAAATTAATTAGGTCAGAACAATAGGTAATTTATAATTTGATTTTGGAAAGTTTGTCAAATATCAAAACTTTAAAACACTTGATATCACAAAATAGAATCACAGATCATTGTAAAATTATTCATTCATTTAAAGTGATAACTCAAGGATTTCAAAAAAAGGCAAAAACCTTCATTCTTTGAGAGAGGCGATATAATTTTTCAAACAATAAGCCTTAATAAAAACACTCTAAAGCCAATTAAATTTGTGTTTCAAATTTGTATAAGCTATCTATAAAATTGTAATTTTAACACAAGACATAACTTTACTTTAAAGTAAGATATTACTTTAATTGTAATTTTAACACAAGATATAAGCCTTTTATAAACTTCATACCCTTTATTAAGGAGTAAGTTAATGCTTCAAGAAAACCTTGTTGGCTGGGCACAGTGGATCATGCCTGTAATCCCAGCACTTTGGGAGGCCAAGGTGGGCAGATCACCTGAGGTCAGGAGTTCGAGACCAGCCTGACCAACATGGAGACACCCTGTCTCTACTAAAAACACACAAATTAGCCAGTTGTGGTGGCACATGCCTGTAATCCAAGCTACTCAGTAGGCTGAGGCAGGAGAAATGCTTAAAACAGGGAGGCAGAGGTTGCAATGAGCCAAGATCATGCCATTGCACTCCAGCCTGGGCAACAAGAGTGATGCTCCATTTCAAAAAAAAAACAGAAAAGAAAAGAAAAAAAGAAAACCTTGTTATGCTGATATGTGGGCCCACATGCTGATCTTTCATCAGTGTGCTTTTGACATTAATACTTAATTTAGAGAGAAACTGAATTTATTTATCTTTCTAAATTAGCCCTTACAATCTCATGCACCCACCTCTTCCACAATAGTCTTTGGGCTTTGAAGAGTTGAATAGCTTTAATTTCTGACCCTGTGTCTCAGGAATGCAGTTTATTTTGATTGATGTCTACTATGGGGCCTGAAGATGAGGCTTTAATTGCTGCCAGTGTTTAAGATTTAGTAGGACTTGGTATCCTTTTTAGACCCAGAAATCAAAGCTCTGTAACTCAATGTCACAAGGACTTTAAAAGCATGTACAGCAAGATATAGGGATGTAACAACCTTAATTTAAAAAATTAAATCTCACTTTTTCTAAGAAAAACAAACAATAATAATAATGTAGGAATAATTTAGATCAAACATAAAATCTGTTAGGACACTTACTAAAGGGCAAAAAAAAAAAAAAAAAAAAAAAAGACCTTCAGCAGTGCACAGAATATTATGTTGGAAGAAAACATTTCCTATATAATGTTAAGAAATCATGACTTTTAAAAGTGGAGAGAAAGTCAAAAAAGAGTAAGATGCAGTAAAAGTTGAACTTTGGGTTAAAAAATTAAAATCTCTTGTAATTTATTAAGAGTAAATCAATCCCTTGAGAAAATTTTATCGTTTTAACCAAAGATTTTGTGTATAAGAGTTTATAAGTCCCCTTTAAATATAAATAACTTGATCATATAAAAAGTTTTCTAATTAAAAAATGAATCCTTTTATACAGGCTATTCACGACATGCTCGAACTTTCTTGTTTTTCATGCAAATCTTTCTTTCTTAAAGAATCAGTCATCTCATTTTAGGACTAAATTTACCATACATGATTCTTTCTCATATAAAATTATTTCTCTTTAACCTTTATTAGCACAAAAACCTTTTTATTTTTATAACTTTCTTTACATTTCTCTTATTTCCTGGCTCCTTTACCTTGTTTTATACTTAAGCTTTAAACAAGCTTTTAATTAAACTTGTTTATCTTTTCTAAAAAGAGATACAATTTTATTTTAGCAAAAATATTTTCCTACAATATATTTTTATTGAAAAATACTCAAATAATAGTATAACTATTATTTAACTTTATATTCTATATTATGACAAGTTTGTCTATTAATATTTATTCTATTATATTTACCCAACTATTTTAATTCTTTACCTAGATTATTTATAAAAACTGCAATAGACATCATTTAAAGTTATGGAACCACCACTGCAAAATGATAACTGAGACAGTGAAAAAGAGTTGACCTAACTGATTCCATTTTCCTTTTAACTTCCAACATGTCTTTGTTTATTCCTAGCATAGCACTTTTATTTTCTTAAGACAATTAATTAGAATTCTTATATATTTTCAGCAGTGAAACTTTGGGAGGAATGCAGTTTATAGTTTAGTTTTAAAACAAAGACAATGACAGTTCTTTCCCAAAACAAACCTATTATTGCCTCTGGACTAGACTGCCTAAAGACACAGGTATAGAAGTTACGGTAATCTTACTAAATTCAAGATCTGGCTAGTTTCATTAAATCAAATTAATGTGTTATTTATTTAAAAACACACATGTAAAGATAATTTTGTTGAGGCTGGGTTTATAGTTTTGCAAACCCTATGGCAAATTTTGACAACTTATAGTATTTGGCAGGAATAAGTATAAAATTTCTTGATGAATAAATTCAAGCAAAAATGCTTTCTGACAGTTTTTAAGATATTTCTAATATTACCAATAATTTTAAATCCTAAGCAAACCAAACCAAAACAAAAAAATAACAAAAAATAAACAAAGCTGGAGGCATCACACTATCTGACTTCAAACTATATTACAAGGCCACTATAATCAAAACAGCATGGTACTAGTACAAAAACAGAGATATAGACCAATGGAACAGAACAGAGGCCTCAGAAGGAACACCACACAACTACAACCATCTGATCTTTGGCAAACATGACAAAAACAAGCAATGGGGAAAGGATTCCCTATTTAATAAATGGTGTTGGGAAAGCTGGCTAGCCATATGCAGAAAGTTGAATCTGGATGCCTTCCTTACACCTTATATAAAAATTAACTCTAGATGGATTAAAATTTTAAACATGAGGCCTAATGTCATTAAAACTCTAGAAGAAAACCTAGGCAATACCATTCAGGACATAGGGCATAGGCAAGAACTTCATGGCTAAAACACCAAAAGCAATGGCAACAAAAGCCAACATAGACAAGTGGGATCTAAGTAAACTTAAGAGATTCTGTACAGCAAAATAAACTATCAATAGAGTGAACCAGCAACCAACAGAATGGGAAAAAATTTTTTTCAATCTACCTATCAGACAGAGGGCTAATATCCAGAATCTACAGATAAATTAAACACTGCATGTTCTCACTCATAGGCAGGTGTTGAACAATGAGAACACATGGACACAGGGAGGGGAGCACTACACACTGGGGTCAGTTGGAGGGAAATAGGGGAGGGGTGGTGGGGGGTGGGGAGCTGGGGAGAGATAGCAAGGGGAGAAATGCCAGATGTAGGTGATGGGGAGGAAGGCAGCAAATCACACTGCCACGTGTGTACCTATGCAACAATTTTGCATGTTCTTCACATGTACCCCAAAACCTAAAATGCAATAAAATAAATTGGGGAAAAAAAAAAAAAAGAAAAAAACAACCCCATCAAAAAGTGGGCAAGGATGTAAACAGACACTTCTCAAAAGAAGACATTTAAAGCTAGCTAATTTATTAAAGACTTAAGTTATATAAAGTTGAAAGAGCATTTGACTAGTCTTTGATTTTTTCTTGATAAAGTGAGTGAAGCACTTGATTTTCTTAATAGAATTAGAGTTGTTTATGTATTTTCAGTAGTGAAACATTGTGTACACAACACATAAATACATAGATGTATTTGGCATGCCAACAGAATCACATCTCATAGATTCCTAAGACTTTTTTTTCCTTATTTTAGACGTGCAAACTCTTGATAACATGTTTTCTAACCATAGCAGTTGTCAGCTAAATAGCCCGAGTCTGCATATTAAAGAAAACAACTCAGGTGAAAATCAGCAAAATTTACATCATAAGGTACAAAGAAAATGGTGAGCTAGACAAATTAAAACTGATTTTATTGCCAACTGAACATAAAATTATAGGAATATAAAGGTCTTCAAATATATAGACACACATATAACATACACACATACATACATACAATGTTCTTCAGCTTCTACTTCAGTACTTTAGCCATAAGATAAATACAAAGTTGCTGGCTTGCAAAAACAAACAAACAACCTCTTAGACCCAAACAGTGGTTTTTATCTCAGTAGAAAAGTAACAGCAGATTTAAAGAAAGCAGAAAAGAAAATAGAGTAAAAGGGGACCTACGAACTCTACCGTTTGCAGGTCAAAGTTAGGGCTCTTTTTCCTTAAGGTAAATGTGCACAAAACTGTTATTACTTCCTCTGTACTCTGGCCAGTAGTGGTGCCATAAAACCTACACAGTGCTCAAAAGGTGTCATTCTTGCTGTTTGCCCCTTGTTCTTAGATTATTTGTTCCCCCTTCCTTTTATTTTTCTTAAAAGGAGGAATTGAGGTGTGGCCTAGGGTTTTTGTGGGGCATATCTGTATGTGTTGCTTGTAGGAAAAACTCCACAACGTGTCACCTCTGAGTTGTTTCTACCCTCTTATGTGTCTCAGTTTCCCTGTCCAGCGGTCATGACCTCTGAGAAGGTTCAAACACTGTGTAATCAGCCCTTATATATATTTCCTGGATGAGTCATTTTTAAAATTATTTTTTGTTGAGGATTTCCCTGCAGAGCTGCTGCACATGATTGGGGCTCAACTTCCCAGACACCTCCACAAGGCCCTGGGACGAAGGAGTACCTTTCAGATGGGAGGAACAAATTCCCTTTCTCTTTGAAGCTGAGAAAACTTAGTATCTCATTAACCTATGAAAACAACAGTTCAGTTCCTCATGCAAATATGCACAGACAACCCAAATTACGATTAATTTTGGGAGAACAAGCAATAGAGAACACCCTTAGAATGCATCTGTGAACTAGAATTAGGATTCTTAAACAACAACTTTCTAGGAGAAAAAAAAGGAAAAGCAGCCAAGACCACTTTCTGTAAACTGCTCAGCTACTTCTAACTTTGTAGCTGTCATCTGCTATTACATATGCCAAGGTCAAATCCACTCCCAGTGCAAAATCATCTCTGGTACCCCAAAAGCCAAAAAGTTGAGGTCATGCAAAGAATCTGCCCATAACTCCTGAGCTCCACAAAGAAAACAAAACACCCAAAAGAGGGGGAGTAGAGCCTTTGTTCTGAATTCTTGAAAGGGATTCAAGTCATTAAAACCCTTCTCTAGACTGTTTGGTAATGCAAATGGCAAAGGGAGAAAAATGTATAAGGTGGAAAAAATAAAATGAAAGAACAATTTTTTTAAGACAGGAAGCAAACACAGAAACCAAACACATAGTTTTTTTTGTTGATGTCTCCTTTTTTTAATTTTTATTTTTTTACAGCTGTGAGGAATCTTAGCCAAATTAGAAAGTACGTTTTACTCATAATTCAGAATTCTCACTCGGATTTGACCAAGTCAGCTAGAGTTGGTAAAATCCAGTAAGAGAAAAACTGGAGCAAACAACAACAACAAAATAAAACTGACAATATGATCACTAAACACTCTAATGGCAAGGAGAAATTAAGACCAGCTAGTTGTTAACCATAACTTTAGTCAAAACAAATCCCAGTTCACTTACTTACCCAAGGTTGGGTCTCAGGCTGAAGAATTCTCTCTACAATCCTAGAAGAAGGAAAACAAAACAAACAAAAAGCCTCATCTTCACTGTTGGAAGTGAGTTCAAACTTCATAAAGGAGTTTTCTGCCTTCCATCATCATGAAAGCAGGAAAAACTTGCCTTTCTTGTTTGAGAATCAAGTAAAACTCCAAAAACAAGAGGAGTTTTACAGCAAAATAAACGTTAGATCTCAACTTAATTTTGGAAGGTGAGGGATTCTCTGCAGGGGCTACTCTCAGACCTCAGCAAATTGTCCTATTTGTTTGAACCTTAAAGTTAGCTCATGCCAGTACCAAGCACCAATAGAAGATTGGCCAAAGGTCACGTGCATCTCCACTCAGAATCTCTTCGTGGTTACAAATGTGAACCCTGAAAATTTGAGACAGGTCGTAGTTAATTTAGAAAGCTTATTTTGCCAAGATTGAGGATGCACACCTGTGATACAGTCTCAGCAGGTCTTGATGAGATGTGCCCAAAGTGGTCAGAGCACAGCTTGGCTTTGTTTCTTTACCGTTTTTTTTTTGGTTGGTTTTATACATTGTAAGGAGACATAAGACATAAATTAACATATGTAAAATGACCCTGGAAAGGCAGGACAACTCAAAGCGGGGAATGGGCTTTCAGGTCAGAAGGAAGTGGGAGACAACCTGTTGCATTATTTTGAGTTTCTGATTATCCTTTCCAAATGAGGCAATCAGACATGTATTTATCTCAGTAAGTAGAAGGATGACTTTGAATAGGAGGTACATTTGACTTAAGGAGTTCCCAGCTTGAGTTTTCCCTTTAGCTTAGTGATTTTGGGGGCCCAAGATATTTTCCTTTCACAGGACAAAAAGAAAACAAAACAGAAAAATGCCTAACTCTGTACAATATTTGAAAATATTTATTCTGAGCCAAATGTGAAGACCATGTCCCGTGGTATAGCCTTGGGAGAGCCACGATGTTGAGTTACAGCTTGATTTTATAAATTTTAGGGAGACACAGACATCAATTAATATGTATGAGCTGTACATTGGTTCTTTCTAAAAAGGCAGGACAACTCAATATGGGGATTTACAGGTCATAAGTGGATTCAAACATTTTCTGATTGGCAATTGGTTGAAAAAGTTAAGTTATCTAAACACATGAAATCAATAGAAAAGAGTTTGCGTTAAGAAAAGGGGTTGTAAAGACTAAGGTGCTTATGTAGCTGAAGACCCACAGGTGGCTGTGCTAGGAGGCAATAGACGCACATGTTTCCTATTCAGACTTTTAAAAGGTGCTCAACTCTCAGTTAATATCTTCAGCTTCAGAAAAAGCTGGAGAAGCAAGGGGATCCTCTGCAGAATATAAATTTTCCCCACAGAACAGAAAGGCAGGGAAGCTCAAATGGCTCTTGGCAGGGCCATTTCAAAATATAATAAAGAAATATATTTTGGTGTAAAATATTTTGATTTATTCTAGGGCTGGTATTTGTCATGTGATGCTATATCAGAGTCAGGTTGGAATTTAATATCTTATTGCTATAGTGTTTGGTCAGTGTTAAGATTTCTGTTTAATGTTAATGCTAGTAAGTTATGCCTGAATTCCAAAGCTAAGGGAGTATAATAAGGCTTGTCTCAGGACCCCTTCTTTCCATCATGGTCTGAACTAGTTTTTCAGGTTCTTTTGTAATCCCCTTAGCTTAGAGGATGGATCCATTCATTTGGTTGGGGGGCTTAGAATTTTATGTTTTGTTTATAATAGTAAGAACACAGCAGCTAAGAGGTTCTCTATTTGTAATTGCCTTCTGTAAACCTTTCTGAAAATATTGAGAAATACAAATAAGCCTGGGTAAAGAAATTCATCTCTGTCTAATGTCATCATTATTACAGTAACACTATGTCAGAATGCTTTTTATAGTTTCTGATCTGGCTTACTACAAACCTGGATTGGTGGGTTCTAAGGTGATTTAAAACATGTTCTATTGTAGTTGATGCTTTATGAATAACTTAGCACAAGTGTTACTTTTGCTGATAAGAACCTTTTCTATTTTTCTATTTCTTAGTCTTTTAAAAACTAGTTTGTCGCATATGTTGAAAAAAACATTGAAATTATTTTTCTATGCAAAGCGTGATAAAAGCTCTAATTCTTTATGCACTGGGGATAAAAGTAAATAACCACCTAAGGTAGATGTAAGAATGGTAATATTCATAATTCTGATATGTCTTATAACCTCTTCTAACATTTTCTATGTGTTAAATGAAACTCCAATCTATTAGAAATGTAATTTAAAATCATTTTGTTGTATATTGGCATGTGACCTAGATTTATGCTATATTTATTTACAGGGTTCCTGAAAGAACTAAATGTCTGGTAAAGTAGTATTTACTCAAAATGAAAAAAAGGTAATTATAGGTGAAGGAAAAATCCATCTAAATAATATAGATGAAAAGAGTTTCCTCATGATGGAGGTGACGATGTTTCAGTCACATTGAGACTGAATGTCTTTCACGCTATTTACTTCTAACAAACTACAAGTGTGAACCTCATGGATAGGTGAAGCAGGATTGAGCTGAAGGTGATGACAGTTCTGTGTTTACAACATTAATAACCAAGAAACTAAGGTGAATGAATTATAATAATTTTCTACATTTTCCTTTGATTTTTATCCCTTCCTTATCGAAAAAAATAATCATGAATAAAATATATTTTATACCTGTCCTAGTTATACATAACAAAATACTTCATTGACTATAAAGAACAGAAATAAGCACTGATAAAAAAGTATTTTAATTAAAGCCTAAAACAAAGCTCTTCTAATGGAAAAATCAGTAACGAAGAATGTGTAGCCTTTAAAGAGCACAAAAACAAAACAACAAAACAAAAAAAAATCAGGAAGTAATGTCAACAAGATGGTAGAGGAAGTTTCCAGCACTCGTTGCTTCACACAAACATCAGTTATAACAACCATGGACAAAGTACCTTTACAGGGGCTAAGGAATCGGGTAAGAGATTACAGCATCTGAGTGAATCACAAAACTAAGAAAAGACAGTTTGATGCGGGTAGGAAGAACAGTTTCATATTACTGATATCACCTTTCCCTCAATTTTGTGCATCGAGAAAAGAGATATTGTAGAAAAAATACATTGAAATCTCCAAAGTATGTTTTTCTTTATGTGGGAAGGAGAGTGAAATGAGCACCCAACTTTACAATAGACCCCAGCACAAGATCCATTCCAGAGAAACTCAGTACTATTAATATATCAGGCCCTCCAGACCCAGGCTCCCGTCCTGCCCCAGCAGGAGGCTGGCCCATGAATCCAGTCTCTAGGCCCTCCCTTATGGACCTAAGCTTCAGGCTCACCACAGTGTCAGGCCAGCCCCTACAGTCTCAGGCACCACACTGGTATCTGTGGCACAGACTTCAAGCCATCATCCACAAAGCTAGGCTTCAGGTTGACCCTTGCAAACCCAAGCTCCAGAACCATGCCAACACCAGGCTGAAACCCAAGAATCCAGGCTCCAGGGCTTTCCCACAGTCCTAGTAACAAGCCCAGCCCTAAGGACCCTAATACAAGGCCAGCTCCCACAGATCCAGTTAGAAGCCCATATTTATGGTCACTGATATTGGCTCTGCACCAATGCCAGGCTATCCCCTACAGACTCAGGCCTGAGGCTTGGACCATCGCTGTGCTATCCTTCATGGACCTAGGCTCCAGGTCTATCCTAGTGGACTCTGGCACCAGGCAAAGACACAAAGAGGGTCATTATATAATGATTAAAAGATCAATTCCTCAGGAGCACCTAACAATTATGAAGATATATGTACTCAATATTGGAGTGACTAAATATATAAAACAAATGTTAATAGAATTAAAGGAAAATGTAGACAGCAATACAGTAATACTAAGGGACTTTAATACCTTACTCTCAGCAATGACAAGTCATCCAGAGAGAAAATCAAAAAGAAAACAGAAGAACTTGAATAACACTAAAGACCAAGTGGACCCAACAGACATATACATATACAGAATATTTTATCCAACAGCACAGAATACACATTGTTTTGAAGTACACACAGAACATTTTCCAGGACAGATCATATTAGGCTACAAAACAAGTTTTAACAAATGTAAGAAGATTAAAATCCTATTAAGTATCTATTCTAATCACACATTATAAAACTATAAATCAATAACAGGAGAAACCCTGAAAGTTTACAAATATATAAAAATTAACAAATATACTTCTGAACAACCACTGGGTCAAAGAAGAAATTGAAAGAGATATCAAAAAATGTCTTAAGACAAAGAAAATGGAAATACAATATATCAAAACTTACAGAATGCAATAAAAGCATCTATAAGAGAGATTTTTTTTAAGCAATATACACCTACATTAAGAAGAAAAAAGGATTTCAAATAACCGAATTTTACAGCTCAATACACTGGAAAATAAAGAACAAACTAACCCCAAAGTTAGGAGAAAGAAAATAATAAAAGTCAGAGCAAAAATAAAGAAAATTGACAAAACTTTAGCAAGACTAGCTAAGAAAAAAGACAAATAGAAATGAAAGAGGAAACATTACAAACTATACTACAGAAACAAAAATGATCATAAAAGATTACTCTGCGTAAGTATGCTACAACAAATTGGCTAAGAAGAAGTGAATAAATACCTAGAAACATACAATATACCAAGAAAGGATATGAAGGAATAGAAACTGATCAGAACAATTACAAGTAATGGGATTAAATCATAGTTACAAAATCTCCCATCAAACAAAAGCCTTGAACTTTATAGCTGCACCAAACACTTGTGGAAAAAATATTACCAATGCTTCTCAAACTCTTCCTAAAAATTGAAGAGAAGGGAACACTGACAAACTTATTTTAGAAGGCCTGCATTATCTTGATAACAAAGCCAAAGACACTACATGCAAAGAAAATTACAGGTCAATATTTCTAAGCAACATAGATGCAAAAATTCTTAATAAAATACCAGCAAACTGAATTTATTATGTATTAAAAGGATCAAGTGTCATGACCAAGTGGGATACATCCTTTGGATGTAAGGATGGTTCAACATATGCAAATTAATAAATATAATTTTATCCACACTTAACAGAATGGATAAAAGTTACATAATTATCTCAATAGATGCAGAAAAGGCATGTGAAAAATCAAACTTTTTTTCTCATACAAACTCTTAATAATTTATTTATGGAATGAATGTACTTCAACTTTAAGAATAAATTTAACCAAGAAAGTTAACGGTTTGTATACTTGAAACATTAAACAAATAAGAATTCGAAGACATCACAAATGAATGAAAATATCTCATGATCATAGATTGGAAGAATTACTATTGTTAAAATGTCTATACTTTTTTTTTTTTTTTTCCAAGATGGCAGCTTGGAAACATTATATGCCTCACCCACTTGGAAATAGCAAGATAGTGTATAGAGATTCATACTGTGAACTCTTATCAAAGAAGGAACATGGGAGCCAAACAGAAAACGTGGAAGAATTTTTGTATACTTTGAAAAAGGGAGGGGGCCGCAACCCACATCACTGATATGGTAGAAAAATGCATCTTCAGAGAGTGAAAGGGAGAGTGACTGACTCCGTGATGTACATTCCCAGTGGGAAGCCAGGCAATTTAGGCCATGGGAGAGATCCTTGACCTTACCCAGTGCTGAATCTTAGTGAGTGATGGGATTCAATGAGGGAACATTTCACCCATTTTATAGCTGAACAAATTTACTCAGAGATATTGACTTTCCTAATTTTACATCATTAGGAAGTTACAGCATTTTGGATCAAACCCATTTTTTCTCACTGTGAAACTGTAATTCCTTGCTACTGGCAAAGACATGCAAATATGTATGATTATATAATTTATATTTTGTTTCAATATTTCTATTAATATGGTGTGACCAAAAGTTTAATAATAAAAGTAAATTACATTATTTGTCCCATATCTTTAATAAAGCATGTTTGAAAAGCTGCTTATTCCACCCTTCACAAAATTAATCATTTTGTGTTTTAAAATTTTTTGCTTTATGTTTTAAAATTAAATTTCTATTATTCAATATAGCACAGGTATTATAGTATTTAAGATATTACATTTTTTTCAGAGCTAGATTTAGTTATCTAAAATTGCTTGAGTTCAGGTGATTAGTAAACTGTCTTAAATAATATGCAGCAGAACTGATAAAAGTTAATGAAAAGTAATTTTCAAACCCTCATGTACTTCCCAGAATTACAACAATAAAACTAGTATCTAAAGGTCATGATAATATAATTTTTAAGGGATTCAATCAGGAATGAATGATTAGCGGTACCTTCTCGTGACTGATTGTAAAAAAGTACAAGCAGAATTATTTTAATCAAAGCTGCTTTATGCATTTTCACATTATTGTTGGCATTTAATTTTTGTAATCTAAATTGATCATACAAAGTCTAAAGTTCAGAAAAAATTCTTATACGGTTAAATTATTATTGTTATTTTTTGAGATGGAGTCACTGTCACTCAGGCTGGAGTGAAGTTTAAATTATTAGAATGCATTTGTGTGATTATCAACATAAAAATGTAAAGTCAAGTTGTTCTCAACTTGATTTTATACTAAATTAAAACAAACTAGTGACTCAAATTTTATATGTTTGAAGAATAACGAGTTGATGTCATAATGATAATAAGAATTATCACCAGATCACTGGGGTGTCATTTTACCAGCTGGAAACCCTTATGTCCAGCAGTGCCTTCTGCTGGAGTACTGCTTCTGCCCGCTGGCATGGCTGGCTGTGCTTAGCTCACACTACCAACCTGGATCTCACACCTGTCAAGGGTGAGCTAGGCATGGAGTGATGAGGATTGTGTGGATGAGTGAGCATGAGGTCTGGCCGTTGTGCACAGCCAGTCATGCTGGCTGCTGTGGCGGGGTTGGCAGCTCCAGGCACTGGTATAAGTGCCAGCTTCGTGCAAGGCTGTGGCTGGACCAGATAGATGTACTTCATGTGGCATTCTCTGTGGACACGCACATCTGAACAAGGAGGATGCAGTGGCACCCAGAAGCTTGGAGATGCCAGGAACCTCAAAGACCCAAAGAAGGTGTCACAGTTCTGGCTTGGGAGCATCTAGGTTTGGGCTCCCTAAATATTTACAGTTCTTCTCTCCTTGTCATCCGCAACGTGGTGGTTGGGGAGGAGAGCTTGTTTCATTTCTATTTGTGTTACAGCTCTTTTAGTCTTGCCATTCGGAAGGTCCCAAGTTCTTGTCCCAGGTTGAATGAGGTATGTGGACAATTGAGGTGAGCAAGGCAAAGAGGAGCTTCACTGAGTGGCAGAAAAGTTCTCAAGAGACCCGAAGTGGGTAGTTGCTTTCTGCAGGAAGGTCCTCCCAATGAATGTCCAGCCCTCAGCAGAGAGGACACCCGGAGTAGGTAGGTCCTATCCACAGGCAGATCATCCCATTGTCTTCTCCACATCTGTGCTGAATCAGGGTTTTTTTATGGGCTTCAGAGGGGAGGAAGTGTGTACTGATTGGTCCATGGGTAGGCCAGGGGCAGCCCAGGTAAAGCACCATAAGTTCTCACTGTGTGTGTGGAACTAAGAGCCCAGCCCCCAGGCTTCAGGCACCCCTGGCTTTAAGGTGAGGCTTGGTAGGGGACCTGCCCCTTTCCACTCAGGAGCTTGTCTGCCTCCTCCTGCCATTTATGCTTCCCAGGCTTTTCCTGCCAAAGAGCGTCTGCAGGCCCACAAGGAACTACCTTCAGCTGTTCCCACTCCCTGCTCCACCTTGGTTTCCCTCCCGTCTTGGGAGGGAAATTCAGAGGGGGCTAAGGCAGCAGGATCTTGACAGCGCCTGGTCTGTGCCACAACTTTGCTGCAAATTCAAAGCAGTCCCCAGGAGCAGAGAGAGGCCAGGCAGTGAGAGCGGGCACTTTCAAGCAGGGGGTAGGGGGAACGACCACTCCAGATCCAGCATATAAGCTTCACAGTAGTTTACATTTTGCACCTATAACTAGGAACATAGTAAACTCCGCAAAATTATTTGTTGAATGATTGAATAATGGAAATTAAATAAAGATTAATATCCACAATATGGTATGGCATGCAAAAGCTTTTGAATATATCATACTTAATGCAAAATGCATGCATCAAAATATATTTTATAAAAGTATAAAATTTGTGAGTAAATATTTTTAATCCAAATTGTATCAGAAATAGAAATTCAGTTTTTAACTTACATGTAAGAGTTGATTGATTAATCTGAAAACTGTAAAGGTTTTTTGCTGTTGTTTTGTTTTTGCTTTTGAGATGGAGTTTCACTCTTGTTGCCCAGGCTGGAGTGCAATGGCATGATTTCGGCTCACTCAAAACTCCACCTCCCGAGTTCAAGCATTTCTGTCTCGGCCTCCCACGCAGCTGGGATTACAGGAGACTGCCACCATGCCCAGCTAATTTTTTTGTATTTTTAGTAGAGACAGGCTTTCACCATGTTGTCCAGGCTGCTCTCAAACGCCTTACCTCAGGTCATCCGCCTGCCTCAGCCTCCCCAAGTGCTGTAAAGTTTTTAAATGCCTGTCACCTTTCAGTGTTTAGCATATAAAAGAAAACTTATATAGTCATTAAATTAATATATTACTTCTTGTCTGTCATCGTTCTCAGAAAGTTCCTACACTCGTACTGATCTAATGAGTCTTCCTTGGTGACAAATTTGTCCTTTTTAAATGTAAAATTAATTATATCCCCTATTGCCTAAATTTCTGCAATAGATTATTATAAAAATCATGTGTTTGAATATGGCTTACAAGCTTCATTTTAATTGGCTTTTCTTTTATTATTTAGTCTGTTTTAAAATGCTATACACATATGACATCCATATGAATTTTCTAGGACTTTTGTTTCTAGTCATGATGACTACCTTTCGTCAGGCTCATGCTTCCATCAAGAACAACTAGAAAGCATCTCTTTAAAGTCGCCATAGAACTGTGAGGCAACAAGGAGCTGATGGATCAAGAGTCCAAAAGAAGTTAATTTTAGAGAATGAGTTGAAACAGTGCAGGCAGCTTTTTTTTTTTTTCTGGGCATTATTTATTCTTGGGGCAGGGCAGAGATGGAGAATATTAGTAGCCAAAACTATGTAGCTGGCAAACCTGCAGAGCTTTGGCAATTTTATAGAGGTAGAGAGGCAAAAAGAAAAAGGCACTACCATAGTAGAAAAGTCTTAGGGGGTTCAGTAACCTTTACGAAGCTTTGACAGACTTTGTAATTCTGTAAAATTAAGCTGCATACTTATGACACAAATGGTAGTGTACCGCAGTATCATAGGAGACAAGAATTAGAATTCATAACCTTCCAAGGCACAGAATCCAGTAAATTCCACAGACAGAACCTCTGGGGTGTTACACTCTAAAAGCGTATGCTAATCATAGGTAGACAGAGCTTAACAAAAAATCCAAAGCAGCATCCCATCAGCTCTGTCTCCAATTAGATTAACATGTTCTATTCCTATCCTATTTGTCTACCAAAGATGATGAAATGTGTGACATTTTGTCAAAAAATACTCTGCAAAAGAGTTGAATCAGAACCAATAGACAATGACACTGACAAAAGAACCAAATATTGAACTTAGTAGTCACAGATTTAAAGCACCTGTCAAAAATATGTTGGAAAAGGACATCACGAAATGGAGAAT
This sequence comes from Sapajus apella, assembly GCF_009761245.1. Taxonomy (NCBI): domain Eukaryota; kingdom Metazoa; phylum Chordata; class Mammalia; order Primates; family Cebidae; genus Sapajus; species Sapajus apella. The sequence continues at coordinate 28,125,494 of NW_022436964.1, read as the reverse complement.
TTCACCAGACAACTGGATAATAAATTTAAGTGACAATTAAATAAAAGTCTATAAATTGGCTTGGCACAGTGGCTGATGCTTTTAATTCCATCTATGATTGTGCCACCACATTCTATATTGGACGATAGAACAAGGCTCTCTTAAAAGAATACATTTGTATATATGGCAATATATGTATAAAGCATAGTACATGGAGCCATTAGAAAGGAGCATTTTTGCACTAAAAGAGAGGTAAATAGAAATATCTAGTTTGAGTCATGGAGAGCAAAACAAATGAGAAAAAAAGAGAAAAGAATATCAAAAACATTGGAACACAGTGGAAATTTCTAATATACTGAGAGTTTGAGTTCCAGAGAGGTGTGTGTGTGTGTGTGTGTGTGTGTGAGAGAGAGAGAGAGATAGAGAGAGACAGAGAGAATGATATCAAAGTAATATTTGGAAAGAGGAAGTCTAATAATTTTTAACACACACCCTCCACCCAAATTTCTATCCTGGTCCAGTCATATTGATTTTGCTTTTTACCTCCTTATAGTGTTGTATTCCCATTAATAACTGTTTCTATCACTAGGTATTGCTGTTACATATCCATAATATTTAGTCAAAAGGTTCTTAGAACTTCCTTTTCAATTGGCTAAATAAATGTTTAAAGATAATTCCACTTTAACTCTGTGACACAGATTTATGTTTCATAATATGCTTCTTACATTATTAAAGTTAATATTTCAGTCTAGTAATATCTTTATCTAAGGTCCATGGGTGGCAGAAAATACAATTAAACTCTCAGTTAAGTATCAATTGATTGAATTTGAGAAACCAGACAATAAATATTTGTTGAAGAGAATTGTAATAAAATCCATTAGGTACAAGAGAGGGAGCATATGTTTTGAATTTATATCCTAGTTGCAGGGGACAGCATGATATTCTCTCTCTCTCTCTCTCGCTCTCTCTCGCTTTCTCTTGCTCTAACTCTCTGTCTCTTTCTCTTTCTTTCAAATGAACTTCAAGTTTATCTTATTTTTACCTACTTCTATACAAGTTATGGTTTATGTCATTAAGGTAGAATAAATGAATGAAATTAAGAATAATGTATTATTGTCCTCTTTCATCATTTAGCAATTTGTAAATATCAATAATATCATTGCTTTGAACAGCAATGCCAGGGGTGGACTTTCAAAGTGAAATGAAGACAATATGCCATTTGCTTCATGAGTCTTTAAAGCCTTAAAAACATGAGATAGTTAAAAATGTTCAAACTTAAAGTTACTCTCAATTCAATTGAAACAGAGAACAGGAATAAATAGACTGTTTTTTCTGTCTTGCAGGAAACTGACTTTATATTTACTAGATCCACCAGGTCAAATGTGAAGGTAAGCCTATAGCACATCTTTGGTTTATAGACAATTCTAACAGATGTAATCAATAAAGTTGTAATAAACATGTACCCAGAATGAAAGGGCACTTGGCACATCCTACATAATTGATTTTCAAACAGATTTAAAATCAGATCATGCTGATTTTAAACAGCATGATCCCTACTTTTAAATTTTAAAAACACAAAGTTATAAACAAAGTTTTTCATTAACACTAAAAAGTCTAAATTGCAGTATATTTCTCTGACACACAAAGCAGACAGTTTTGTCTTTGTTATGGCAGAAATTAGAAAAAGCAGTAGTGAAACTGATTATTAATTGTCTGGAGAGTAGCAGAACAAAATTAATAATGTCACACCTCTAGACTGGAACCAGTAGTTTCTTAAACAATACAGAAAATAGCTTAAACTATAATCAAGTTCACCTGGATTAGCAGATATTACTGGCAATTAATGAACACGTAACTTGGAAAATCGATGAGGTCTTCCAAAGAAATTATAAACTTCAAACCATTTTACAATTTAGTTAATTTGGTTCAAGATTATTATGAAAAGGAGTTTAAGTAATAAAAAGATAATGATGAAACAATATATGAGCAAGTAACATGAATTTGATAATGTTATATCTGATATGACTAATTTCTACTAGAAATAATTGATATTTTTGCTATATTCTTAGAAGAAATATAACTTGTAACATTGTTATATTTTCATATATTTAAAAATAACTTTTCTTAGTTTGTCATAATATTTCTTTTTTTTGTTTTGTTTTTTTTTTTCTGTCATAATATTTCTATTTATAATATATAGAATTTCATTATAATTCCATTTCTATCACAACACAATAGGGATGAGTTTTCACATAATAGCATTATTTGCACACCATGACTATTTCCTCTGCATTCAGAGTATTTATAAGAACGTCTATGGCCTATGTTAAGCATATGACTTAATACCAAAATGTTTTAAAGCTGATATGGTAAATATTGCATTAATTCTGACTATAAAAATAGACATTTGTATATTTCTTTAAACTCAGATTTTTCCCATTAGTTAAACAAAAACAATGTTATTTACTTTATTTTTTGCCTGCATTTCAGATAGAAAGTCATGATTTTAGGTTTAGATTTACTATACACAATTAAACTGTTATAAAGAAATGTACATACCATTAGGCTTACAAGTTGAAAATCACTTAAATAAAATTGAAATTTTTTTCTGACTCGATGTCAAAATCATGAATTTGTCTAAATTTAACACTTTTCACATAAAATCAAGCATTTGATGCACTTAACACATAGATTGTCTTATACTGCTGCACCCTCAATGAAAGTGATCTTATGACGCTTTTCTAAAACATGTCTTTGTGAATACAGATCCTAGCTTTTACTTCTAGTAGTCAAATAAGTAATGAAATATTCCCTGAGTAGGGAGATTCTGAGAACCTGGTTTGATAGTTGTGTCATAGGGAAAAAATCTGTCAAATAAAAAATCATAGAGGAAATGCATCTTGGAGTTCATGAAAAGAACTGCAGCATTAGTACACATGTTAAAATGATGTTCCACAAGAAATCAAGAAAACTTGAAATTATCTTCATCTGATTATTGTCTTGCCCACACCACCACCAAATATAATGATGCAAAACTGCAAATGAGTATTTTTAATCTTCAATTGGTCAACTTTAATACTAGGAATTTTCTTGAAAAGAGTAGGTGTGATCCATGGGATACGTATGAAGAAGGACAGTCTAAATCATCGGACCCTCACAAGACAAGATAGACAGCAACAACTTCCAAGTGTCAGGGTCAGGATTATAACTGAGGTCGATCAGATACTACTTTTGTTATTTTTAGCAGCTGAGTGTTTTTTTTTTGCTGAAACACTAGGTAGGGCCAAATAAAGCATTTTAAATGTCGAGCTGCACTGGTTGAAGTTAACATGAAGAGTAGCCTGCTTATTTCTCTGTTTCCACACCAAACCTCATCCATCTCTGCCCTCCCCAGTGATTTCTGAGGTACTTCTGCAAAACAAACCCTAGCTTTCTCTAAAAGTGAGTTTTTAGATTACTGCATTTAAGAAATTGAATGCCACATTTATGTATCAATTCATCCTCTGGGCATTCTTAGTGAACATATTCTCATCATATTAAAAGTAATTAGTTTACTGATTGTTTAAAAGCAGAGAGAAACATTAACATTCACTATACATTATTGATATGAGTCAGGCTATTTTGAAATATGTGTAAAACATTTCTGGCTGGGTTGTGATGTATAAATTGTAGTAACTTTCCTTAAGAAACACATCAAGCAAAATAAAAGCCCATTGCACAGGTAAGCAAAATGAAGGTACTTGACAAAACACAATTGGAAAATTAATAATGAAAGAATTACAGGAGAGTTGTTTTTAGCTCTTTCTCTTCTGCTTTTTTTAAGATTAAAATGTTAATATTTCTCTAATGTATAGTCAAATATGATTAATATTTTATATAAGAAAGTAGAAAGCATAAAAACTTAAGAGGTAGATGATAGCACTTTTCCAGGTAAATCATTGGGAAAACATTCATGGATGTAGTGTTATATGATTTTAACTAAGCAGAAGTGAGGAAAAATTGGAAGAAATGGGAAACAGGGTAGTTATCCCAAGGCATCATTGATTATTCTTCCTTTCACCTCTTATAATTCGTAAAATATTGCCATAATAGAGTGCCATTCACTTTAGAGAGTAGTATTTCTTAATATTTGTAGCACCTCTGTCATCATCATAAAAAAGTTAACAGTCTTACTATTTCCTCTGATATTTTGTTTTCTCAGTAATTTTTTGAAGTTGATCAAATTAAATATTTTGGCCACTTGGATTCCTAAAGCAGAAAATTTTTAGGGGGGATGCAGTACTGAAAAAGGTCTCGTAATAGAACCTCTCAGTACCTTCTCCTTGCTTCTTGATTTTCAAAATGGGAAACTCCTCTAGTCAGATATATCCAGGATTTTGGTCCTTTCAAGAAACAATGTGAAACAGCAATCACAGTTAAATTAGAATGTGCCTCTTCTGTTGCCTGTCACTGGAGACTCACCATTGCAACTACCAAACTCTTCTAACTAGGAAAATTGGTTCTGTCTTCAATATTTAGCTTCTGAAAGTCACAGACAGTGTATCCTCTGGTGACTTAACTCCTGTCTGGTCACTGCAGAGAGAGGGAATCAGTTTGTCTGCAATCTGTATTGGAAAATTTTCTAGCCCTTCTTATATCTTTCTACCCGACTTTTGCAATTACCTTGTCACTCTCACATATATTTACTCAGCCCAGGAGATTCTAAGGCATGACTGATTATACTATGGCCTCACGAATGTTGTCCCATACATGATATTTTTATGATTAATTGTAAAACACTGGCACAGAAAATAAATAATACAAGTAGCCGTGTACACTTGAGGGATGAAAGCTTCCAAAAATAATTTATCGTAGTACATTCTACCACTCTGTGAACTTCTCTAAGGCATGGAGCATATTTTATTCTTGTCTCTACTGGCTACATTACCATGCTCAGTTTCAAGTAATCTGTAAATAAATATTTGTTTAGTGAATGATTAACGATTTTTTGAGTAAATACTGAAAATTTAGCTCACTTACTGTAAGTCTATATGCCACTAATATATTAATCTTTGTGCTAAAATTGTGTTATGAATTAATGAATTTACTTTGTTTTATTTAAAAATAAGAATGTGGTCTAATTATTATAAATTATTTTGAGACAGACTTCATTCAAATTTTCAGAATTTGAGTACTAGCTGAGATAACACACGAAAATTATTTTAAAAACAAATGCCCCATTAGGCTCCATTAAACTTGTACCTCTGTCATCATGTTCAGAACATAACTAGACTGGCCTCCTTGGGAATAAGACATGGGGAATGAGTTGCCCCATTCAATTCAAGTAAGGCTGACCTACTATGTTGCTGCAAAAGTAATTGGAGTTTTTGCCATTACTTTCAATGGCAAAGGCCCAAATGTGAATGAAATCAGTCAAGAGCAAGTGAGGGTACACTTACGAGTCCAAATCAGATTCTGAAAAAAAAAAGTATTTATTATTTTTTGACACTGAGGTTCTCAATTCTATGAAAATTTTGGTTTGGCAGCAATTTTATTGCAATAGCTAGGTGATACATTTATCTCTTTACACATAATTAGTCCAACGAACTTTCTATGGTTTATTTTAGTTCACAGTGTATTCTATTCCTTAACAAATTTATTTTCTTCTAATCAAGGGTATAGATAGGTATAGATAACATCCTCCAGCTCACCACACTCAGTAAGAAAAAAATATGTAGAATCACAATTTTATTTCATAAAACACAGCCCATAATAAAACTTATTTATTGAGGAATGTTTTTATGATATTCTACCATAAGGGCATAAAAGATTGGTAGAGAGTCTATAATAATACATTTACATTTTGGGCTTCCAGGTATCCTTTAAGTATGCAATAATCAAAAATCCATACCATTAAGAATAGTTTGCTTTGGTTTTTATTGAAATAATTTTCTGCTGGTATTTTAAGTAATTACTAAATTTGGTTTTAGCACAGTGGCTAAGTAAAATCAAGCAACACATCTGTCTCTAAACCATTTCTCAGAGAAAACTTGTCAATTAGTTATTTGTGTAATACTATAAAGAAAAACTACTGTTAGCTACGTATCTTTTCATACATACACAAACATGTACACACATGAACACACTTTCTCTTCTCCTGCATATATGTCTGTCTAGGTAGAAAAAGATGTATAGTAATAGATGTTTTTTCCAGGAGAATTACTCAGTTTTGGTAGAGTCATGGCTGCCAATCATATAATAAATAAATTAATATCCCATGGGCATTTTTGTTCTCTACCTAGGCATGATGTGACAATATGATACAGTTAAACTATCAAAATTGTCTGTAATATATTACAAAAAGGAATGGAAGTAATAGTAATAAATTAGCAAGTTTAAATTAGCTTCATGTGATTCAGTGTGATACTGGGTAAAACACTGTGATATTCTGATGTAATAAGAAATTTATATTTGGTGTTAATTCCCAAATGAAGATATTCATGGCACTGAGCTTCTAAAACCCTTGTAATTTTCTGAGCAAAAGAGTTGAAAGACACACCTTTTGTTATAATATTTGGTCTTCATCTGTTTCCTCACACAACAAATTCTAAGACCCTAAACTGTCTTTCCAGATGAGCGTCTTTTTGTGTGTTAATGAAATTTCTGGTGACTGGGGACACTGAGATAGCTTCAACATGGGAGCTGGTCACCATAAAGAAAAAGCCCTAATTAGAGGGATGGAGCTTTAAATCATGTCTCCCAACATCTCAGGATGGGAGAGGGGCTAAAGATCTAGTTAATCACCAATGATTTAATCAACTCTATGTAATGGAATCTTCCGAAAAACCCTAAGCAAAGGGGCTCAGAGAGCTTCAGGACTGGTGAATAGTTAGGTGTTGGGAAGGTGGTGCTCCCAGAGAGGGCAAGGAAACTCCCTTGCTTTTCCCCCATACCTTGCCCTATGTATGTCTTCCATTTGGCATTTCCTGAGCTGTATCCTTTATAATAAAATGGTAATAGCAAATTGTTTTCCCTGAGTTCTGTGAACTCTTTTAGCAAATTTTCAAATCCAAAGAAAAGGTCATAGGAAGCCCTAAGGTATAGTTGGTCAGTCAGAATTAAGCAAAGCCTGAGACTACTGACTGGTCTCTAAAATGGGGGTAACCTTGTGAGAGCAAGTTCATAATCTGTGGGGTCTGATACCCACTCCAGGTACTTAGTGTCAAAATTGAAATAAATCTTTGAACATACAATTGCCGTCCAGCAAGTCAGAAAATTGGATGTGGCTGTGGGAAAAACCACACTTTTGGTGTCAGTGTTCTGTGGGTAAAAACTTATAGCCATAAACATGCATGTATTTGCCATTGCTAGACGCTGCACACAATCTATTAATTTTAATATTATGGTACTTACAGTTTGATCTCACTGACCTAGTTTCTGAGATTAATAGTTGCCTAATTAAATCCCCCAAAACCTTAGTTATAGTGAAAAAAGAAAAGGAGGAGGAGTTTGATGAGAAGAAATAAAAGAAAACAATCATATTTGACTCTGTTCACCACCTAGACTGTGGACACCTTGTATGCTCAATGTATACATAGATGTGGCTAACTCATGTTTTTCTACATTTAACATCTAGTATGGTCTTGTTGTTCATTTTTTTCTTAATCTGTATTCCTCTGATTTTCATGTCAACCTCTATTTGTACTAACTCTTTTCTTCATTCTTCCAGCACCATGTATTCCATCTCCAGGTTTTTAAAAATTATTTTTCTTTATAATACAAATTAGATTAAGTTCTTATTTATAATCCCCTTTTAAAGTATTATACCAGTTTCTCTTGCTACTTTTATTTAAAAATTTTTAAAATCAATAATCTCTATTCAATGCTTCTAACCTCTTGGTAAACATTTCTAAAATTTTAAAATTTGACTGTAGTTTTTCCCATTGTACTGACATTATGTTTCAAATATTAACAATGTTTATCTCATGTCAAATTTAGTCCTACTTTATATTTTGAAACTAATATTAAACTCCTTCTTACGCAAACATCTTCTTTACCTTTCTAATTAATGAGTATTTGCTGGTTTTCCTATTGCCTCTCAAGAAAAATCATTTATTTCTTTTCTTCTCTTTTTTCTTTTCTTTTCTTCTTTCTTTCTTTCCTTTTTTATATAATAGATAAAATTTAATTAATTTTATCTATCACACACTTTAAAATATTTCTTGTTAAAAAGGAGGAATGCAATGGAACGAGAAAGGCAGAATGTTGTTTTATTCAACGTAGATAATGAGGTCATAGTGATTCATTACAATCTGCTCTTTATTCCTGTTTTGAAAATTTCTGTAAAAACAGAGTTTTCAATCAATGTTAGTTTATTTCTCTTTATGTATTCTAAAGGTGCTTGTGTTTGCTCATTTGCATAACAGTGGTTGACATTTGACATGAAACACATCTCCTTGAAAGTTAACAGTCATACAGGTGCAAAAGTACTATAGTTTACTGATTTGTTTTATTCTCCTAGATACTAAAGATAGGTAAAATATTATTCAGTTTTTACGCATGAGATATAATTAGGAGGCATTAATCTGACACTAAAAAAGATCACTTGTTTTTTTCCAAATATTTGTTAGAATATCAAATTTAAAAGAATGGTGATAGGCACATAAATTTAAATCATTCCCTGTAAAAGCTAGAACTTCTACATTGTTCACTAAAGAGTTATACTTTTGCTTCATAATTTTGTTTCATATATTTATTTATAGAAGAATAAGTTTTTAGTGGTGATTTCTGAGACTTTGGTGTACCCATCACCCAAACAGTCTACACAATGTATGATCTTTTTTCCCTCAACCCTTTCCAACCTTTTCCTCATGTTCTCAAACTCCATTGTATCATTTTTATGCCTTTGCATCCTCATAGCTTAGCCCCCACTTATGAATGAGAACATATGATGTTCACTTTTCCATTTCTCTGAGATATTTCATTTAGAATAATGGTCTCCAAATCTATCTAGATGGCTGTGAATGACATTGTTTTGCTCCTTTTTATGGCTGAGTAATATTCTATGGTATATATTATATATACCACATTTTTTTAATCCACATGTTGACAGATGGACATTTGGGCTGGTTCATATTTTTGCAGTTGCAAATAGTGCTACTATAAACATGCATGTGCAAATACCTTTTTTGTATAATGACTTCAATACCCAGCAATAGAATTGCTGGATCAAATGGTATATCTACTTTCAATTCTTTAAGGAATCTCCACACTGTTTTCCATAGTAATCTTACTAGATTACATTTCCACCAACAGTGTAAAAGTGTTCTCTTTTGAACACATCCATGCCCACATCTATTTTTGATATTTTTATTATGGCCATTCTTTCAGGAGTAAGGTGGTATTGCATGGTGGTTTTGATTTGAATTTCCTGATAATTAGTGATGTTGAACATTTTTTTTCATATGTTTGTTGACTATTTCTATATCTTCTTTTGAGAATTGTCTATTTATGTCCTTAGCCCACTTTTTAATGAGATTGTTTTTTTCTTGCTGATTTGTATGATTTCCTTGTAGATTCTGGATATTAGTCCTTTGTTAGAAGTATAGATTGTGAAGATTTTCTCCCATTCTCTGGGTTGTCTGTTTGACGATTGTTTCTTTTGTTGTGCAGAAGCTTTTTAATGTAATTAAATCCCATTGATTTATCTTTGTTTTTGTTGTATTTGCTTTTGAGCTCTTGGTAATGAGTCTTTGCTTAAGCCAATGTCTAGAAGGATTTTTTCAATGTTATCTTCTAGGACGTCTGTGGTTTCAGGACTCAGATTTAAGTCTTTGCTCAATCTTGAGTTGATTTTTGTATAAGGTGAGGGATGAGGATCCAGTTTCTTTCTTCTACATGTAGCTTGCCTGATTTTTCCAGCATGATTTCTTGAATGGGGTATCCTTTCTTCATTTTATGTTTCTGTTTGCTTTGTCCCAGGTCAGTTGGCTGTTAGTATTTGGCTTTATTCAGGGGGTTCTCTGTTCTGTTCCATTGGTGTATATGCCTATGTTTATACCAGTGCCATGCTATTTTGGTGACCATGGCCTTGTAGTATAGTTTGATGTCAGATAATGTGATGCCTACAGATTTGTTCTTTTTGCTTAGTCTTGTTCTGGTTATGCAGTCTTTTTTTGATTCCATATGATTTTTAGAATTTTTTTTCTAGTTCTGTGAAGAATTTTGGCAGTATATGGTGATTTTGACAAAACTGATTCTACCCATCAACAAGCATGGATGTGTTTCGATTTGTATTTGTCGTCTGCGATTTCTGTCAGCAATGTTTTATAGATTTCCTTGTAGCGGTATTTCACCTTCTTGGTTAAGTATATTCCAAACAATTTTATTTTTTTGCAGTTATTGTAAAAAGGGGTTGAGTTCTTGATTTGATTCTCAGGTTGGTCACTGTTGGTGTATAGCAGAGCTACTGATATTTGTACATTAATTTTGTATCCTGAAACTGCTGAATTCATTTACCACTTCTAGGAGTTTTTTAAATAAATCTTTAGAGTTTTCCAGGTATGGCCACGTCATTTGCAAATAGCAACAGTTTGACTCCCTCTTTATTGATTTGGATGCTTTTTGTTTCTTTCTCTTATCTGATTGTTCTGGCTAGGACTTCCAGTAGTGGTGAAAATAGTCACTTTGTCTTGTTCCAGTTATCAAGGGGAATGCATTCAACTTTTCCTGATTCAGTATAAGATTGGCTGTGGGTTTGTCATAGACAGCTTTTATTACATTAAGGTATGTCCCTTCTATGCCGATTTTGCTAAGGGTTTTAATAATAAAGCAATGCTGGATTTTGTCAAGTGCTTTTTCTGTGTCTGTTGAGATGATCACGTGATTTTTGCTTTCAATTCTGTTTATGTAGTGTATCACATTTATTGACTTGCAAATATTAAACCATTCCTCCATCCCTAGTATGGCACCTACTCAGGTGTGGTGACTTATCTTTATAATATGCTGTTGGGTTTCATTAGCTACTATTTTGCTGAGGATTTTTGCATCTATGTTCATCAGGGATATTGGTCTGTAGTTTTTGTTGTTACTGTTTTGTCCTTTCCTGGTTTTGGTACTGGAGTGATACTAGCTTCATAGAATAACTTAGGTAGGATTTCCTTTCTCTGTATTGTGGAATAGTGTCAATAGGATTGGTACCAATTCTTCTTTGAATATCTGATAGAACTCAGCTGTGAAGCGCTCTAGTCCTGGACTTTTTTTTTTTTTTTTGGTAACTTTTAAATTATCATTTCAATCTTGCTGCTTGTTACTGGTCTGTTCAGAGTTTCTATTTTGTCCTGGTTTGATCCACATGGTGTATATTTCCAAGAATGTATCCATCTCTTGTAGGTTTTCTGGTTTATGCACATAAAGGTGTTTATAGCAGCCGTGAATGATCTTTTCTATTTCCACGGTGTTGGTTGTAATATCTTCAATTTTATTTCTAATTGAGTGCATTTAGATCTTCTCTCTTCTTTTCTTGATTAATCTCACTAATGGTCTATCAATTGTATTTGTCTCTTCAAACAACCAGATTTTGTCCCATTTATCTTTTGCATTGGTTTATTTTTGTTGTTTCAATTCATTTAGTTCTACTCTGATCATGGTTATTTCTTTTCTTTTGTTCTGTCTTGATGACTGTCTAGTGCTGTCAGTGGTGTATTGAAGTTACCTACTATTATTGTGTTACTGTCTGCCTCATTTCTTAGGTCTAGTAGTAATCGATTCATAAATTTATAAAATCTTCATTTATGAAGCTTAGTGCCACTGGATACAAAATTCTTGGCTAATACCTGTTTTGTTTAAGGAGACTAAAGATGGAACCCCAGTCCCTTCTAGCTTGTAAGATTTCTGCTGAGAAATCTGCCATTAACCTGATAGGTTTTCCTTTAAAGATTACCTACTACTTTTGCCTTACAGCTCTTAAGATTCTTTTCTTCAGCTTAAGTAACCTGATGAATATATGCCTAGGTGATAATCTTTTTGTAATAAATTTCCAAGGTGTTCTTTGAGTTTCTTGCATTTGGATGTCTAGATCTCTAGCAAGACTAGTGAAATTTTCCTCAATTATTTTCTCAAATATATTTTCTAAACATTTAGATTTGTCTCCTACCTTCAGGAATACCTATTATTCTTAGGTTTGAACATTTAACATAATCCCAACCTTCTTGGAGGCTTGTTCATTTTTTTAAATTCTTTTTTCTTTGTCTTTCTTGGATTGGTTTAATTTGAAAGCCTTTTATATGAGCTTTGAAGTTCTTTCTTCTGCTTGTTTGATTCTATTGCTGAGATTTTCCAGTGCATTTTGCATTTTCCTAAGTGTGTCCTTCATTTCCAGAAATTGTTATTTATTTTTATTTATGCTACCAATTTCACTGGAGATTTTTCTATTTGCATCCTTTTTTTTTTCTTTAAGTTGGACGTCACCTTTCTCTGGTGCATCTTTGAGTAGCTTAATAATCGATCTTCTGAATTCTTTTTCTGCCAATTCAGGGACTTTATCTTTTTTTGAGTCAATTGCTGGTGAGCTAATGTGATATTTTGGGGATGTTAAAGAATCTTGCTCTGTCATATTGCCAAAATTGTTTTTCTGGTCCCTTCCCATTTGGGCATACTATGTTAGAGGTCAGATCTGGGCCCTAAGTCCTGCTGTTCAGAAACTTTTGTCCCACAGGATGCTCCCTTGATTTGGTGCTCTTCTCTTTTCCCTAGGTTAGGGTTTCCTGAGAGCCAAACTGCAGTGATTGTTATTTCTCTTCTGGGTCTAACCACCCAACGTAGCTACCAGGCTCTGGAATGGTACCGGGGAGTGTCTGTAAGGTTCCCTGTGACGTGATCTGTCTTGAGATCTCTCATCCATAGTTACCAGCACCTGCTCCAGTGAAGATAGCAGGGGAGCAAAATGAATTCTGTGAGGGACCTTGGTTATATTTTTGTTAAATGTGCTGGTTTTGTGTTGGTTGACCTCCAAGCCAGGAGGTGGTGCTTTCAAGAGTGCATCAGTTGCAGTAGTATAGGGAGGATACAAGCTTGCTCTGGGATCAAGCAGTGGGTGGGGCTATAGAACTCCCAAGAGATTATGTCCTTTGTCTTCAGCTACCAGGGCAGATAGAGAAAGACCATCAGGTGGGCACAGGGTTCGGCATGTCTGAGCTCAGACTCTCCTTGGCTGGGGCTTAGGCAGCTGCTATGGAGAATGGAGGTGTGTCTCTCAGGTAAATAGAGTTATGTCAGGAGGATTATGGCTGCCTCTGCTGCATCACACAGTTTGCAAGAAAAGTGGGGGAAAACTGGCAACCACAGGCCTTACCTAGCTCCCACAAAGCCCACAGCCCAAAAGACCAGTCTCACTCACACTGTGTTCCCACGACTGTACTGAGTATATTTCCAGGCAACTGTTGAGCAGGACTGAGAACTTGCTCCAGGCTACGAGCCACTTGCTAAAAAATCAAGCAGACTCACTCTTCCTCAGCTGTTTCTCAGAGCATGCAGCTGCAATCCACCTCTTTCAAAGGGTCTGTGGATTCTCTTGGCTTTCCTGTTATGTTCCTGTGATAGTTCTTGGAGCAAAAGTTCACACTGTGAGTCTCCACACGTTTCTCTGTTCGTATGTGTGGGAGCTGCAAGTTAGTCCTGACTCCTATCTACCCATTTTTATCTTTGTTTTATAATTTTGGAAAGAATTTTGCAGAAAGTAAAAATTAAAATCAAATAACATGTTAAAAGTAACAACATGCAAATATGGCATATTACAAGAAAAACAGCAAAACAAAACAGCCAAGATTAATGGCATTTGAGAGCTCCATTTGACGCAGACACAGAATTTTTGTACAACATTTTTTCTTCAGCATGCTTATTTCAGCTTGATAAATTGCATAATATTTAAAGAGGATCAAAAAAGTCTATTTTTGTGAGTATAGATAGTACCATATTAAGCTATTAATGATAGATGAAACTTATTCATCAAAAATATCTAATAAAGACTTCAAATCTCTCCTTACGTATGTATCTGAATGTTTAATATTTGTTTAACTTGTATAGTAACTTTACAATTAGAACATTTAGATTTTTGGCATATGATATGATTTAGCTCTGTGTCCCCACCAAAATCTTATCTCCAATTATAATCTCCATGTGTCAATGGAGGGATCTGGTGGAGGTGAATGGGAGTGGTTTCCCCCATGATGCACTCATGATAGTGAGTTCTCATGAGATCTGATGACTTAGAAATATCATTTACCCTTTGCTTGCTCTCTCTTTCCTGTCATCTTGTGAAAAAGAGCCTGCATCTTCTTTGACTTCCATCACAATTGTAAGTTCCCTAAGGCAACCTTAGTGGAACTGTGAGTCAATTGAATTTCTCTTTTGTAAATTACCAAGTCTCAGGTATTATCTTTGTAGCACTGTGTAAATGGACTAATACAGAAAATTGGTGATGGTATAGTGGGGTACTTCTATAAAGATAACCTGAAAATGGGAAAGTGACTTTGAAACTGGGTAACAGGCAGAGTTTTGAACAGTTTAAGGGCTCAAAGAAGACAGAAAGATGTCGGAAAGTTTGGAACTTCCTAGAGAGCTGTTGAATGCTTTCGATCAAAATGCTGATAGTGAGATAAACAATGAAGTCTAGGCCAAGATGGTCTCGATGGAGATAAGAACTTATTGAGAACTGAGGCAAAGGTCAGACTTGCTGTACTTTAGCAAAGATACTGGTGGCATTTTTCCCCTGTTCTAGAGATCTGTGGTACTTTGAACTAGAGGGAGATGATTTAGGGTATCTGGAGGAAGAAATTTCTAAGTAGCAAAGGACTGAAGTGTGATTTGGCTTATTAAAGCATTCAGTTATGTGCATTTAGAAAGATTTGGTTTGAAATTTGAACTTACGTTTAAAGTGAAGCATAGCAAAAACATTTGGAAAATCAGCAGTCTCACCACATGATAGAAAAAAAAAACTTTCTGGGCAGAAATTCAAGCCTGCAGACATTTTCATAAATAACCAAGAGCTGAATGTTAATAGCCAAGATAATGGGGAAAAATATCTCCAGGGCATATTAGAGATCTTCAAGACAGCCTTTCCCATCACAGGCTCAGAGGAGTAGGAGGGGAAAATGTTTTTGTGAGCTTGGCCCAGAGTCCTGCTACTCTCTGCAGCCCTGGGATTTTGTGCCTTGCATTCAAGCCATCCCAGCTTTAGCCATGACTAAAAGAGAACAATGTACAGCTCATGCTCTTGTTTCAGAGGGTGCAAGCCCCAAGTCTTGGTGACTTTCATGTTGTGTTGGACTTATAGGTATGTAGAATACAAGAGTTGAGGTTGGAAAGCCTCTGCCTAGATTTCAGAGAACGTATGGAAATACCTGGATTTCCAGGCAGAAGTCTGCTGCTGGGATGGAGCCCTCATAGAGAACTTCTACTAGGGCAATGTGGAATGGAAATGTGGGGTTGGAGGCCCCACACAGAGCCTCAGTGGGGTACTGCCTACAGGAACTGTGAGAATAGAGCCACTATCCTCCAGACCCCAGAAAGGTAGATCCACTGACTGCCTGCATTATGTGCCTGGAAAAGCTGCAGGCACTTAATTCTAGCCTGTGAAAGCAGCTGTACCCTGCAGAGCCAGAGGGACAGTGTTTCCCAAGGCCATGGTGGATTCAAGTCCATGGCATCAATAGAGTCTTGGAGCTTTAGGATTTAATTACTGCCTGCCTGGCTTTCAAACTTGCATGGGGCCTGTAACCCCCTTGTTTTGGCCAGTTACTCCCATTTTTAGCAGAAACATTTACCCAGTGCCTGTATCTTCATTATATTTTGGAAGTAACTAACTTCCTTTTGATTTTACAGGCTCATAGGTGGCAGGAACTTGTCCTGTCTTAGATAAGACTTTGGACTTGAGCTTTTGATTTAATGCTAAAATCAGTTAAGTCTTTGGAGGATTGTTGGGAAGGTGTGATTGGTTTTGTTATGTGAAAATGGACTAATACAGCATAGTTCTTGTAATACAAGCCATTAGACCCTGGACAAATTTGAGTTTCAGTTTCCTCCAGAGTTATAATTAGCCTATTATTTATGTATATTTACATAGTTTGTATGAAATAATTTTATAAATTTTACAGCCCATTACAAATATAAATGATTGGAAGTTTTCTGTAGTGAATAGTAATCACATTTTATAAACTCAAATTATTTCCCTTTAACTCTTGTCTTGTAATATTGTTAGAAGTGTTATGTCTGTCATTTTAATTTTTTCCCTTGTTATAAGATTGTATTTAAGTTCTGGAAACTAATGTATCGTTAATAATTTGGTTGAAAGGATATTTGTGAGTATTTTGGGGATCCTATAATGTAGACTAACAACCATTGTAGCCTGGTGTGCTTCTGTTCATTTATGAAGATAACTGCTAGTCATCCCTCACATTTATTAAAAATCCCCTTCATGTGCAGGGTTTGGGGTGCTACTGCTCTGTTCCACTAAGTCTTAGATACTCTGACATGTTTTAAGGCTCTCTCACTAATACTACAATTTGGAATAATTCTAATGTTCTCACACCTTGATAACATGTACAAGCCTGTGGAATGACAGACTTAGCTGAAATGTGTCTACAGATCAACTAAAGTCTGTGATTTCATTACTCTCTACAATAAGGATAAGTCTTTTCTAGTCTAATGGGAAGGAACTTTTAGTTTTTTACCTGAATTCTCCCATGTCTATTGCCTGAAACTGATATTTTGTTTTTAGGAGTTAGTTAAAGCACAGTTGGTAGAGTCAGACTAGACTGGCTTGGATACCCACTTACTAGCTTTGCAGTTGTTATTTTACTACTCTGTACCTTGCTTTCTTATTTGATAAATAGGAATGATAATAGTGCCTACCTCACAGAATGTGATATGTGCAAATATAACCAGAATGTTGTTTGGCACATAATAAGTATACAAATGTTAGCTATTATTATTCCCATAAACTTCTAGAGTGCTTTTGGAAAAGTCTGAAGAAATTTACTTTTCCCTTATTTGAGTTTGGACATCTTTTTTCTTATGTGTGAGCAGAGACTGACCTATATGCTGCCAGAAAATTGGTGGAAAGAGAGCCAAGTGGGAAATAGAAAGAAATAGAAAATAAAATTTGATTAATATTTTATTAGTGAGGTTCCAGATAAAGTTGCTGGAATTGTCATTTACACGGGTTATTTATTTTCCTTTCACATAACAGGTGGCTGTTTTTCAGCAATCTGAGCTGTCAGTGAAGTTCTCTTCAACAAAGACTTTTCAGGGACCTAGGTTACCATAATATAGTTATATTATTATTCTTGTAATACCATTTTCTAGGGTATTGTCCTTATCCAAGGGTAGAAGGTGAGCCACTGACTTCTCTATCTTCCATCCCCCAGGAAAAATTAAGAAAGACATTCATGATATGTGTACTTAAAAGGAACACACATTTCCTTTAGCACACCCCACAGGTTGGGTCTATGTCACTTGCCATATTTTTCTGCAAGAGATGCTAGGAATTAAAGTATGTAACTGTGTAATCATGTGCCTAGATAAAACATGGAGGGTTATCTTACTGAATGATTTTTTTAAAAAAGCTAACAATGTCAGTGTTTATTTCAATATTTTAAAATGTGACTGAGAAACAATTATGTTAATTTTTGATTGAATCATTTACAAATTTGTTTACAAATGCGTTTGCTTATTTTGTATACAGTGAAGATGACTAAGAAGTTATCACTGCAAAATATTTTCTCATTAGCACTATATTGTTTTTGCAGTAATCATGCTTATGTGAAATTTGCAAAAAAGCACACATTTACTTCCAGTGTTGCCTTTACATCTATTATATCACTCTTAAAAATAAAAAAGGTATGCATTTGATGATAGTATTTTTTCAGGATCATATCAATTTAAAATTTCTCTTCCTATGTTCAAGATTTTTAAGAAAGTACTGTGTCCTCTTCTATGTATGTCTAGGTGAATTTAAAAATATATTTTCTCAAAAATGTATATGCCAGCATTTAAGTTTTGGCTTTGAAAGTTACAGTGTAACCTTTTAATAAGATACAGTTTCTTTGAAAAAGTTGTCTCACCTTTTGAATGGGATATTATTATCTCTAGGCAGTTGTGAGAATAAAATATATTCAACTATTCATGCAAATTTAACTTAGAAGCTGATAATAAATGCCAGTTTTGTTCCTCCTCATTCCTGCCACTATTTGTGGCCTGGGTACAATTATTTTCATTATCAGGCAGGAACCCGGGGAATGGGAAGATTACCTGAACTTGTGAACTGTCCCTACACTACCAATTTCTTAGTGTTCATCACTCTTAACTTCCAAATCCCAATGAAGACCTTTCCAAAACTCTTACATTTTATCTGCTTACTTTTGTTTCCACTGGTTTAAAATCACCAAGGAGTCTCATTTGTATGTGGAGGAGAAAACATAAAAAGAGAGACACATTTTCAGCATCTTGTGTTGCTAAAATATTCAATTTTGAGTAATTTCTCCATTGTGTGAGTAAATTTTCATTTGACTAATCATCATATCTATTTTCACTACTTACAGCTTCAGTCCTACTGCCAACCATGCTACTCATTTTATTTGCTTCAATATTATATGTCGAAAAAAAAGTGAAGAAAACACACATATTTTTTCTCTCATATTTTCTTCTTAGATTATCTGTGACCGTGAAGATTTTGAATGTAAAGGTTATCAGAGAGGATAGAGAAAATTTAAAATGACTATGTACCTAGCTATTCCTTCCTGGCCATGCCTGTGTGTTTTTGTTTGTCTTTAGCCTCTTTGAGCAAACACTGAACATATGACCGGGGATAGGCCAAAGATTACTCTAAAAAGAACTCTAAGCTCATTCACTAAACTAGACCAGTCAGAGGAATTTCTTACTATTTTATTCATTTTCTTACTGGTGATGACAAAAAAAAAAGTCTCTGCTTTGATTGAAAAGATGTAATTCAGAACTGCTTGTAACAATGTAGTAGTGAGTTAGAATCTTGATAATAGCCTATCCAAAAAATGAAACCCACATCCAGAGATAAGGTGACAAAAAGTATCTTCATGTCCTTGATTTTATCTTTTTTTAAAATCTTTTTGAGATGGATCTTGCTTTATTTATTTGAATTGGGGTTTTGTCACTTATAATACTCCGATTATTAAACAAGAGTCTCAGTTTAATCCTTATTTTAGATACTAGGAAAAAAAAACATTTGGTAAGGAAATAAAAGCCATCCAGAAACAGAGTATGTTCATTCATCCATTCATTCATTTACTTATTCATCTAGCATGTACTAAGCATATTTTTATGCCAGGGACTATGCATTTCTGGAAGTAAAGTCAATCCAGTTATACAAAAATCTCTGTTTGCAAATTGTTCCCAACATGTGGTAGCAGAGCTGCAATTATGCAAATCTTTACAGTGAAAGATGGTGCCTTCTTTAGGAATTCCATTGCTAAAGGAATAGAGAAAATAGATGATATAATATTGTCAGTTCCAAGTCACCTGTTGGAAAATTCTCCAATCTTCAAATACTTAATTGAATCATCAACTGAAATGAAATTATGCAATTAGGACATTAAACTTATCGCAGACTCTTCATCAATTAATAATTAGCACATCAAAAGTTAATTTTAAGAACTTACACTGTCAGTGTGATACACAAGATAAATAAGTATTACTAACCACTCTCCTTTAAACTCCCTCCTGTGCCACACAGAAACAATGAATATTGTAGAGTTCTGACTACTTATGCTGGAGACAGAGATTTTATGTTTTATTGATTGTTAAGTGTTATTTCTTCTCTCCTTTTGCCCTTTTCGTTATGTTGTGGAATGAAATGGAATAGCTTCTGAGAGGTTCACAGAATATTTTGTTAAGACACAATTCTTGGTTGAGATTTACTCTCACTTAGTTTTACTCTCACAAATCCAATCAGAGATATTGATTGTGTGTGCATACACCTTTGCATGTGTTATTAGCAAATATATATTTGCAGTTATTTGTACTGCTTATTATTCTTATTTTAGTAATGTTCTTTTCTTTTTTGACTCTCTCACTTTCTCTTTATATATATATATATATATATATGTCAATGTGTGAATGTATGTATGTTCATGTAACATGTAATGTAAATATATTATTGTTTTATTATACATTTTGAAAATATTGATATAATAAAGTTATGTCAAAATGTAATTTGAAAGATTTGTATTTAGCTAAAGATAAAAATATACGCTTTAAAATTTTTGATAAAAATTTTTTTTGTCATTCTAGACTTCTAGACTCAGAAAAATGTCAGACAACTATTAGAGAAAAATAAAGAGCTTCTCAGTGATTGAAAGTCTAAAATTTAATGTCGCATGCATTTTTCTTCTGAAAAGGCTGTAGGAGAATATGAACCACTAGAACAAGAGAAGTGGCTAAGAAAGAGAAAATATAAAATCCACATAGGAGAGAAGAAATTCAATGTCTCAAACTTAAAGAACTCATACATACCCATGAGCTAGAGTATTGAAAAGTTTTGTTTTTTTATTTTTTTTTGGAATTGTTGTTGGAACACGAGAATAATATAAAGTTTATTTACCTTGAAAACTACGTAAATGAAGAGAAAGAGAAAAATCATTTTCAAAAAGTATACACAATAATATTCTAGTTCTTGCCTGAGCAACTATAATTATTTATATATGTGTGATAAATGCCAAATAGTGAATTAATGAACAAATTTATATAACTATACTGGGAGGCTGGAGAGAGGTAAAGCAGAAAGTGTGTCTAAATTCTCAACTTCCACAATAAAAGTAAATTATAAGGAAAAACAGATGAAAGCAGTATGAACATATTTTTGAGAAATATGAAAATAAATATTAGAAGCAGGATAAAAAAGTGTTTAGAGGGAGTATATTTTAATTATATTACCTTGGGTGAGGTATGGTGAAGCCAGATTCAGATCAAGAGAGAGAAACTAGAAAGAATTTAGTAGTATTACACTCACAGTTCCCCTTGGGAGAACACAGCACTGGATGCAGGGTCACTCAAGAAGTATTGGGTTGGCCATGGGGGCAGGGAAGTGGGAGGCAACTGTGGGCTATTGCCTTCATTGTGATTTCTGTGGGAAGGGGAGGGCAAGGCAGGGCAAGCAGGTGTCAGATTAGCTTATTTGAATAATTTTAGTGGGTTTTGGGCATAGGAGCTGTCCCTGGTTGTCTGGTAGCTAATCCTGGGGCTTTTAGGGCAGAAGTATAGTGGCTCAGAATATGAGAGCCAGATAAGAAAGGTGGTTAGGAATGTATACTTAATTGGCTGCAAAAGAAGGCAAATTTATGAGCATCTAGCCAGTGCCTCAAAACTAGGTCAAGATAGCATTTTAAAAAATTATATTGCAGTGTTTATCTCTTTACTGTAATATTCGAAAGAGGGAAGAGGTACTGTGTAGCTACTGTATTTTATAATATTTTAGTACTATTTTACTTTTTCGATTATCCCCATGTGTCACCAAAAGGAAAAATATATACTTTTTAAGAAAAGAAAGTGGCATTTTTTCCTGGATGTTTTTATGAAAACTCAGTTTCAGCAAATTTCAGTAAACAATGTATTCTCAAGAAACATCTCATGCTGATGCTTATGACCAGACAAACATGAGAATCTCTAAGGCAGTTCCATATACTGAGATAGGGGAGGATGAGATATAATTTCTATCTATGTGAAGTGCTGTTCCACAAAGCAATAATGCCTTACAATGTATGTTTTCCTAAATTCATATATCTACACAGAGTAAACAAATACATTATCTAGATATGGATACATTATTAATAACTCTAGGCAGAGAGCATACAATTATTCACTTTATATATGTATGTATGTATGTATATGTGCGTGTGTGCTTCAAACATGGCCACTATTATTTGATAATTCTCCCATAAAGACATTATATTAAAGTCCCATTCCCTTGAATGTGGATGAGCTTCAGATTGCTTTTACTAACAGACACTACACACTTTTTACATTATATCTTAAAATGTCTTGCAACTTTTACCATGTTTTTTGGAACAATTGCTTTTGGAGTCCTGAACTCTCCATTTTAGAATTTCAGCTACTCTGAAGCTGCTATATATAGGGGCCATGGCTAAGTGATCTGATGCTTGTTTCCAGATGAGCCAATCCTTTCACTCATAAATGTTGAGGGGTCATAACTGTGAGATGAGCTCACTGGAATGTTCCAGACCAACCCCACTGCTGAGTGACCTTCATTGACACTCTATGGAGCAGGACATTCAACGGCCAAAACCTGCTGGAAATCTTGATCCACAAATTTCGAGAGATATTAAAAATGATTATTGTTTGAGGCTACTGAGTTTGGAAATATTTTGTCATGCAACAATAAATAACTACAACAGAATTTAGTACTAGAATATGGTTCTGCTTCAACAAAAAACAAAGTGCATGTCTGTCGCTTTGGTTTTGGGATTGAGCAGCAGGCAATAGTCTGATTGGCCTCAAGGAAGCTGTAAGTGAAAGTTTAAGGGAAAATAAGAAAAAAATGTGAATTTCTGAAGAGAAAGAAAATTTGGCAAAATTGTTTTTCTGCAGTAAACCATGTACGACATGAACTGATACAGGTAGAGATTTCTATAAAGAATATGGAGGGTGTTACCTTTCTTCTGAATGCTTGTGATAAAATATAAGGGGAAAATATATCAAGCAACTTCTCAATATTTTCATGTGGGAATTCCAAGGAAATATAGAAGTCCCAAGAGCAGTTTTTCAAACTCGTAAGGATAGTTTTTAAAGGGGCAAAGGGGTATTGCTTTCAGTTATATGTAGAAGCTACAACATAATGCAATTTCTATAATGGGATAATTCTGAATAATAGACATTTATAACTTTTCCTGAACTTAGAGAGCTGAGAACAGAAAGGTCAACAAATGAACTGAATTCCAAATGATAACAAACTTCTCTGAGAAGAGACAATATATTGCTTTTGCTGATAGTTTTACCATTAGCAGTGCTTGGGAAGATGTAATAGCTACTATAATAATAAGTAAGAAAAAAATAACAAAATTTTAATGAATTCTTAAAGAGAAATGTGGTCTAACAGGTTAGCTTAGAATCCCTGTGAAACTCAGAATCAATGCAAGTCTACATTAACTCAAAAATGGTTGTACACGTTAGGTTCTCATGACAAAAACTGAAGGTAGAAATTGAGAGTGAGAGAGGAAGATTGTATTAGTCTGCTTGGGCTGCCATAATAGAATAGCACAGACTGAGAGTCTTAAACAATAGAAATTTAATTGCTTATTTTGAAGACTAGATGTCTAAGATAAAGGTGTCACCAGGTTTGATTTCTGGTGAAATCCCTCCTCCTGGCTTGTAAATGGCCACCTTTTCATTGAGTCTTATCAGGACCTATCCTCTGTGCACCCACAGAGAAAGAAAGATACCTAAAATCTTTCTCTTCTTATTCAAAAGAGATCACCCTGTTGATACAAACTATGAAATCAGCAGGGTAATTACCAGCAGAGTGGACAATGCCATCTCCAGAACCCCTGTGCCTGTGGACACACTGCCACGGACACAGCAGTGGGAACAATGCCATCTCCAGAACACCTGCACCTGTAGAAATTTTATGTCATCAAAACTGACTTTTAAAAAGGGGGTGGGAGCAAAGGAGAAAATCAGAGCTCTTTCAGTAAATCACTTTAACAGGAAAAGATATAGCCATGGATATCACTTTGAAATCCTTTGCTAAACCCTTAGAAAGAATTTAGAAAATTCATTTTTCTCATAAAACATTTCAGAAAGAAAATTTATACTTAGAATTGACCTGAACTAAAGAGATCCAGACTCTGACACAGCCTTCTACTATGAGTTGAGGATATTGAGAGGTCTTGGGAAGCATGAGTGTATTTTGCATGCTAGAATAATGTAAATAAGTTCAAGATGGTTAACTAGAAGCAGCTAGTGTGTGCCACCTTCACAGAGAGAAAACAAAGTGATGAATCAATATCAGCAATTCAGGTAGATCATCTAAGAGATGCCACTATAATTCACTGAGAAAGCACAGGACCTATGGAGAACAAAGAATAGTAAAGCTGGACAGCCACCCACCTGGGACCAGTGTGGAGCTGGAGGAAGCTCCCTCATGTAAGGAAAGGGTGAGTGAGTGAGTAAGTAAGGTGAGTGAGTAAGATCCCCACACGGATTTTAGTAATCCTGGGCACAGGAGGTATGCTCTCAACCTCCATAAGCCTTCAGACCAACAGAGAGAACCACCTGGAATCTGTGTGGAGACACCGCTTAAGCCCATGTAGAGCCCTGCAGGTCTTGGATACCTGAGCACTTCGGTGCCAACTACCATAGCCCTGTCGACAAGGGAGACAAGGCTCTTTCACCTGCTCCTAGTATAGATGCCACAACCACAGTGCTGACGAGTAAACTATCTGAAGATCTCACCTCACTTCTTGCCAGCGTGGGTTCCTAGCACAGCCACCCTGCCCTCCCTTCAGAGAGTCATAACTCTATATTTCTCTGAGAGGAAACTCTTGGATGTAAATGGCAGGCCCTCTGCAATTTCTGCTTCCCCCAGGCTACAGAGGGATCAAAGGAGTTGAGTGCTTTCCTACATTTCCAGCATGCTGCTGCTGCTGCTGCACTGAGAGGCAACCAGAATTTCTACTATGCAACATTTGCCCCTTCTGCTCCACTCCAGACAGGGTCCATCCGCTTGGGCGCACAATATGATTGCCCACACCTGACAGGATTTCTGCTGTGGCCCAGAGCCCTACTGAAAACCCTACCCCCAGTGGATTGTGATCTTCCCTTGGGCTCCCGCTGCCTAAGTGATTCTATCTGCCCCCGCCTGAGAACTCAGCCCGTGATCTGGGGACTAGTCAGCCCCTCCCCAATTACAACTAGAAGTTGAAACTTGGGCTAGCCCAACCCTAGTTTAGCCTCATCAGGACTCATACATGATCTTCGGTTAGCCATCTAGTGACGAGAATACTGGGAATCTACCTATTGTATTCCAACTTTGGTAGCATCTGATCACTTTCCCAGGGACTGAGGCTGGGCTAACCCAACTCATCTATGCCAACATAACAAACATCCACCAGCATGGGTCCAAATGTGGAGCCCCCACGTTTACATGAATTGCAGTGTTACCACATCAGAGAACAGATAAGCCATAAAGCTATCGACAACAGGCTGAGTGAGGAAGTTGTACCCTGAAACCACTACCATAGAGAGTCACAAAACAGGCATTTTTTTAGACTATCAGCCACATTATGATTTAGAGATAGACTGCTGTGTTTGTCTGAACCAGAAGTCATGAGCCCCCAAAATAGGGGTGTTATAGAGTAACAGTGCACATTACTGCCTATCTAGAATGAGGAGCTGGCACAACCACCTCATTCTCAATGGAAAGAGACCTCAGTACATTTCACCAGAAGCACCTCCCAGCCATCCTCATCACGGTTGGTGCCTGCACTCAACACAGATCCCTCATGGGCAAGCAAGGGATTCCAGATCTGCCCAGCTGTGACTCCCACTGCCATGGAACAGAAAACTCAGAAGACTGGGCACTCCACTGTCCAGCGCATCACTTGAAAGAGTGAGCACTGCAGAGTAAACGAAGATCAGATATATACCCATTTTGCCTGTGCCACAGCTGGTTGTTAACCATAAATAACATCTAGGGCTTGTAGGTCAAATGGCACAGCCCACTATAAAACCTGCTGTCAGAAGTATGTACAGCTATAGCACTAAAACCAGAAAACCCTACCCAACTTACTCTACAGTCACTTGCCTTAGGGAGGAGAAGAAAATGAAGAAAAAATATAGACAAAAAGAAAAATCCCTTGCCATGTGAAAATGGTTAAAAGATTAGAAGTGGCAGGTGGCTCTCCAGATAAGAATGAATCAGCATTAAGAATTCTGTCACCATAAAAAATCCAAATGTTGTGATACCACCAAATTATCCTACTAGATTTCTAGCAATGAGACCTAATAAAAATGAAAACTCAGAAATTACATAAAGAACTAAAAGCAAGGGTTTTAAAGAATGCTGGAGATTCAAGACAAGCTTGAAAATTAACACAAGGAAACTTCTAAAGCAATCTATGAAATGAAGAAAGAGATAAATACCTTAAACATAATTAATCAGAGTTTCTGAAATTAAAAAAAAATCATGTAAGAAATTTCAAAATACAATTGAAAGCTTTATCAATAGACCAAGTCTATTGATAGACTTGAAAGCTTTATCAATAGACCAAGTGTATTGATAAAGTAGAAGAAAAATTTTCAGAAATTGAAGACAACCCTTTTGAATTAATCCAGTTAGACAGAAATAAAGAAAAAAAAATTAAGAAATGAACAAAATCTAAGAAATGTGGGATTATGTAAACTGGCCTAACCTATGAATTACTGGCATTCCTAAAAGAGGCCAAATGTAAACAACCTGGAAAACATATTTGAGGGAATAATTCCAGAAAACTTTCTTAATCTTAGTAGAGAGGTAAACATCCAGATACGAAAAATTCCAGACAACACTTGCAAGATGGTACACAAAATAAACATCATGAAGGCATATAGCCAGTATACTATCCAAGGTCGATGCAGAGAAAAGAGAATACTGATGCACTATTAGTAGGAATGTAAATTAATTCAGCCACTATGGAAAACAGTTTGGATATTTCCCAAAGAAGTTAAAACAGAGTTACCATTTGACCTAGCAATTCCATTACTGGGTATATATCCAAAAGAAAATAAACCAGTCTACCAAAAAGATCATGCACTTGCATGATTAAGACAGCACAAAATAGGCCGGGCGCGGTGGCTCAAGCCTGTAATCCCAGCACTTTGGGAGGCCGAGGCGGGTGGATCACAAGGTCAAGAGATCGAGACCATCCTGGTCAACAAGGTGAAACCCCGTCTCTACTAAAAATACAAAAAACATTAGCTGGGCATGGTGGCGCGTGCCTGTAATCCCAGCTACTCAGGAGGCTGAGGCAGGAGAATTGCCTGAACCCAGGAGGCGAGGTTGCGGTGAGCCGAGATCGCGCCATTGCACTCCAGCCTGGGTAACAAGAGCGAAACTCCGTCTCAAAAAAAAAAGAAAAGAAGAAAAAGAAAAAAAAAAAAAAAAAAAAAAAAAGACAGCACAAAATTATTTAATATGTTTTAAATGACACAACAGACCTAATAGTAAATGAAAATCCAGAAAAGGAATTTGAGTCAAGCACTTACATACTAAATTGGGCAAAAATAAAAATAGTGAAACTGTGAAAGATGATAAGGCAAAGCACTTGGGCCAGGGAAGTTAAGTGGGTAGAGAAGTTAGTGGGAAGGTAGGGGTTAGTTTAAAAATGTTTATTTGTGCATATTTCTTTGGCTTAAATTTTCTGTCCTTGATGATAAACCTTTTATTTTTTAGGAGTCCATTTTTCACATTAGACTTTTTTCTTCTGTTTTTAAGCAACACAATGAAGGTTAGAGTAAATTTTTTTGTATGTCTGTTGTTTTTTAAAGTGCCTTTAATTCAAAATAGTCAATATGTCAACATAGCATATTTTGGGGTGGCATATTCTTAACAAGCTTGTGATTACTTTGACCAGGAGTACAGCAGAAGGGATTATTGAAAATAGAGAATAAGGCCATGAATTGTTCACTGGAATGCTTGCACATGGTGCTTTGAGCCTCCGTAGAAGAAGTCTGAGTCCCCTGAGACTCCCAGGCAGAAAAGGTATGTGTAGATAGAATGGCAACAGTCCCAGCTTAGCCCAGCCTTCTAGCCATACCCACCAAGGAGCCATATATGTGAATGGAAGTAAATGGAATCTCCTCCAGAGAAGCCCATCCACCAGTTGAATACCATGTAGTCATCTCCAAGAACACCAAATGAAGCAGAATAATAACCTAGCCAAGCTTAGCCAAATCCCTCAACCACAAAATCATGACATCATAAAATGGTTATTATTTTTAGCTGGTAAGTCTTGGGGTAGTAATTTTCCCTGCAGAAGTAACCAGAGTATGATGTTTTAATTATTCTTTGCAATTAATTTGACTATTTATTGCTCCTAAATTCGTTTATTCTTTACTCTTTCTCTAGTGTTCATAGAGCAATATATGGGATAAGTTATATTTTCTTAATTACTGGCATTAGAACTCCACTCGATAAGAGAAATCACACTGCCTGACTCTCTTGCCCTATTTAGAGTATGGTTGATGTAAAATAAAACAATCTACTATGTCAATGTCTGGGTTGGAGACAAATTCTCTCTCCTCTGCATCTCACTGATTGGTCTGATGGCTTTCTGATACCAAATCCTGAAAATGAGAGAGGAAGCAACTTCAATGAGAGAAACAGAGAGGGGACCAGAGACCATGGAAGGAGTAAAAGAAATTTGCTAATAAATATTGTATACTTCTGTGAATGACTCTTCCTGAAAACAATGTTTGGTAAGACATATTAAATTCAGTAATACACACTAAATATGTTTTGAAAACTGAATAAGTGAGTTCCACGTTGGAATCAATATAGTATCATGCAATGACAACATGATCAATCACAACACTGGATCTCAAGGATGTCTACAGAATATCATCACTTGGAGAACTTTAAAAAAATACCTATACTTAAGATCAATGTCAAGTGATTTTGGTGAATTAATCTGGGCTGTGATTTGAACATGATTCTTATTTAAATTGCTTCAGAGTGATTCTATTGGTAATGTGAACAATCACTGACCTAGAGTCCCAGGGATCTGAAATAATTAAAGTATTTACTGAGAAGTTAGCAGAAATATTTGAAAAGAATTTGTCTTCTCTTTATCTATACTATTGGGAATTTCAAAGCAAATGCATGAAAATGTTTAAGTGCAGTACAGCTAGTGCTCGACTTACGATCACGATTGGGACCGGCAGACCAGTTGTAACACGATTTGGTCGTAAGTTGAGTAGGCTATATGTACAGTTGAAATGGTGCACGCAGAGGTGGTAGTGCTGCCGGAAGCTGGCCTGCACTGTCGTATGCCCAGCTGGGCAAGGTTTGCACTGCCAGACGCGGAACAGTCATGGCTAGCGATTGTGGTCATAAAGTCTAATGGTCGTAAGTTGCATAGGTCGTAAGTCGATCAATACCTGTAAGGCAAATATCTGACATCTACTTTTTGTTTATAGTGATCACCATAGTGGTCCATTAACCACACTGTGTCATATTTCTTTCCCACTATTGCATTTCACCTGCTTTCTGCTGCTGCACTAGACCTGCCTTTGGCCTGTGTAGCCAAGAAAATGGGGGAGGGTGGGAAATTTAGCGAATATGTAACTGTTGCACATTGGAATTACTAAGAAATAGTTTAGCTGAATAGATTGTCTATATTAATGCAGATCTAGTCTATAAATATTCTCCATTGTAATGAATATTCTTTGAGGGATTTAGGCTTTGTTCAATAGCTTAGATTTGGGGATTTCTAAGATCTTATCTTTGCATGTCCACTATTATGATATAATCAAAATATGTTTGATTATCCTGTGCAAGAGACATATTCATAATTGACATTATATTTAAAGGTATTCAAAAAATACACATGCATGCTTTGTGACCTAAACGCATTAGGTTATTAGTGAATTGAATTTCCAGAAGATTTAAATGATAAAAACTGTATGAAACAAATAAAAATGTGTAGAGCAAAACTGATATTGATTTGCCTATAACTACACATATTATTTTGTCTTTAATCATATTGTGTATAATTTTTTCATTTAATAAAAACTTTTTCTGCTCAACTAGAAGGTTTATTAAAACGCAAACATTCATAGTTTATATTTTAGAGACTCAACATTCAGTTGAGTATGTTCATTGGTATGTGATTTATCTGAATCATTCTTTCCACATTGGCTTTACTCTAGAGTTAAAAAATATATTGAACAAATGTTTTTATAAAAATGAGCCTGCAAATGTTTCACTGAATATATAATTCTGTGTATCCACTGATGTTATATACCTCAAAAAAGAGAATTACATTTTTCAAACACCATCATGCTGAAACAAGCCTAAAGGATGAGCAATAATTCCTGTGCAATATGATATACCAAAATGAAAATAATGAAATATTCTTTAAAAATACACTAGGCTGATAAAAAGAAATGAGATCATGTCCTTTGTAGGGACATGGATGGAGCTGGGACCCATTATCTTCAGCAAACTAATTCAGGTACAGAAAACCAAATACCACATGTTCACACTTATAGGTTGTAGCTGAACAATGAGAACACAGGGACACAGGGAGAGGAACAACACACACAGGGGCCACTTGTGGGTAGGGCCGGTGGGGGAGAGCATTAGGAAAAATAGCTAATGCATCCTGGGGTTAATATCTAAGTGATGGATTGCTAGGTGCAGGAATCCACCACAGCACACGTTTACCTATGTAACAAACCCACACATCCTGCACATGTATCCCAGAGCTCAAAATTTAAAAATAATACTTAAAAATCACATCTTTCTTGAAAGCCAGGTTCAAAATTAAGGTGAAAATTACTTAGATGAAAAATTACATATGTATGTCCTTTAAATAGCCTATAACATATAAAATAGATTGTATTGTATACAGTAAATTTTATGGAAAAAATAGTTTAAAAACCATTGAACTAGAGAATAGGTGGGAAAAATTAATCTATGTAAATGTATAGACTTTAAACTATTTTCATTTTTTACATAATATTAAATAATGATAATTAATATGAGCATATTAAGTATTAGGCAAGTTTCTAAGTGCTTTCTTTACATGTATTAGCCCATTTCACCCTCACAAAATACAATGAAATAGATGCTCTAATGACTAAAGAATGTCCTTAATAATATTACCAAATGCCTAATACTGAATAAGTATTTCTACTATATGACTACTTGCCTGCAGAATTTATAAGATTATGCATTTATGTTGTTTCTAAAATCTAAACGTGTGTGTGAGTGTGGACACGTGTGGACATATACAAAGGGTTGCATTTATGCTGCTGAGATTCGAATAGGTCACTTTTGAATTTAAGTCAGTTTCTTAAGTGTATTAAATAGTTTAGGAATTAAAGTGACCAAAATGTGCACAGAATACCCTCTTCATCCCTTCCTGCGTCTCACATTCCCTCCCTTCTCTCTCTCACTCCCAAATTTTCTTACATATTATTCATTCACATCCTTATATTAATTTAATGGTTACTTTAAATTATGGTCTTTGCAATTACTCATTTTGATGCTGAAATTGCACCAAACATAACCAATAGGAGCTTTTTTCAATCTGAATTTAACTGTGTGTGCGTCTGTGAATTTACATGATTTTATTTGTCATTGAGTGGTCTTTGAAAACAATATCTAGGCTAAGGTAAGTCTGGATAGATACAGATACACATAGAGAGAGATACAGAGACAGATAGATACAGATACAGACCAGATACAGATGCAGATAAAGATATAGATATAAATATAGATAGATATGAGCCTTACATGCATTTTGCATGCCATAGGATTATATTCAGGTACTTCTTCAAGAAATCTTAATTCTATTTAGTGGCTAATGGTATTCTGAAACCAAGACCTGGGTACTAGGTGTGCTAATTGCTTCCAGGGTATCATTGCTTTAGGCCTTTTCAGTGGACAGATATATAATATTTTTAATAAAGTTTATTTTTATACGAGATTTAAATTTACAGAAGTATTACATAGTACTAGTAGTCTCCATAAACTCTACAGTTTCCTTTATACTTATTATCTTTCATAACTATAAAATATTTGTGGTAATTAATTAACCACTATTGAAACATTATTCACTAAAATTTATATTTTAATCATATTTTCTTATCTTTCACTTGATGTCCCTTTTTTTGGTCCCAAGATTTCATCCAACATACCATACTGCCTTTGATTATCATGTCTGTTTAAGTTCCTCTTGGCTGTAAGTTTCCCAGACATTCCTTGTTTCCAGAATTCAAATGTTTTACAGAAAGTTATTCAATTAAAATTGTCTCAATTTGAATTAGAAAATCTGATGTTTTACTTATAATTGGACTGAAGTTATACCTTTTTAGAAAGAAATTAGATGGTTAAAGTATCATTTTGTGACCATGACATCAAGAGTATATACAATCATGATATCACTGTTAACTTGGATCATGTGGCTGAGGTAATGGTTTGTCAGATTTCTTCACTGCCAAGTTATTTTTTTCCCTTCTTTCTATACTGTACTTTGTGGAGAGAAGTCACAATGCAGAGGATACTTAAGAAGTGTGAAATTAAATGTCACTTCCTTGAGAGCAGATAATCTATGTAAGTTATTTGGATTTCTTCTGCATGGGAGATTTGTCTTTCATACTCTAGACAACATGACATCTACCCTCAACAGATTTTTAACTATACAATATACCAATGTTGTTATCTATAGGCACAACGTTGTACATCAGATCTCTAGAACTTAATTATGTTATATAATTGAAATTTATATACATCGATTAGCCATTCTCCATTTCCCCATCTCTCCAGCTTCTGGCAACCACTGTATTCTTTGTTTCTATGAGTTTTACTAGTAAATGGAATCCTACAGTATTTGCCTTCTGTGACTGACTTGCCTGGCATATTTCACATAGCATAGTGTCCTCAAGGTTCTTAACTCTACTTTTTGCCATTTACAGGATTTCATTTTGAAATCATACAGTGTGGAGCATTTCAGACTGATTTCTTTCACATGTCAATATGCATTTAATATTCAGAAACTTTTTTTATGGCTCAGTAGTTTATGTTTTATCTCTGAATCATATTCTATTTCAGCAATATACCACAGTTTGTTTCTCCATTGACCAGATGAAGAGAATCTAGGTAGCTTCCATTTCTGAAGATGAATAATAAAGCTGCCGTAAACATTTGCATGGAGGTTTTCTGTGGACATAACTTTTCAAATCAGTTCTGTAAATACCAAGAACATAGTAAAAGTATATTGAACTTTGTAAAAATGTGTCAAAGTCTTTCAAAGGGGTTACACTATTTTTATTTACACCAGAAATGAATAAGAATAACTGCTGCTCCACACATCCACCAGCAATGGTATTTTCAGTTATTTTTCATTTTCTGTGTTAGGCAATCTAACAGGTGTATAATGGTGTCTTGTTTTAATTTGCTGTTCCCTAATGACATATGATGTTGAGCATCTTTCATATTTTTCATGTGTATATCTTTTATGGTGATGTGTCTCTTCAGATTCTTTACCTACTTTTTATATGGTTGTTTCTATTTCTTATTCTTGAGTATTAAATGTCTTTTTTGTAGTCTGGATATTAGTCCTTTATCAGATATGTGTTTTTCAAATCTTTCAATCTGATGTTGTTTTTTTCATTCCCTTAATAGTCTCTTTCACCAAGAAGAATTGTTTTTTATTTTAAACAAGTCCATAATTATTTTTTTTCTTATCTTTTCTTTTTTTATTGCATTTTAGGTTTTGGGGTACATGTGAAGAACCTGCAAGATTGTTGCATAGGTACACACATGGCAGTGTGATTTGCTACCTTCCTCCCCATCACCTATATCTGGCATTTCTCCCCATGCTATCCCTCCCCAACTCCCCACCCCCTGTTGTCCCTCCCCTATTTCTCCCCAACTGACCCCAGTGTGTGATGCTCCCCACTCCCTGTGTCCATGTGTTCTCATTGTTCAACACCAACCTATGACTGAGAACATGTGGTGTTTGATTTTCTGTTCTTGTGTCAGTTTGCTGAGAATGACGGTTTCCAAGTTCATCCATGTCCCTACAAAGGACATGAACGCATCGTTTTTGATGGCTGCAAAATATTCCATGGTGTATATGTGCCACATTTTCCCTATCCAGTCTATCGTCGATGGGCATTTGGGTTGGTTCCAGGTCTTTGCTATTGTAAACAGTGCTGCAATGAACATTCGTGTACACGTGTCCTTATAGTAGAATGATTTATAATCCTTTGGATATATGTCCAGTAATGGGATTGCTGGGTCAAATGGAATTTCTATGTCTAGGTCCTTGAGGAATCGCCACACTATCTTCCACAATGGTTGAAGTAATTTACATTCCTACCAACAGTGTAAAAGTGTTCCTATTTTTCCACATCCTCTCCAGCATCTGCTGTCTCCACATTTTTTAATGATTGCCATTCTAATTGGCATGAGATGGTATCTCAATGTAGTTTTGATTTGCATTTCTCTAATGACCAATGATGATGAGCATTTTTTCATATGTTTGTTGGCCTCATGTATGTCTTCTTTTGTAAAGTGTCTGTTCATATCCTTTGCCCACTTTTGAATGGGATTTTTTTTTTTTTTTGGTAAATCTGTTTTAGTTCTTTGTAGATTCTGGATATCACCCCTTTCCCATTCTGTTGGTTGCCGATTCACTCTAATGACTGTTTCTTTTGCTGTGCAGAACCTGTGGAGTTTGATTAGGTCCCATTTGTCTATTTTGGCTTTTGTTGCCAATGCTTTTGGTGTTTTGGTCATGAAGTCCTCACCTACACCTATATCCTGAGGTTTTGCCCAGATTAATAAAAAAGAAAAGAGAGAAGAATCAAATCGATGCAATAAAAAACGATAAAGGGGATATCACCACAGATTCCACAGAAATACAAATCATCAACAGAGATTATTACAAACACATCTATGCACATAAACTAGTAAACCTGGAAGAAATGGATAATTTCCTAGACACTTGCATCCTCCCAAGCCTAAACCAGGAAGAAACCCTGAACAGACCAATAACAAGGTCTGAAGTTGAGGCAGCAATTAAGAGCTTACCACCCAAAGAAAGCCCAGGTCCAGATGGGTTCACAGCCGAATTCTACCAGACATACAAAGAGGAGCTGGTACCATTCCTTCTGAAACTATTCCAAATAATCCAAAAAGAGGGAATCCTTCCCCAATCATTTTATGAGACAAACATCATCCTGATACCAAAAGCCGGCAGAGACAGCAAGAAAAGAAAACTTCAGCCCAATATCCATGATGAACATAGATGCAAAAATATTTAATAAAATACTGGCAAACCAACTGCAACAGCACATCAAAAAGCTTATCCACCATGGTCAAGTAGGCTTCATCTCGGGGATACAAGTCTGTTTCAACATACACAAATCTATAAACATAATTCACCACTTAAACAGAACCAAAGACAAAAAACACATGATTATCTCAACTGAGGCAGAGAAGGCCTTTGACAAAATTCAACAGCGCTTTATGCTAAAAACCCTCAATAAACTAGGTATCAACAGAACGTATCTCCAAACAATAAAAGCTATTTATGACAAACCCCCAGCCAATATCACACTGAATGGGCAAAAACTGGAAGCATTCCCTTTGAAATCTGGCACTAGACAAGGATGCCCTCTCACACCATTCCTATTCAATATAGTATTGGAAGTTCTAGCCAGAGCAATCAGGCAAGAAAAAGAAATAAAGGGTATTCAAATAGGAAAGGAGGAAGTCAAATTGTCTCTATTTGCAGACAACATGATTGTATGTATAGAAGACCCCATCTTCTCAGCCCAAAATCTCCTGAAACTGATAAGCAACTTCAGCAAAGTCTCAGGATACAAAATCAATGTGCAAAAATCACAAGCATTCCTATACAACAATAACAGAATTAAAGGGAGCCAAATCAAGAACGAACTGCCATTCACAATTGCTACAAAGAGAATACAATACTTAGGAATACAAGTAACAAGAAACATAAAGGACCTCTTCAAGGAAAACTACAATCCACTGCTCAATGAAATAAGAGAGGACATAAACAGATGGAGAAACATTCCATGTTCATGGTTAGGAAGAATCAATATCGTGAAAATGGCCATACTGCCTAAAGTAATTTACAGATTCAATGCTATCCCCATCAAGCTACCAATGACCTTTTTCACAGAACTGGAAAAAACCATCTTAAAGTTCATATGGAACCAAAAGAGAGCCTGCAAAGACAAGTCAATTCTAAGCAAAAAGAACAAAGCGGGAGGCATCACAATACCAGACTTCAAACTATACTACAAGGCTACAGTAATCAAAACAGCATGGTACTGGTACCAAAACAGAAATATAGACCAATGGAACAGAACAGAGGCCTCAGAGGCAACACAACACATCTGCAACCATCTGATCTTTGACAAACCTGACAAAAACAAGCAATGGGGAAAGGATTCCCTGTTTAGTAAATGCTATTGGGAAAACTGGCTAGCCATGTGCAGAAAGCAGAAACTGGACCCCTTCCTGACACCTTACACTAAAATTAACTCCAGATGGATTAAAGACTTAAACATAAGACCTAACACCATAAAAACCCTAGAACAAGTCCATTATTAACATTTTCTTTCGTGTATCGAGCTTTTGGTGACTTATTTAAAAACTCATTAACTTAAATTCAAGTTTACCTAGATTTTCTCCTTTATTTTCTTCTAGAACTTTTGCAGTTTCGTATTGACTTTTAGGTCCATTATTCATTCTAAGTTAATTTTTATGAAATTTGTAAGTTTTGAATCCAGATTGATTGACTGATTATTGCACATGCATGTTTAATTGTTTTGGTTCCATTTATGGGAAAGACTATCCTTCCCCATTTGATTGTCTTTGCTACTTTGTCAGGGATTGCTTGACTTTTTTTTTAATGTCTACTGCTTTGCTCCCTGTTCTGTCTCACTTAAGTATGTGCCTATTTTTATACCATGCTATCTAGATTACCACAGTTTTGTAGTAAGTATTGAAATCAAGTAGTATGACTCCTCCAAGTCTTTTTTCTTCTTCTTTAATTATTATTATTTTTATGCTGAATATTCTGTTTTTTATATATTTCATATTCACTTAGAATCAATTTGTTAATATCTACAAAATAGTTATCTCTGTAACTTTCTTTTCTAACTTTGCAATATACCTTACAAATAAATCTACAGGCTAAACACTGTGGCTCATGCCTATAATTCCAGCACCATGGAGGCAGAAGTGAGTGGATCACTTGAGCCCTGTGGTTTGAGACCAGCCTGGGCAATATGACAAAACCCTGTCTCTCCAAAAAACAAAACAAAACAAAACAAAACAAAAACTAAAAAATAGCCAGGAATGGTGGTGTGTGCCTATAGTCCCAGTTACTACTGAGGTTGAGGCAGGAGAATCAAATGAACCTCAGAGAAGGAGGTTGCAATTTAAAAAAAAGAAAAAGAAAAGAGGCCAGGTGTGATGGCTCAAGCCTGTAATCCTAGCACTTTGGGAGGCCGAGGCATGAACTCAGGAGACTGAGAATAGCCTGAGCAACATGGTAAAAACCCATCTCTACTAACATACAAAAATTAGCCAGGAGTGGTGGCGTGCACCTGTAATTCCAGCTAGTTGGGAGGCTGAGGCAGGAGAATTGCTTGAACTTGGGAGACAGAGATTGCAATGAGCCAAAATCATGCCACTGCACTCCAGCCTGGGTGACAGAGTGAGTCTCCATCTCTAATCATTGTTTTTATGAATCATAGTACAACCATATGCTTGTGCATTATGTTATTTTGTGTTCTAGAAGTGAATCAAATTTCACTCCATAGACGTAATACTTTGCAAGTCTTCGCAATATATATAAATTTCTGTTTTTCTACAACCTTGTCAACAGAGTGTATTGTCAGTCTTCTGGAATTTGTCAATTTGATAAGAAATACTTTGATATCACTGTGTAGTTTTATGTGTTGATTTTATAGTTACTGAGTTAAACATAATTCATTTCCATGAGGACTATTTTCCATTATTCCCCATTCACTGCATTTTGTCCTTTTTTGTTGTCAGTTTATTCTTTTTTTCTTTCTTTCTCTACTTTCCAGAGCATTCTATATGATGAGGATGATAAGCTTTGTCTGTGATATCAATGAAAAATATTTTGTTCCAGGACTTCTTTTGGCTATTGAGTTTTCTGCAATTTAGTTTTTCTTTTCCTTTATGTTTACTTTTAGATTACAGAATGTATTATTACAGTTTTAAAATTACTTCTGAATTTTAAATAAAAGATTGTTTCATGAGCATGTCACAAGTAGATGTATTTTCTTGTATCAGAGTGCAAACGTGGATATATCAAAAAATCTTCCTTATTGATTACTATTTATAGGTGCTCATCATCTTTATTCAACATTGTGTCCATTAGATGTGAAACAAAAATAGTGTGCAGGCAGTTTATCAAGAAGTGCTTGCAGCGCTTTTTGCCTGCTATCATCCACTTAAGATGTGACTTGCTCCTCCTTGCCTTCCACCATGATTGTGAGGCCTCCCCAGCCATGTAGAACTGCAAGTTCAATTAAACCTCTGGGAAGTTCCTTACTTTGAAACTACGCCCCCTTGTGGACCTGGAAAGAGAATACATTCCCTCACTACCAAGGCTTGGAACATGCATCTTCTGAAGTCACAGCACAAGCTGTACTGTGGCCCCTTTTAGCCATGGCTGGAGTGGCTGGGATGAAGGATACAAAGTCCCTAGCCTGTACACAGCATAGGGACCCTGGGCCCAGCCCACAAAAGCATTTTTTCTTTCAAAACTATTTTTTCTTCCTAAGCCTCTGGGCCAATGATGGGAGGGGCTGCCATGAGAACCTCTGACATGCCCTGGAGACATTTTCCCCATTGTTTTGGGAATTAACATTTAGCTCCTCATTACTCCTGCAAATTTCTTTAGCAGGCTTGAAATTCTCCTCAGAAAATGAGATTTTTTTCTATATCACATTGTCAGGCTGCAAATTTTCTAAACTTTTATCCTTTATGTCCCTTTTAAAACTAAATGCTTTTAACAGCATCTATTACCTCTTGAATGCTTTGCCGCCTAGAAATTTCTTCCACCAGATACCCTAAACTCTCTCAACTTCAAAGTTTCACAAATCTCTAGGGTAGGGGCAAAATGCCACCAGTCTCTGCTAAAGCGTAGCAAAAGTCACCTTTACTCCATGTCCCAACAAGTGCCTCATCTTCATCTGAGACAACCTCAGCCTGGATTTCATTGTCCATGTCACTATCAGCATTTTGTTCAAAGCCGTTTAACAAATCTTTAGGAAGTTCCAAACTTTCCTACATCTTTCTGTCTTCTTCTGAGCCCTCCTAACTGTTTCGACCTCTGCCTGTTTCCTGGTTCCAAAGTTGCTTCTCCTTTTTTGGGTATCTTTTCAGCAGCGACCCACTCTACTGGTACCAATTTACTGCATAAGTCCATTTTCACACTGCTGATAAAGGCAGATATAATACTGGGAAATTTACAAAAGGAAGAGGTATTTAATTGGACTTGCAGTTCCACATGGCTGAGGAGGCCTCACAATCATGGTGGAAGGCAAGGAGGAGCAAGTCACATCTTAAGTGGATGATGGCAGGCAAAAGAGATAACTTGTGCAGGGAAACAGACTGCTAGAGTGCAGTGGCATAATCTCAGCTCACTGCAACCTCCACCTCCTGAGTTGAAGTGATTCTCCTACCTCAGCCTGCTGAGTAGCTGGGACTACAGGTAGACACCACCATGCCTGGCTAATTTTTGTATTTTTAGTAAAGACAGGGTTTCACCATATTGGCCAGCATGGTCTTGATCCTTTGATCTTGCGATCCACCCGCCTTGGCCTCCCAAAGTGCTGGGGACTACAGGCATAAGCCGCTGCACCTGGCCTGGAACTCCTCTTTTTAAAACCATCAGATTTCATGAGGCTTATTTAATATCATGAGAACTGCACAGGAAAGACTTGCCCCCACAGTTCAGTCACTTCCCTTCAGGTTCCTCCCGTGACATGTGGGGATTGTGGGAGTTACAATTCAAGATGAGATTTGGTTGAGGACACAGCCAAACCATATCTAATGTGTATATAAGAAAAAAGGAAAGATCTAAATAAAAAAAAACCAAGTTTCCATTTTAGGGAACTAGAAGAAGAACAATTTAAGAGCAGAAAAAAACAAGAGAAAAAGAAATAGAGCAGAAACCAATAAAATTGAAAACAATAGAGAAAAAGCAATAGAAATAATAGAAAATACATTTAAAAATGGAAAAAATAGAGACTTTTGTAAAAATGGAAGTCACAATCTGGTCTATAAAAAGATCACTCAAATTGGTAAACTTCTAGCCAGGCTAAGTAAGAACAAAAGGAAAATACAAATCACCAATATCAGAAAAAAAGCATAGGTAATTATTATAGCCTCATAGGGATACAGATGATGAAAAATACGAAATCACTAAGTGCAAATACCCATTAAAGGATAATAAAGGAATACTATGGGAAAATCTACGCCCCAAAATCTGATAACTTAGATGAAATGGATACATTTATTAAAAGATACAAACTAGGTTGGGTGCGGTAGCTCACACCTGTAATCCCAGCACTTTGGGAGGCTGAGGCAGGTGGATCCCCAGAGGTCAGGAGTTCGAGACCAGCCTAGCCAGCATGGTGAAATCTACTCTCTAATGAAAATACAAAATGTAGCCAGGTGTGGTGGTGGGCGCCTGTAATCTCAGCTACTTGGGAGGCTGAGACAGGAGAATCTTTGGAACTCAGGAGGCAGAGGCTGCAGTGAGCCGAGATCGTGCTACTACACTTCAGCCTGGGTGACACAGCAAGACTCTGTCTCAAAAAAAAAAAAAAAAAAAAGATACAAACTATTAGAATTACATAAGGATAAATACTCTAAATCAGTCTATATTTATTAAAAAATAAATCAGTAACTGATAATCTACACGAAAGAAAGCTCCAGGCCTAAATGATTTTAACTGTTAAAATTATTTTTCTCATTTTCCAAGATTGTACTAATTCATCAATTATGAAATCACTAGTAAAGTGTTATAACCAATTCAAATAATTTTCTAAAATACACATTTACATGCTGCCAGGAAAGAAAAGAATTTACAAAACATTGGTTTATATTCACAGAACAATATTCAAATATATCTTTACCAGACACAATTTGTGTTTTCTTCCTTTTATAAAAAAAAAATGTATTTTCCTGAGATGGAACCTCACTGTGCCACCAAAGCTGGAGTGCAGTGGTGTAGTCATAAATCACCGTTTCCATATCACTAATTTGTGAAAAAATTCTTTCTTCATTCTTTATTGGTGTACTCCCCATAGCATCTTCTTATTATAATTAATATTATATTATCCTAATCACACTTGACCTATTTATAGCTCATTAACATAAACACTCAGGGCTACAATGACCTAATTTTTTCTCTACTTTTTCTATATTCTTATCACAAATGACTTAATATATTTTTATAATTTTTAATATTTCTTAAGATATATCTGTCAATCATTTAAGGGAGAAATTACATCAATTCTCCACAATTTTTTTGAGAGATTACAAACAGAATGAACACTTCCCAATTCATTCTATGAGGCCAGCATTGCCCTAAACAAAACCAGATACACATTACAAAAAAGAAAAGCTTCAGAGCAGTATCTTTAATGAACATAGATCAAAAATCCACAAAAATATTACTAAATTGAATCTAAAAGTGTACAAAATTTCAAAAATATGTTACTCCATCTAAAGGCCAAATTGTCTCATGGTCTTAAAAGCAGTTCCTGGTTTTTTTTGCTTTTTTCTTTTTTTCTTGCAGGTAAACATATGTTTACCTAAAATAAGGCTTGGAATGAAAACACCACAAAGATGACAAATAAAATAAAAAATAACAAATATTACCTAGTCTGTGAATAAGTTAAAATAACAAATTTTTACTGAGACTCTGTAAACAAATTAAGTAAACTTATGTGCTGCTAAAATAAAGGCAACTAAATTAATTCTGTTCTATTTGGCTCCATAACAACTCAGCATTTTTTTTAAAATTCATAATATATATTATAAAATATACATAAGGAATATCAAATATAGAAAACAACTTTAAACTGATTTTAATTGTGTGCTTAGAAATTAGTAAGTTTTTTTAAGCAGATACCAAATAAAGAAAGTTTTCTTTCTTTGGTTTTGTTTTATTTTGAGACAGTTTCATTTGTCACTCAGGCTGGAGTGCAGTGGTACGATCTCAGCTCACTGCAACCTCTGCCTCCCAGATTCAAGCAATGCTGTGCCTTAGCCTCTCGAGTAGCTGAGATTATAGGTACATGTCACCATGCCCAGCTAATTTTTGTATTTTAAATAGAGACAGCGTTTAACCATATTCACCAAGGTGGTCTTGAACTCTGGACCTCAAGCGATTCACCCGCTTCCGCCTCCGAAAGTGCTGGGATTACGGGCATGGTATGCCTGGTCCTAAAGGAAGTGTTCAACACCATTATCTTCACAAGAGATTCACAGGTGCATTTTGCTATATGCCCAACTGAAATTTATTAATCTTCTATATGGGACTCGGAGATACAGCTATATTTGCTTAAGTATAATCTTACTACTAAGCCAATTAGATAATGTTATCTCAAATTCTATGGAAGTAGAAACAGCCTAGTGAGAATTTAAATATATTTCCTAAAATCACACAACTAAGTGGAGGGCAATCATATTAATTTAGGACTAACAACAACAAAAGAAAACCTGGCTCCATTCAAAAAGTTAGATTTGTGAAAGCATTAAGTATCAAGAAATCAAGGCAAACTTCTAAACCAGATCAAAGGTGGACATCTTTGCTGAATCACACCATAAAAAGTTTCCTTAACTTAAGGTCCTTTTCTATAATGCAACTTAATCGTTGTGCAGAATTTACCTGGATTTCACTGTATTGCCTGTAGAAATTGAGGTTTGGGGATCTGGGAGAATTGGCTCCATGATGGCACCCTGGCAACCTTGTACATCTCTGCATACACTACATAGGCAAGTCTTAACTGTGATTGATATAGGTCTTGGACAGAATGCCCTGTGATTCTTCTGGAACATTACATCATGGGATATTTGTGCATAAAAATTATAATTATTTTCTACCTGCCTACCTATTCTCCTGGGAGATTGTCATGAAGCATTTTTCACAGCCCTGGTTTCTGAAGATGTATCAGTCTGTTGGCTTCTACTCTTCAGGTTACAGCTGAAATCTCTAAGATTGCTTAGCTACAGCATGGCCTCATATCTTCAGCAACAGAGTCCCAACATTCATGTTATATTGTCATGTCATATGCCCCTTTTGTTTCCATGCCAT
The DNA here is from genome assembly GCF_009761245.1 of Sapajus apella. Lineage (NCBI taxonomy): Eukaryota > Metazoa > Chordata > Mammalia > Primates > Cebidae > Sapajus > Sapajus apella. Next base: position 28,082,385 of record NW_022436964.1, on the reverse strand, counting down.
TCTGTAAGATAAATTACATGGAAAGCAGGTACCTTTGTTTTTCTTGCTTTTTGCTATCTATCTATAGAATAATCTTTGTTAATTTAAGAAGGTCTTGTCCTCTCTTTACTGGCCAAACCAGTCAGCTTTGCCTCGAAAAGGAACCAACACAAGAAAATGATGATACTCTGGCTACTGCTGTTACTGTGACTAGTAACTGTTATTTGACGCAGAAAAGAACAGCTTGATGTCTCTTCTGCTTGCATTCATGAAACTGTTGCAGGCACATTTGTTGGCTTGCAAGTACTGTAAAATGTTAGATCTTTCAGAGTTCCGGACAATGACATTGGCTTGAATTGTGTCACATATATACCCAGAGCTGGATAATGACTGGGGAGAAGATATTTGTGTATATGCTTCAATTTCCCTAAAAAACATAACAGAGGAAATTAGTATAAAGGCCTAACTAATGTTAATTAGTAACATGATTAAGATATGGAGTAAAATTCATAACTCTTACCACAGTCTCTTTATTCATCTTTTTACCTAACACTTTTTTAAAAAAATTAAAGAAACCCTAATTCAATTAGATAAATAGTTGACTGTTTTCAATAAACAGAGTCTAGAGGGTATCAAGAAATATGTTTCAGAGCATTTAAAAACACTTTGGTTTCTTTCCTCTACACTTAGGAAGTCATTAGATATTGAAGTTGGGAGCACTTAAACTGTTTTGAGACTTTAAAATACAGATGTTGAAAAAAGTTATTAGTTTAAAAAATGATCTTTTTATGAGTTAAATGTACTTCAGTGCTAATTATAACTTTTAATGATTGTAAAATGCCCTAGGAGACTTTAATGAAGAAGACTGCAGGACTAAATTTCCACTGTAAATTTTCCTTTTCCATACACAGTATAAAGATAAGGGAAATGTGTTTGAAAACCCAAAGGACAGAGCTAATTGTATAAAGTTCACTAAATGTTAACAATTTCTCAGTGACCCAGGAGTCATGTAAGGGAATTGCAGACACATTCTGAGAAATCTTTGGCAGTATTAGTCCTCTAATGTTAAAAATTGGGCTGAGAAAAATTGAAACACTGATAATGCTTACCTAGCCTACAGTAGATGTTACTTGAATCAAAAATACTGAGAAAAGACACAATAAGTTGCAATTATATTAGAGGAACCTCCTGATTATTTCTAATTGACTTACTGAAACTGTGTGGTTTGCCAGCAATATACTTCTATGTTAAAATTACTCACAAAATCTGGAAAGTCAGAGTCAGCAGCACCATAAGTTATAAGTTACATAATGATTAGTCAAAGTAATTTTCCCTGAAAACATTATGTTTTATACTGTACTCAGAATACTTAACTGAATTGCTACATACAATGGTTCATTTGTACTCAATCATTTCGCACTTCAATTCTTTGCTCTCTTGTGGTTGCTGCAGTTCAAGAGGCTAAGTGGTGCTATTTCCCTTAATTGTTGTCAAATGTAAGCATCATGTTATGACTAGAAGAATAAAGTGTTCTTTCTTTTGGAAATAGGACAAGGCACTTTTCAAGGTAACTTATCTCTTCCACAAAATTAAATGACTTGGCCAAATTAGGTAATTTATATCCAAAATGTATCACTTCAAGTGAGTCATGTGTATTTTCTGCTTTACTTCACCACTCATTCTTGACATTAGAGATAGGGGTTTCAATTTGTTAATGATCCTTAGGATTTTCAAAGAAATTTCATATGGATTCTTTTCCATTTTGAATTTTAGATCTATGAAATTATTATATAAGTATATTAGAAGGGAAAAAATACAATTTATGGATGTGAGGACTAAGCTCTGATTTTTGTCTTGCCCAAGTTTCTATCTAAAAGGCCTGGGGAGTCATGCCCTACAAATTGTCATCAGATGAATTTTATTTAACCCTGTATATCAAGACTTACTTTTCAATCTAACTCTGGCATAAAAAAGAAGAAAATCAAAATGTTTCACCCCAAAATATATTTCCTTTCCATATCTTGAAATTGCCCTGCAAAGTCTCTTGCGGGAAGTGATGGATCTGGCTAAGCATCTTCCTGACACTTTCAGCAAATTGGAAAACCCACGGCGGGTTTCTATCTTACCAAAAGATATTTCAGAAAATCTGTATTCACTGAAGAAGATGATATTTGGGTCTACTAACATTGAGACTGAACTGATGCCCAGCAGTAATTTAAATGTATTATCCTTTGAAGATTCAACTACTGGGCAGTAAAACAGAAACAAATTAAAGAACCTAAAAATTTTATTAACATTGAAGATGAAACATGGGACCCAACACTTGATCATTTAGCTAAACATGATGGAGAAGATGTCCGTGGAAATACAATTAAACAAAAAGAAGATGGATTTGAAGATGGAGTAGAAGACAATAAATTGAAAAAGAGTATGGAAAGAGCTTGTTTAATGTCATTAGATATTACAGAACATGATCTCCACATTTGGAACAGCAGGCTCAGGAAGAATATCTTAGTGATACTGCTTATAAATCTACTGAGTGTTTATCTCCCAATGATAATGAAAAGGATATATCCTATGTAATTGAGAGCAATGAAGATTTAGAAATGGAGATGCTTAAATATTTATCTCCTAATGATAATGAAAATGATACATCCTACATAATTGAGAGTGATGCAGATCTAGAAATGGAGATGCTTAAGAAATGAGGCCATGAAGCTACAAATGGTCCTACAAATGGAACCCCAAATGTCCTGGGCTCATTTCTGTCACAGACCACTGGATCAACTTGCAACCGCAGAACACTGCCCTCAAGAAGAAACCTGAACTGTGGAGCCCCTTTATTCGCCTAAGTTCAGCAGGAAGTAGTTAGAGCAGTCATCGCCTGTGTCCCAACAGCATTTGGACTTTCCTTTTCAGAGGGGGGACTCAGGGACTGTGTTAGAGGAATTTCCAGGGTCAGCTAGGGGCCTTATTCCCAGTGCAGGAATTTTCCAGCCTCTGGCTCCTAAAGGTGGAAGGTGGAGGCTCAGTGACTCAGGGTTTTAAAACAGTAACCAGTCTAGTAAAGGATTCAAAGATCAACTGATCCAGAGAAGGTCTGAAAAAAACCAAAAAAAAAAAAAAAAAAAAAACCCTCCCATTGGATGAGAACAAGAAAGGGGAGGGAATAATTCAGGGGTATAAGCCCCAGCTGTGCAAGCCTGTAGTGGCACCCCCTCTGGGTCCCCTTCCATGCCATGGAAGCTATCTTTTCACTCTGCCTAATAAACCACACTACTGCACAAAACAAACAAAAAACAACAGCAACCAAAAAAACACTTCTTCCCTTTGTTTTCTTTCCTTCCTTCCCGGATCCAGTAGATAATCAACCAAGAGCCAGGCATCCTTCTAAGTCCAATAAAAAGCAATTTGCAACATGTTCTCTCTAAAGTCTGCTATTTAAGAGCTTCCTCTGCACAATAAAGTTTGGTTTCCAGAATTTGTTATCTTTAACTTGAACATTTCTTTCTATTGATCCCAGGTCTTTAGACAAACTCAATTATTGTAAACCAGAAAATGTTTAAATTTACCCATAACCTGGAAGTCCCCACTTTGAGTTGTCCCACCTTTCTAAACTAAACCAATGCATTACTTAAATGTATTCGATTGATGTCTCATGCCTTCCTAAAATATATAAAACCAAGTCACACCCCAACTATCTTGGGCACACATTCTCAGGACCTCCTGAGGGTTGTGTCATGGGCCATGGTCACTCTTATTTGGTTCAGAATAAATCTCTTCAAATATTTTACAGTTTAACTCTTTTTGTCAACAGATGTGTTAAGTAGTTTTAATGAATCATTCATTTTCAAATATTTATCTGTCTGCGAATGGTAGCAGAAACGAAAATTCAAACTGAACAATGACATGGTCAGCAAAATCTCTAAGATGAATAAGCTTATTACTACCACAGGCCCTTGGCCTTGTTTTTGCCAAAAGTTTGTAGAACTGTTGTGAAGTTTCTACCGTAAACCAATGAATCAGGAAACCTAAAGTAATTATACATTAACTGCTACAATTTAATGAAGACCTAACATGTAGGAACTTTTCTAAAGGCCCTCCAGCAATATTAGGACTCTAAACCAGTGAACTAGGTTTATAAATTTATAAATTTATGGCTATAAACAAGTTGCATATTTCATTTTTTTACAATTCCTACACTAAGGATAAACTATAAAAAAGATTTTTCTATAGTTAAAACAATCCATTAGCAGCATTAATTTGAAAAACATCTAAAATAATCTTCTGATAAAGTAATGGTATAGTCCTTCAAAAATATCTTAGGATAATTACACCCACATCAGTGAATATGTGGTCTATTATAGACATGGTTTTTCAAAACAAAAGTATCAATTCAATGCAATAAAAATCAAGAACTAGGTATAATGATAATTTTATGTTATTTAACATCTGAAAATAAATGGAGAAATGGTGGCTACTGGTTCATGGTAACTGCCTATATCTTATAATTATGTTCATATATGGGGACCCTATATAAGAAAAGCTGGCTAACCTGATAAATTATAAATAAAGTCAAAATATATTAATCCAAGTAATTATGATAAGTTCACATTATTCTGTAGTTATATATTTATTAAGAATGTTTACACAGATTAAGAAAAAAATGCTATATTTTCATTTTTGTAGAATTCTGATATGGTGGCTTTATGACTTGCTTTAATTAAAGCTAAATTTTGTGCAGGGCATGGAGGCTCATGCCTGTAATCTCAGCATTTTGAGAAGCTGAGGCGGGTGTATCACGAAGTCAGGAGCTTGAGACCAGCCTGACCAACATGGTGAAACATTGTCTCTACTAAAAATACAAAAATTAGCTGGATGTGGTGGTACACACCTATAATTTCAGCTACTTGGGGGGATGAGCCAGGATAATTGCTTGAATCTAGGAGACAGAGGTTGCAGTTGGCCAAGATCACATCACTGTACTCCATCCTGAGTGGCAGCACAAGACTACATCTTGAGAAAATAAAAAACAAAACAAAAACCTAAATTTTGTTTTAAAAGTTTTTCAAAGTAAATACGCTAGTTAACCAATCAGGTTTTAGAAGATTAAGGGGTGAATAGCCATGGAATGCAAGACACAGAGCCATGAAATGTTATCTTCATGTTGAAAATTTCCATACATTCTGAAAATGTCTATTCCATGCCTACTATACTATGTTTACAGATAATAAACACACTGGATTTCCAGAAAGTGAAGGAATATGTAGTTTTTCTTTTCTACTCTGAAGTTCATGGAGTTAATTGATGAAGGGCATTTCTGATTTTCTTTCATTTTTGTATTTTTATTCATTTATCTTCTCACCAACTTATTTCTTGCTTGTTTGTTGGGTTTGTTGTTACATGTGTTTATGTTATTGTTTCTTGTTGCTACATTTTTTAACTTTATTCAACTTTCATGCCTTACAAAGATAAAAACAATTTTCTAGGCTCCATATGAGAATAATGAGGTATATTCTCTCAGTCCTTTAGAGGTTTTTAAAATTTTTCACATTTGTCAGAAAAGAGCATTTACAATAAAATATTTTTTTCTTTATAATTCATGGATTCCAGCATAACATGGTGTATTAATTTGAAAGACCCCCTTTCATGGGTAGAAGGATGAAGAGAGGGATTCAGAGACCCAGCCTTATCAGATATCAGATGGCTAGAAAAAAAATCCTACTCTCTTTGGACCTAGAATCTAAAGGTTGAAAAAGAGAAAGACTTGCTAACCTGTCTAGTTTTTTTTTTTTTTTTTTTTTTTTAATGGGCTGGATTAGAAAGGCTAAAAATAAATATGGTATATATTTAAATATTCACTGCTCTTAAATGTATTATCTCTGATTTTTTTATCCCTTCCCCAGGCATATATTAGTAAATTTCTATAATTAGAAAAATCTGTCTTTAATTATTAAAAAGTCCAGTCTAATACAAAGTAGAATATCACATAATGCCAATGATTTCTCCCCTCCTCATCTTAGTTATTTCCTGTGATTCAGTAATCACGTGCAGCAAAGCGAAGCATGGCCAATTATTTAACGTTCCTTTTTTACTCCCACTCCTCTCCCTGTTATTCAAAGGTCATGGTTGGTAGAGGACAGAAGAAAGGGTGCTAAGGTCATCTTTTTTACCTGGTGCTCTTTTAATGATCTCTTTGTAGGATATTTCCTTGGTCATCAGGCCTGATATTATTGTAGACCATATGATTTCTCCACTGCATTTGTGGTTACTTTAAGAACTCTCTGCAATAACATACTGCATTATACTCTGACAATAGACACGATCTCTCCTTCTGATCTTATGATACCACACTTACTCTCAAGGTATGCTCTTGGTGGTATGCCACACAGAACTTCTTATTGCTGAAGTTTCTCTACCTAGAATGACCCTTCTAAATTGGGTCCCTTGACATTGACTCAAGCTATCTACTTCCTAGGAGCTCACTTATCCCAAAGAAGACCACATATTCTAGTTCTGCTAAAACGATGAAAATGCAATTTATCTAAATGACAGTTAATCTCTTTATTATTTTTTGCAAGCTACAACAGTTCACCTTTAGTTTTCAAATTTTTCACTTTGCAATCATGAATCAGAGTGTATTTTCACAATGTCTCAATTTCCAAAGTGCACACATATTTCTTTCCCAAAAGTTTCTCATTACATGTGGTAGGCTGAAAATGCACCCCTCACCCCCAAGAGATCTATGTCCTAATTCTCAGACCCTGTAAATGTGTTACTTTATGTGAAGAAGGGACTTGGCAGATGTGATTAAATTAATAATCTTGAAATGAGTGGATTATCTTGGTAGGTCCAATGTTATCACAGCGTCCTTATAAGAAGAAAGCAGAAGGGTCAGTGAAAAAGAAGGAGTTGGAAGTAGAGATTAGAGTGATATGAACATGAGCCAATGAATGTGCCAGCTTCTTTTCTTAGAGAAAGACAAGGAATAGATTCTTTCCTAGAGCATCCTGAAGAAAAGCATCTCTGAAACACTATGATTTTAGCCCTATATGGCTCAAATCAGATTTCTCACTTCCAAAACTATAAAATAATAAATTTATATTACTTCAAGCAATTATGTTTGTGGCAATGTGTTATGGCAGCAATAGACAACAAATATGAAACACTTCACTGAAGAAACTATGTGGAGATAGTTCTATAATTTTTGTAACCCAGCAATTCTGTAACCTGACACTAAATTGCCAGGCTTTTTTTTTTTTTTTTTTAATACCGGTAATCTATTTATCTACCTTTTGGGAAGGAGAAATAATAAGTCAATGTGTTCTCTATGCTTAAAAAATTTTCAATGAACTTCCTGAATTTCTGGTTTCCTTTTAAGAAGCTTGATGGTAAGATAAAGATGAAGTCTCCAATTTCAGCTCTTCCTCTGGTAATTTCTGCATAAGTATGTTTAGGACTTTTCAATAATTTTAGAGTATCTATAAATTATATCGCCAACAAATTATTGGCATTCATGATTTTTCAGGAAGAGGTGTAGACAGAGTGAAGGGAATCATAAAAGATAATTTATGATCCTAGGTTCATAAACCAACCAGAATCTGAGGACTCTGACAAACAAGAGGGAGGAGCCCCTATTAGAAACAAGAAAAGAAAGTGAATAGAGAGGGTCCCTTGAGAAAGGCTGTGAGCTTCCCATGAAGGCTGTAGTCATTCCGAGGTGAACCACAGAGATGAAACCAGAGGAATAAATCACCTAACCTCACGCTATTTCCTCTGCATCTGTTAGTGTCTCCCACTGGCTAAAATGAAACAGGAGTAAGAGGGCAAGAGAATCTAATATGTTTCACATAGGATAGAGAGGAAAATGAAGAATGATGGAGAAGGTTGGGGGAGCAGATGGGAGAATCCAGCACAGAGTCCTTATGAACACACTTTTCTAAGCTTCTGGCTTTCATCCAAAATTCTGGAAAGCAGGGGAAACACATTATGACAATGTAACCAATGATTACCACAATGGGATATGTTATAATAAAAATATAAATAAATCCCTAAGGAAACAGAGAAAAATTTAACTCTATCTGGCGACATAAGTTAGGTCTTTTTAGAATAGAAAATATTTTTCATTTGCAGTGATTGTTGAGGGTGAGTTGGTATACCTCAAGTGAATCATGGGAAAGGCCTCATTTTATAGAGGATAGTTTCTATTAGGCTTCATAAATAAAACAGAAAACTGGAATGCTGAGCTTGACTTTGTATTTAATTTCGGATGTTTCTTTCTGTAAATAAAATTATATTCTCTTTGTTTCTGTCTCTAAATAAAATTATATTCTCTTTTATTTTTCCTTTTAGTCTCACTCCATTTTTGAGATTTGAATACTGACCACTTTTCAGCCCCACTCTTCCCCCTTGTCCTCTTGCCCTACATCTGAGCAAATAGACAGGAATGCCTGCTTGTTCCCTTCCTCTCTCCCTTGAACTAGGGAGGAAGTTCAAACCATGCAAACTTCAGCCCACTGAACCTTCACTCTATCCCTCCCCCATTCACAGTTAGAACAGACACTTGTCACTCCCTTCAATCAAGCCGCTTCAGATCAGCTTGGGTAACGACCTGCCTGTCCTTAGAAAGCCTCAATACATGAGTAAGAAATTCTTTCACATCTTATTGGTACATCTATAATGTCATCAGTCTCAATATGCAGTTTAATTTAGGATGAGATCGGATTGCTCTTACACTCTGTGGCCAACCACAAAATGCACACATTCAGCAAAAACAATAGTTTGGAGGAAAATAGAACTTTATCTTTTAAAAGACAAATAATGAATTTTAAGTTAATATGTCTAAATAAAAGAAAATTACTGAAGAATAATTAGGACTTTGTTATTCATGTTTAGGGCCTACAAGAGAGACTGAAACACTTTTATTTTACCATTGCACCGAGAATCAAAATTATAATTCCAATTATTAATTCAATGTTTCCAAATATCAAATACTTCATCAGCCTTCATATATTCAGGATCTTGCCCTCACACCAAGGTATCATACCCTACTCACTCCCTGGCTCTTTCATGTTCTCAATTAGGTTCCAGAAATATTGTTTTTCTATCTCGATTTCAACAGAGTGGTTAATAATTCAAAATTTTTGCTAAAGATTCCCAAATTCCCTCTTGTAATTATTCACTGGTTTTATGATTAGGTCAGATTCATTGTAAAACCAAAGACTGAGCAATCTTGATTACTAAACAATGTGATGACTGACACACTGGTAAAGAGTCAAGGAAGGGGGCTAGAATCTTTATGTGTGTGTGCAGATCTCTCCCTAAAACTAAAACAACTCCAGCAATTTTGACAGCTACAAACTTAAGCACACTCATTTTCTTTATCTGGGTGAGAGCACTCCTGGGCTATTTATTTCCAACACTGACCCCTTTTCTTACTTCTCTCTCAGATCATCCCTAGTCCTCCTTCCAGTCTCTTTTATATTAGCTTGTGCTGACTAATATTGCCACATTGCTTACACTTGAGCAGCCGAACATTTGGATTTTGCACAGAGGGAAAATGATGCTTTGAACTTCTTGGCCCAGTACCATTGTGAAATGATTGCTCAGTTACAGTTGCTTTCCTGACCAATGAAATTCATTTACTCCTTTTCTATTTTTCTTCATTTTTCTGTCTTTTCTTGTTTTTAACATAGGAATATTAGCCTTATTATCTCTTCCTCAGTAGTTTCTTGTAGAGTTTCACTAGCCAATGTTGTTATTGCTTAGATCCGTTAAAGATCCTGTAATGTTGGTAGTTATTTATATTTTATATTCCACAAATGTACACAATTCATGATCTTTTTTTCACAGAAGATATCTCATGATATTTTAATTTGTTACCACTAGCCTTCTTATTCTTTCTTGTATTAGGTTATGATAGCTAGTTCTCATTAGTGGTAAGCAATGAGTCCTGAAATATATTAAGAATATATCTTATGCATGTTAGAAAATAAACACACTGCTTAGAGAGTACAAAGGAGCATCTCACATAAACCCCATTGCCCTGCATATAGGTTAAAGGTATGAATAAGAAAAGCAGAACCATATACTCCGTGAAAGCCAAAGAAAATGAATTAAATCTTGAGGACAGTTATCACTCCATAAGAAAAACACGATATCTGCAAAATATTTATGCAACATATATTGAAATATAAAAATATTTGTGAATGGTAACCAAGGGCTTTTAATAATTTTTGTTCAATATTATGATTAAATGGTGAATATGAATTGAAACAATCAGGCTACATATTCATGTTGAATTAGTATAAGGGTAACAAACATGACAAATCCTTATTTAAATAGTTTGGATAGCAATTCTCAGGATCGCAGGAGCTTACATTTCAGCTCTATTTTATAGTAATACTTAATACTTGTTAAAAATCCTATTAATTTTTCTTGCTTTACAAAACTGAGATGAATAAAAATATTTCAGAAATTTAATGAGTTTCCTCTATGTACCTAGAAATATCTTAGTGGGCCCTGCTATATTATATAAAATATGAAACACTGAAAGGCCAAACATGAAATTATTTACCTTTCTGTTTTCTTTGAAATCTTATTTTTCAAGTCACCAGTTTTGCTTTGCTTTTTTATTTTGTTTTTCAAACTCACTTCTGCTGATGAAACAATTCTAAAGGTGGCCTTTACAGACAGTGGCTTAAAGAAAACATTAGAAAGTTTAAAAATTCAGTGGACCAGATCATAATCCATTAATTCCTTCAGAAAAGAAAAACAACAACAAATTTTAGTGAAGGAAGTTTTTCTTTTAGAAAGTCATTGGGAATTGCTTTCTTGCTGATAAGCCTGTTCTATTTCACTGGCAGCCTTCTTAATCTGATGCAGTATCTGCCAAATTTTAGAATAAAAATTGCCATCATGTGGTGACAAAGAAAAATTATAGTTTCTAAAATTTAAAATTTCTATTACTAAAATATCAATATGTGTATATATAACTATTAAATTTTATTAATACAGACTATAAACTGGCTTGATATAGTGCCATTGCCTTTTTAAATAGTTTTTATCATGAAACTGCCTTGTATTGGGATGAATGCCTCATATACTTGGGCAGTTAAATAGTTGGACTTCTTCATTTTGACCTTTGGAGAATCTATATTGAGTTGGGGGCTCATTTCACTTCTTTTAGCATTTACAACTCTGTCTTCCAATGGTGAATGTGTTTCAAATGTTTTCTAATCAAGCATGCACCTTTACTAAAAGGTCAGCATACTAAAATGCTATATATCAGGGATTAAAATTATGATTCATCTCTCCCATGCAAGAACATCTAATTAGAAATCCTCTATATCCATTCTCTTGGGTCAAAGCTGGCCATGAATATCACAGCACTCACAGAAGGACTTTGGCACTCACATACTCAGGTGGCAATACATTCTTTAAAACTTTGTTGACAATATCATTTCTCTTAATATTTTGTACATTTATGGACTTTCAAATGCCCTTTCAGATAGTTCTTTAGAGGGTCTGTACTGCAAGCTGAGAAGGCAAAACCAAAAGAGCATTATGTCATCTGTGACTCAACTCAGAAGCTTATTTCTCCAAAGGAATATGCCATTCTACTGTTCTACTCAGTTTCAGAAAATGACAACAAAAACAGCAACGGCAAAAACTAAGAAAGACATTGGCTGGAACCAAAAAAGTACACACTCCTTACCAGGAGGTTGCTCAAAACATAATCCTGGAGAAAACTATGTAAAATAAACATTTATAAGTCATAGTAACACCAATGCTGCCTACATAGAATGAGAAACTTACTGTACACACATAGGAAATAATAGATTTATTTATAATCACTTAAATTACATGAACCTCATTTTTCTCACTTAAGATTACATTTTCAATATCATTCTATTAAATACATATAGATCTGCCACATGTTTTAATCATTCATAAAGTGTTTTGTTGTATAGCTGTACCACAATTGATTTAGCCTCAGTCACACTGATAAACATGTATATTGTCTCTGCTTTTCACTATTATTTTTAAAAGTGAGAGTAAATTCTTTTTGTGTGTGTGTACTCAACACATATTTGCTTATATGTGTCTGTATTTGTGTAAAAATTTTAAAGAGTAAACTTAATACCTCAAGACCTATATAATTTCAAAATATTGTCAAATACTGCCAAATTTCTTTCCAATAATGTTGAAATAGTTTAGGTTTCCACTGATAATTAATGAGTATCCATTTATTTGACATTGGCCACCAGTGAGTGACTTCTAACCAATTCATTCTTTTTTGGTACTTTATGATAAAATTATTCACGTGCCATTCATAATACTGTGAAAGGAAAATAAATCTCAGGACCCCACAAATGACTAAGCCAAAGGGAAAGGTCAAGCTGAGAACTGCCTTAAACAAACTTACCTCCCATTCTATTCCTTAATAAGATAGCTACAAAGATAAAAAAGCCACATACCTCCTTCACAATTTGCCCACAGGAAAGTCCTTGTGGACAAAGAACAGACAGAACTCAAAGTCATCCTTCTGCTCATGTGAGACAAATGCATATCTGATTGCTTTTCTTGCCCTGTTGTTTCTAAGGCATAAGACTAAGGCATAAGTGACTACTCCTTATTCCTATAAATTGTATATTCAGTAAAAGGCTAATCAGAAATCCAGAACGCTGTTACTGTTTGTCCCTTATCTACCTATGACCTGGAAGCTCCCTCCCAACTTCAAGCTGTCCCGCCTTTCCAGATTGAACCAATGTATATATTACATATATTGATTGATGTCTCATGTCTCCCTAATGTGTATAAAACCAAGTTGTGCCATGATCACCTTGGACACAGGTCATCAGGACTGCCAGAGGCTGTGTCCTGAGCACATCCTTAACTTTGGCATAATAAACTTTTAAAATTGATTGAGACTTGTCCCAGGTAATTTTTGGTTTACATATTGGTGAAAACAAAGTCACTCTGAATGGAGGTGGCCCTGACCTTTGACAAATTTCTTTTTGGTGCTTGATACCATCTTGAGCTATCTTTATAGTTCAAACTAATAGGACAATTTGCTGATGTGGGGGAGATATCCTCCCTTCTGAGAATCCCTGACCTCTTAAAATTTGGTTGAGATCTAAATTTATCTTTCTGTACAACTCCTTTTCTGAAGTTTTACTTGCTTCCAACAAAGAAGGCATTTTTTTCTGCTTCCATGAAAATGGACTACATTAGGTAAGTCCTTTCTGGAGTTTGAGCTCACTTCCAACAGGGAAGGCAAGTAAGATTTCTTCCTGCTTCTAAGATGACAGAGAGTAGTCTTCAACCTGAGATCCATTTCTAGGTAAGGAGCTGATTTTTTTTTCTTAGAAATTCTCCTCAATGAGTAGGGTTTAAAATTGAAAACTAGTTGGTCTTAATTTTTCTTTACCGCTAGACTCAGTGATCATGTTGGGTTTTTTGTTGTTGTTTTAGTCTTTCTCCTATCATATTTGACCAACTCTATCCAACTTGGTCAAATCCAAATGAGAACTCCAAATTATGGGGAACAAGGCCTCTGAACTGGCCAAAATTTCCTGCAGCTGCAAAAAGAAAAAAAATGTGCTTGGTTTCTGTGTTTGCTTCCTGTCTTACTTTCTTACACCCTATTCTTCTTTCCCTTCACCACCTCAGTACCAAGAAAACATCTAGCAATGGCTACTAATGACTCAAACTCCTCAAATAACATCAAACAAAGGCCCCACTCACCCCTTTTTAGAATGTTCTGTTTTCTTTGTGGGGTTTCAAGAGTCATGGGCAGATTCTTCTCAGATCTAAAGCTCTGCTCCCCTGTATTGCATTACCTGACCTCATAATAGGCTTTTAGGGAGACCAGAGACTACTTTGTACTGTGAGAGGATATAACCTTGGCGTGTGCAATGATGGACAAGAGCTACAAAGTTAAAGGTGGCTGAGGACAGTTTACAGGGAGTGGTCTTAGCTGTTTTTTTTTTTTTCCCTGGCAGTGGAGAAGCTGTTTGTTTAGCTGTGTTTCTTTTTTTCTTTTTTTTTTTTCCTGGCAACTGCTGGGGAGTTGTTGTTTAGGATCCTAACTCCAGTTCAGAGGTGCATTCCAAGGAGTCTTCGCCATTGCTTCCCCCCACCTCAAAAGTCCTCTTAATTGACTTGCCTGCATTTGCATGCGGACTGAACTGTCATTTTCATAGATAAATAAGAGACTGAGTTTCCTTGTCTCCAAAAAGAAAGGGTATTTATCTCCTTCCAACTGAAAGTCACCCCTGGGTGACAGGAGGTGAAGTGGAAGTGTCTAGAGGGTTGACCACCCACCCCTGTGCCACCCCACCCACAACATTCAGAGGCCCGAGGGGAAACTCCCAACAAATTTAGTTTAAAATGGCTTGTTTAGGAAATACATATAGGAGCTTGTCACTCCAGAGAGAGAAACTGAGACATGTAAGGGGGCGGAAATGACTCATTAGTGACACATTGTGGAGTCCTGCTTACAGCCACAACACTTTAACCTGTGACACTAAGCCCTAGACCACAGCTCAGTCTCTAATTTTAAGAAAAAAATGTGGGAAACAAACCATCTAAGAAAGTAGAAAGACAGGAAATAAAATAACCCTCATCAGGTACTTCATTTTGTTTAATGGTGCCTCTACTTGCAAGTGGATGGATAAGTGGAAAGGCATGACAGGTTTTCTAATACTCCAGTGGTTACACATTAGGTCTGTTCTTGCACACATTTTAAACTGACAGAAAAATTACATCAAGGAAAATTCAGAGCCCGAAGTTGACCTACAGCTATAGAGTTTCTAAGTTCTCTATCTTTGTGCTTTTTTTTCTTCCTGCTTGAAGACTGCTGTTTCTTTTCTACTAATATAAAATCCACTGTTTGCATATAACCATTGTTTTTTATTGTTGTGTGCAAACCGCTAAGTTTGTATTAATATCTCATGACTAGAGTTCTGAAATAAAAGCTATAGGATCTTTGAATGTGTGTGTATGTGCGTATTTATGGGAATGTATACATATTTTGTCAGGTGTTTTTGGCCACAAGGTTCAAAATAGGCTTAAAGAGTGCTCATAAATTAAATATAAGCCGAAACGCTTTTCAGGTTCACAGGATTTAAATAAAATCTTTAATAAGCTAGCTTTAAAATTGTTGGTAAATTAATATTAGAAGTGTCTTAAGAATTGACAGCATACATTTTTGTTTGCATTTATTGATAGAGAGATTTCATACTTATCCCTGCCAAATAAGGTGTGAAAATTTGGCATACAGGTAATTAAGCTATAAACCCAGCCAAAACAGAATGACCTTTGCTTGTGTAATATTTGTTAACTTAGACAACAATATTGGTTTAATAGAAACAAATAAATCTTGAATTATTTTGTAAAATAACCATAGATTTAATCTTACAGTTCTTAGGTTAACACATAAAATTCACAGGCTATAAAATTGTTGACAGGAAAATAACTTTAAATCATGACTATTACACTTTTCATAACTAGGCAAAGTATTAAAATAAATTAGGTAAATGTAGTAGAATAAGTACTTGTAGATAAATCTGTCATCATTTAGAATCTAAAGTTATATTAAGTTAAATAATATATATTTCATTAAATGGGTATTTTTCAATTAAAAACATGTTATTGGGAAACATATTTTCTTAAATAACAGTGTTCCTGTTAAAAGGTGAATAATTTTTGTTTAACTCAAAGCTTATTTAAAGGTTATGTATAAATAAGGTAAAAGGAACTAGAAAATAAGAGAGATGTAAATGTTATCTAAATAAAGAGATATTTTTGGTAACAACATGTAAAGAAAAATAATTTTATGTGAGACAAAATATCTTATATGGTAAATTTTTGAAATTTTGTCCAAGAAAAAAATGACTGGTTGTTTAGGAAAGAGGGATGCTCTGGGTTCACAGCTGAATTCTACCAGATATACAAGGAGGAGCTTGTACCACTCCTTCTGAAACTATTCCAGACAATACAAAAAGAGGGAATCTTACCCAAATCATTTTATGAGACCAACATCATCCTGATACCAAAACCTGGCAGAGACTCAACAAAAAAAAGAAAACTTCATGTCAATATTTGTTATGAACATAGATACAAAAATCTTCAATAAAATACTGGCAAATTGATTGCAACAGCACATCAAAAAGCTCATCCATCACGATCAAGTAGGCTTCATCCTGGGGATGCAAGGCTGGTTTAATATACTAAAGTCTATAAACATAATCCACTGCATAAACGAACCAAAAACAAAAAACACATGATTATCTCAATAGACGCAGAGAAGGCCTTTGACAAAATTCAACAGCCTTTATGCAAAAACTTCTCAATAAACTAGGTATCGATGGAACGTATCTCAAAATAATAAAAGCTATTTACAACAAACCCACAGCCAATATCATACTGAATGAGCAAAAACTGGAGGCATTCCTTTTGAAATCTGGCACTAGACAAGCATGCCCTCTCTCACCACTCCTATTCAATATAGTATTGGACGTTCTAGCCAGATCAATCAGGCAAGAAAAAAGAAATAAAGGATATTCAATTAGGAAAGGAGGAAGTCAAATTCTATTTGCAGATGGCATGATTGTATATTTAGAAGACCCCATCATCTCAGCCCAAGATCTCCTTAAACTGATAAGCAACTTCAGCAAAATCTCAGCATACAAAATCAATGGTGTAGAAATAACAAGCATTCAAATACAATAATAACAGACTAACAGAAAGCCAAATCAAGAGCGAACTCCCATTCACAGTTGCTACAGAGAGAATAAAATACCTAGGAATACAACTAACAAAGGATGTGAAGGACCTCTTCAGGGACAACTACAAACCACTGCTCAAGGAATTAGGAGAGGACACAAACAGAGGGAAAAACATTCCATGCTCATGGTTAGGAAGAATCAATATTGTGAAAATGGACATACTGCCCAAAGTAATTTATACATTGAATGCTATCCCCATCAAGCTACCAGTGACCTTCTTCACAGAACTGGAAATAACCAGCTTAAACTTCATATGGAACCAAAAGAGAGCCCACATAGCCAAGACAATCCTAAGCAAAAAGAACAAAGCTGAAGGCATCACACTACCTGACTTCAAACTATACTACAAGGCTACACTAATCAAAACAGCATGGTACTGTTACCAAAACAGAGATATAGACCAATGGAACAGAACAGAGGCCTCAGAAGCAATGCCACACATCTACAACCATCTGATCTTTGACAAACCTGACAAAAGCAAGCAATGGGGAAATGATTCACTGTTTAATAAATGGTGTTGGGAAAACTGGCTAGCCATGTGCAGAAAACAGAAACTGGGCCCTTTCCTGACACCTTACACTAAACTTAACTCCAGATGGATTAAAGACTTAAGCGTAAGACCTAATGCCATAAAAACCCGAGAAGAAAACCTAGGCAAAACCATTCAGGACATAGGCATAAGCAATACAAAGTACAAAATATCTTATTTTTTGAAATATTAGTTATTACTTTAGATAAACGAATGACGTATTTTACAATGGCTTATAATTTTATTTTTTAATATCCAGTATTTTAAATTCTTTATATTTTACAGACTTTCCAAAATCAAATTCTAACTTCAGTTCTCATTAATTTTTTGATATTAGTAACTTGAAGTCCAAAAGAGACATATTTGGCTTATTTGATATAATGAAATCATACAGAAAGTATTGTCAAATATGATTCAGTCTTTAACTTTCTTTGCATTAAATTTATATAAATGTGTTATTATTATGTTTCAGAATTTTATGAAATATCTGTGATGCTGATATATCTTAGCATATGTCATCAGTAGTAGTAATAATTATCTAAAATTGTTGTATGTTATAGAAGTAATCAAATTTCACTGTCCACTGTGTCTTTAACTATGACGAAGACTTCTCATCCACAGTTGTTTTACTTGTCTCCTTTTCAAAAGGAGATTTTATAAAAGCAGATAAAGACATGAACAGGTGCTCTTGAATCCAGGTTTCCAATAACTTTGGAGATTGTGACACCAGAATAGAGAAAAATCTTCCAAGACTCTGATGGAGAGCTAAAATGTTCATGAATATCAAGAAGAACAGGAGTTAACTAACTGGATGGACTCAATTAATAGAAGGCTGAAATAATTCTTTTATGACTTTTTGCTTCAAATTATGCTGATCCTTTGTTTTCAAGAGACAATAAAACTTTATTTACAGCTTTCAGCAATTGAGTAAAGTGTAGTCTTATAAACAAAATTAGGAGCATATTTCTCTCTATCTGATTTCTCCAATATTTGGAAATTAGTTGTAAATATTCTTCTTATGGCAATATAGTCATTTGCACAAATGCAGAAAAAGTCTTTTTTCTTTTATAACAGGACACAGTTAGATAAACTGGTTATTTTACCTAAGTTTTGACTGGAATGGCATGCTTTCAGGTACAAACTCCTTTAAATAATCAAAGATGACTTATAGAGCCAATAAAAGTCCCATAGGAAAGTTGGCCTCATACCTTTGTGTGTACAGTCCCAGTGCAGGTTAGTGACCAGTGGCAAATAAAGACTGTCACTTTCTTATAGGCCCAGGAGCCCCAAGTTTTCTTGGGACCTCGAGATGAGGAATTCACTCAATAAATACAGGTATTTGCAGGCAAAGGCTGGGCCTAAGTCATTAAAGTAGAATCTGATATTCCTTATGGAATAAAGTTTCAGCAAAGCCCTTAAGCTCTGTTTTTTCTCTTTTCTTATCCCTTTTTTTTGTTCTATTTTTTTCATTTTTTTTTTCTTAGTTTTTTGTTTGTTTGTTTCTTATCCCTTGTTTTGTAAGACAGGAGCCTATATGGCAAATAATTATTGTTGACAACTTGATGCAAATACTCTGGAAAAGTATAATAAGACTAAAACTTATTTTGCAAATAAATTTGCCCTATTATTTGTCTTTAGTGAAAACAGAGCGATAAGAGAGAAAAAATATGTTTCAAAATAAAGTATAGTAACCTTGTTATTAGATTCTAGCCTTGTCTAATGTTTTCCAGTTTTTATTATTTTCTACAGTTTGGACTGAAGTCTAAAATTCTTCCTTGCTACAAGTCTCCAAAATAATATTTTTAATTTTTTTCTTTATTACTTCCCTTTTCCCCCATTTCTCCTGATTTTAAATCACTAAAAATTAAGCTGTGCTTTCTTAAAGCCCTTTGAGCTGAAGTTAGACAACTTAAACAGAAGAAAATAACAGTAACCTATATAATACATAAAACACTTTCATACCTGCCTACAGATGTATGAACTTCCAGGGTGTTTTGTTTGTTTGTTTGTTTATTGTTGTTTTTCTCCTTTCCTCATTCCTTTCCCCATTTTCTCTTTGTAGCATGTGAGACTTCACAATCACGCTAAAAATGAGCTTTCCTTATAATGTGCGACCTACCTGCCTAGAAATAAACCATCCTAGCCATGAGAGATCAGACTAAACCTGAGACTAGAGACTTGTTTTCTTCTAAAATGCCTTCTTTGAAAGATTTTAAAAAGAAAAGGGGAGAAATGTGGGGAAAAAAATCTTGGGACCCCAAAATTACTAAGCCAAAGGGAAAAGTTAGGCTGAAAATAGCCTTGGGCAAACCTGCCTCCCATGTAATTCCTGAATAAGACAAAAAAGTTACATACCTCCCTCACAATTTGCTCACAAGTAATTCCTTTTATACAAAAGACAGGTAGAACTCAAAGTCATTCCTCTGTTCATGTGAGACAAATGCATATCTGATTGCTTCCTTTCCCCTATTGTTTCAGTAAGCCAGACTAAGGCATAAGTAACTATTCCTGTAAATTGTGTATTCGTAAAAGGCTAATCAGAAACCTCAAACACTTGACTGTCTTTTATCTACTCATGATCTGGAAGACATTCCCCACTTCAAGTAGTCCCACCTTTCTGGATCGAGCCAATATACATGCTACATATATTGATTGATGTGTAACGTCTCCCTAAAATGTATAAAACCAAGCTGTGCCCTGATCACTTTGGGCATATATCATCAGGACCTCCTGAGGCCATTTTATGGGCACATTCTTAACTTTGGCAAAACAAACTTTCCAAATTGAATGAAACTTGTCTTAGATACATTTTGGTTTACAGCACACATACACGTGTGTGTGAACAAGCACATTGTATATTGTGCATTGTAAAAACAACAACAACAACAACAAAACACTACATTTCAATAGTAAACTATGTATTGTCATAATGTAGCTTTCCAGGTTATCAGTTTCTAATCCTACCCTAATCTTTGAGTTATTGTGCAACTTTTTATAAGTCTTGGTAACTGAAAGATAAGATATGTAAATTCTGTCCTGTTAAAGATTTAAGTAACTTGGGATTCCCAAAAGTCAGTTTTATCTCCATAGTAATTCATTTAATATTTTTACTCATAAATTTGTGATCTCGACTTTTTTTAACCACTTAAAACATATGTCTAGTTCTTATTTGTCATTTGATAAAACAAGTTTTAACAGGGTTTATTTTTATATCTGTAAGTTATGATTGTATCTTTTCAAAAAAATATATTTTAACAATATATTTACATATATACACACATTATGTAGTATATATGTGTGTACATATGTGTGTATGTACATGTATCATCCATATTATGGTTATTTACATCTTTATGTATCTACCGAATTATCCATATTTTAAACATTTGTGTTAAGAAAAAATTGCTCTAGACAGAGTTACACAGGAAAGAAACATTTGAAACTACTGCAATACAGATCAAGACTATTATTGCAATAGGGGAGAGAGAGATAATTCAGCTCCAACAACAAAAAAAAGGTGGGGACTTTTTACAGTGCTGGTATGAGCTAGTGCAGAAGTATTGGGTAGTTTAGGGGAAAGGTTGGTCAGTGTGTTCAGGACATCTGTATCTGCTAATTGGTATTTAGGCTCCTACTCTTCCACCGACACTGGGAGAAAGAGGTTAATGTTCTTAATGATTACATTACAAAGGGATGCTTCTGAGTTCCTTGAGAAAGACATTTCTTTGTTATGAAACTGGCAAAAGACTAGAAGAATAATTACATCTCAAAGGGACAGAAAAGTAATTTATAGTTGCAAGTTTTATAAAGTAAATACTCAAAGAAAAGGGGTGTCAGAGGCCTGCAGTAAGGGAAAATGCTGTACAAAGTTTAGTGGAATTGAGTGGAACAGTAAGGCTATTCTGGTCATTTAGTTAGGATCACGCAGCAAGCTAGTAACTGAACCTTAATTCTCAAGTAGTCTGCTGCCTTAACTTCTATTGAGAACATCTATTATTATTTTTCAGTACTCAGCATTTTCATTTTTGTCTTGGCAATTCTGCATCTGTTATCATCAAAACTGATAATATAAATTATTTACTCTACCAGCCTTCCATAGTTATAAGACTTAGTACAGTATAAAGGTTCTATAAATCACTTATGTTCATCTTGTGATCTAAATACAACTTAGGTAAGCAAGGAGGGGATTTCCAGAATTCATCTTAAGAAGGATGACAGGAAGAGCCACATCTAACTGCAATCAGGTATGATAACTGAAAGACTTGCTGGGTCACTTAGTGGCTGGGAGGTGGTATAAACTGGTATAAGCTGGCAGGAGTAAATTCAAGAATGAATTGGATATTATTTTAGCATTTCTCCTAGCCTCCAAAGTTTGTTCTTTGGTTCTTCTGAATACTGGCAAGTCATTTTTTAAATAATTAACTAGAATGTGTTTTCCATATTTGCAATTATGAAGATGACACTATCCTACTTAGTAACTGCCTGTACAACAAAAAGGAAGTTAAAACCTTACTTTTAAGAAAGAAAAAAAATCTGGATAGTTGCTCCCCCCTTATAAATATTACTACTACCTTAAGGGAAGTAAATCTGTTTGTGTGCATTTTAAATCATTTTCTCATTTATCTAACCCACCTAGTTTTTATAATTATTTTACCTTTCTAGGATGCGTGTTTTTTTTTTTTAAACAATGCTTTTACAGGTAACCCGTACAGTTACCTTTATCAAGAAAATAGCATAATACCAGGGTAGTGATTTGAATAGTCAATGTTTTGTTAACCAGTCTATGAGATCCTTCAACGTGTTGGTACATTTTCAAAATACAAAGAACAAAAGAGATTTTAATGTGAAAGTAAGATTTTCACACTGTTGAATCTTGGCAGACAAATGCTTAAAGTGAAAATTTTATAAGCGAGCTTCAAAGTTGTAAATATGGGCAATCCTTCTGATTACTCAGCCATTTAGCAGTTACTCGGTTTCCTAAAAATCCAATAGAGAGACTATTTGAAAGAAATTTATGTCTTTGAAGCTTAATTTTATTTTAATTTCCTAGGGGTTTCAGAAGCTTCATAATGTGATATGGCTGACTTAGAGTTAGAACTTGAGCAATGCCATTTTGTACAAGACAAAGCTGTTTTCCAAAAATAAGTTGTAACGACTGCCCCATTCTCCTCACAATAACTGCTGACCTTGGCTTCTGTAAAGTTGCTTGCCTTTACTTATCAGTAACTGCCAGAAGTGCTTGCCTTTGCTTATCAGAAAGTGCTGAAAAGTTGCTTGCCCTGCATCCCCTCACCCTCTTGGTCCTAAATCCAGGATGTGGTTTTTCAGCTTAAAACCCCCCGGTCCCCCTGAACCCGGGGCCACAGGTTGGAGAGACGTGAGACCTCTGTTGTCGCCGGCATAATAAACGACCCTGCAATTTGGACACTTTTGTCTTGGTGTAAATATTTTAATCCTGCATTTCAATACCTCAATAATATTGACCCTGCTGTATTATACTAGCTTGAACGCCATGCCATTGCAAATGCTTCTCTTTGCAGCATCTGATCTTTGTGATTTTTTGAATTTTAGAAAAAATTTTGAGTAGTCATAAAATATATATAACATAGTTTTATTATTTTATCCATTGCTAGATATACAGTTCACTGACATGAAGTACAATCATCCCTCTATATCTGCATTTACTTATGGATGCAGAAGGCTTCAATATGAAGGGTAAATTATTTATTGAAAAAATGTGTGTATAAGTGGACCCATGGAGTTCAAACTCATGTTGTTCAAGGGTCAGCTGCACACCTATATTGTTGTGAAACCATCACAACCATCTGTCTCCAGAACTTTTCATCTTGTGAAACTGAACCTCTGTATTCCTTAAACAATAACTCCCATTCCTTACTCCCATCAGCCCCTGGCAACCGCAATTCTACTTTCTGTATCTTTGGATTTGATTCCTCTTTCTTATATAAGTAGAGCCTTAAATAAGGTAGAAAATCTATGTAAGGTACCTTATATAAATGGAAACTTATTTAAGGTAAGAACTTTATATAAATGGAAAATTATTGAAAGCAGAAGCTTTATATAAGGTACCTTATATAAAATTTCACTTATATAAGGTAAGCTTCCACTTATGTAAACTAGATGAAAACCTACATAAAATACCTTATATAAGTGGAGTCATACAATGTTGTCCTTTTGTAACTGGTTTATTTTACTTAGCACAATGTTTTCAATATTCATCTGTGTTGTAGCATAGGTCAAAATTTTGTTTTTTATTCAAATTTGAATCACCTCTTATTCTATGTGTATATAATATTTTGTTTATACATTTATCTATTGATGAACTCGTGTTGCTTCCTCTTTGATCAGTTTTAAATACTACTACTATAAACATGGGTATATAGATGTTTGTTTATGTCTGTTAATTGAACTATTTTGGGTGTATACCTAGAAGTGGGATTGTTGCATCCTACAGTAAGTTATATTTAATTTTTGAGGAACAACCTTAATGATTTATGTACACACTGTACTATTTTACATTCCTTTCAGCAGGGTACCTGGTTTCCTATTTCTCCACACCCTCACCAAATTGTTATTTTTTTTCTTTTTTAATTATAGCCATCCTATTTGGTATGAAGTGGGATCTCACTGTGGTTTTATTTGTATTTCTCCAATCATTAGTGATATTGAATATCTTTTCATTTGCTTACTGAAAATTTGAATATCTGCTTTGAAGAAATGACTATTCAAGTCCTCTGGCTATTTTTTAATAAAGTTGTTTTGTTGTTGTTATTGTTATTATCATCATCATTGCTGTTGAGTTTAAAAAGTTATCTATATATTCTGGTCATTGACCCCAATAAAATATGTAATTTATATTTTCTCCCATTCTGTGAGTTGCCTTTTTATTTTGTTGATACTGTCTTTTGATGCACTTTCTTTTCTTTCTTTTATTTTTTTTATGAAGTAGTTTGTCTATTTTTGTGTTTATTGCTCATGCTTTTGGTATAATATCTTAGAAATAATTACAAATCTAATATCATAACAATTTTGGCTATATTTACTTCTAAGGGCTTTATAGTTTTAACTGTGAAATTTGGGTCTTTGATCCAATTTGTATTCATTCCTGTGGTGTTAGCAAAGTCTAACTTTATTTTTTTGCATTTGGATATCCAATTTTTCCAAGTCCATTTATTAAAAAGGCAATCTTTTTCCCCATTTAATTGTCTTGGCAACTTTGTTGAAGATAATTTGATGATAAATGCAAGGACATGCTTCTGTCTGCCTTTATATTCTTTTCTTTATGCCTATAGCACACTATTTTGATTACTGTAGCTCTGTAATAAGGGTAGAAATCAGAGAGTGAATCTTCCAGCTTTGCTCTTCTTTTTCATGTTTCTTTGGGCTATTTAGGGTTCTTTGAGAATTCTAACAAACTTTAGAATGATTTAAAAAAGATATTTTTATTTCTACAAAAAGTTGTGATTTTGGTAAAGTATAAAATCTGTAGTTTGTTTGGGGATAGTATTGCCATCTTAACAATATTAAGCCTTTCAGTCAATGAACATGAGATTTATTTCCATTTATTTGTGCTTTAATTAATTTCTTTCTGATTTTTTTTAGTTTTTATTTTACAAGTTTTATATGACTCTAGTTAAATAAATACCTCAGTATTTTATTCTTTTTGATGATATTGTAAATATAATTGTTTAAAAAGGGTGTTTTATTGACTTTGAGAGTTAATTTGTTATGAATAAGCTTTGTGAGAGAATTCCAGTAATTCTGCAGTAAAACTGGAAACAGGGCTCAAATGGGTTAAATGACCTAGCCAAGTTTATTCCAGATATTGTCAAATCAGTGTAAGTATAAGAGTTCACAAATTTCATTCTCTATTTAGATGTCTCTATAGTTTATTTACAACCCTGGTGCAGCACTTGAAAATGGAGACATAATATGAAAGCTAAAATTAAAGCTTTCTAAAGTTGAAACCACTATATCCCCATTGAAAAAACCCTAATATTTTCTGGATGATACACTCAGGAATTATTACATTCCTGGCTTGAGATTTTAATAATTAATGCTGGCATGCAAACAATTAAAGTTAATGCAAATTTTCAGAAACATTACAATGTAATTGATTTTACTTATCTTCATCTCCAAATTAATAATATGAAGCCTAGTAAGCATTTTAAAAGTAAAAAATGTTAAATATCCCAGAATCTATCAGTTATTAGTGAAATGTGTTTTAACAGTTATTTTTGTAATAAAGCATATTATTTGTAGCATCAGATTTTCAAATGTTTCTCTTACTGATCATATGCCATGATTGCAATTGTTTGATGGTAGTTTTTCTCAGCAAGGCTGGTTGAAAATTAAATTGGTCCAAGCACTGTTAATAACAAGATGGCAATATGCATCAATAACCTCCATAAAGTCCATACACTCTATCCGACTAATACAAAAAATGGAAATAATGAAGTGCTTTCATGAATTGCCCATTGAAGGAAAAATATTGACTTATTTTTTATAACAGCATATTGGAAACTCAAAATTATGCTGCTGAAAAAAATGGCAAGTTGAAATAGTAAAATATGATCAAGTAAGAATTCAGGATAAATTATTATTTAAGCATCTTATCCTATTTTGTAAAATAAGCTAAAGCAAACACATGACATGCTATGAACACATACATGCTAAAGTGAACAGACCTGAAAGATGGTCATTTTTTTTTCTTCCTCCTCTCATTAGGAGAAAAATAAAAGATATATTCAAATATATAAATGTTGACTGTCAATGCATATTAAGATCACAGTTGATAGTAATTTTTAAAGTAGATTTTTATGGTTTAGAAATTTGATGAAATAACCAAATCTTACAAGCACTTTTAATACAAAATTTTTTAAGATAAAAATTTTATATTTATACCTTCTGTAATTAAATCTCTTAGGTTTCAATTTTTCAAATTAAGGTTTTCTCGGAATATCAGAAAATCTTTTCACATATTATATATAGCCACTTTACAGAAGGCTTAATCCTAAATTAATAAAATGTAATTTTCAAAACTAACCACATGGTTATTTCTGCCAACATAAAACACAAAAGAGCAAATCTTTAGTTCCTCTTCCTGCCAAATACATTTCCACTATTCTTCAATGGTTTTATTTATGGCTAGCTTTCTGTATTGGCAATGCCTCTTTCTCTACATTTTCCCCTTAAATATGCAATTGTTAAGAGATGTAAGGGCATTATGCTGATTATTTTTCATAGTGAATACTGTTGTTGATATTTCATGATTTACTGATTTTGGTTTTTCTCTGTGGAGAGGGCGTAAAGATTTCCCTGAAAGGCTTTGACAGCAGGTTTCTGTGATATCCTATGCAAAGTACAACTTCTGAATATTTAATAAGAAGAGCTGATTAGCTGCAAACGGTAGTAAGATTCCCTCTTTTCCTTAAATACATTTTAAAAGTTTATTTTAATATAATTAATTGTCTTGCCCCATGTTACATTTAAAGTTAGGCCCAAATTAAGAAAAAAATTAAAGCATTTTAGGCATTTTTGTTTAATGAGAGAGAGGAAATAGGACACAGATTAGTTAGAGACAAGGAATTCTTTTAAAAAAATCCAGTTTTTGATATCTTTGAATAAGGGAGACCTCATTCAGGTGGGGTTTTTCACACAAAGGACAAAAAGAAAACTGAATGCAATGTTAAAGGTATAATTACATACATGCTGGATTTTGAACTAAATGGCATTCTCAAAGTTCTGAAGTAAATGTCTGAAATTTTGTCATCTTGTGCTGACCAATACTCTTCACAAAATCATAACCCGTGAGGGATGGATGGGAACTCAGACATCCTGTATTTCAAATACATTGTTTTATAGATACGGAATCTGAGGTTGAAGAAAACAAAATAACATGCATTCTTCATTGTTAGTTTTCTGAAGAAAACCAAAGTACCTTTCTTCTCCAATGTGCCTCAGATCATTTAAGATATTTATTTTCAGGCCGGGCGCGGTGGCTCAAGCCTGTAATCCCAGCACTTTGGGAGGCCGAGGCGGGTGGATCACGAGGTCAAGAGATAGAGACCATCCTGGTCAACACGGTGAAACCCCGTCTCTACTAAAACTACAAAAAATTAGCTGGGCATGGTGGCGCGTGCCTGTAATCCCAGCTACTCAGGAGGCTGAGGCAGGAGAATTGCCTGAACCCAGGAGGCAGAGGTTGCAGTGAGCCGAGATTGCGCCATTGCACTCCAGCCTGGGTAACAAGAGCGAAACTCCGTCCCCAAAAAAAAAAAAAAAAAAAAAAGATATTTATTTTCAAAGAGATAGATATATTTCAAGGAGATATTTGGTTCAGCCTGTTTCAAAAATAAAATCTTGCCCTGATATTGATGTCCTCATAACCCTTAGTTCATACATAGACTTTTCAGAGCATGTAATTTGATACAAATTTGTTTTTGCTATTTATTGAACACTATAAATAGTGTTTATAAAACATAAACACAGTAGGAAAAGACCTTCTTACATATGTAATTTTTAATAGGTATTGGGAGCTGCACATCTGATTTTTAAAAATAATAAACAAAAAATAGTATAGCTCAAATATGAAAGTTTTAATGAGTTACTTTTTCACACATTTTATTTCATAATCAAGTTTTAAAAACATGCATGTATACATTATTCTTTAAAAAAGATTCAATCATATTTCCTATATGTTTTTTCCTTTATGGCAATTGTATTCCATGTATATTTTATCCTTATATGTAATTATATAAAAGTAATATATATTAGAACAATAAACTTTTAAAATATGGCTTAAAGGCAGTGTTAAAAAATAAAATCAGGGGCTGGACAAGATGGCGATTAGAAGCAATTGCGATCTGCAGCGCTCATGGAGAAGAATAAAAATGCTAGTGAATTCTACACCTTCCACTGAGATATCCAGATTCTCACATTGGGAACAGCTAGGTAGTCAGTGTGACCCATGGAAGCAAGGAAAAGCAGGGTTGGGTGATAGTCCACTGGGGAGCAACATGGAACAAGAGGACCTCTCACCCCCAGCCAAGAAAGGTGGTGAATAATTGTGTCTCTTGCTCAGGAAATCACAACTGTTCAGCTGATCTTTACAACCCATGGATCAGGAGACCCCCATGTGAGCCCATGCTACCAGAGAGCCTTAGTTCTAAAGTACAGAGCTGTGCAGGCTCTTGGCAACTGCTTGGGCATGCATGGAGATGCAGGGTTTTTTGCATATTCCAGCCCACTAATTCTAGTGAAACAGGACATCTGTCCATATCTGTAGGAAAGAGAAGGAAAGACAGGAAGCCAAAAAGTGGCATTGTTCAGTGGGCTCCACTACCACAGCACCTCACAAATTAAGTCCCACTGACTTGGGATTCCAACTAGCCAGTGGCAGCAGAAGAGAGATTGCCTGAGATGACCGAATTTTCTTTTTTTTTTTCTTTTTTTAAGACCAGGGGAAAGCGCAAATGCAGTCACCAAGTTTTCAGTGAGGAGGGGCAGCCACCATCTCTGCACATGCAGTCAGCCATCCTGGCTTGCCAACCCCAGAGATTCTGGGTGGTCTGGACTGGGAGGAATTCCCTACAATGCAATACAGCTGCTATGACAGATCATGTCCAGATTGCTTCTTTAAGTAGGACCCCAATATATCTCTCCTCACTGGGCAGGGAATTTCAGCAACTCTAACCAGGCATTTATGGACAAACTCTTACATCTCTGGGACAGAGCCCTTGGCAGGAGGGTGGCTGCAGTCTCTGTGGTTCAGCAGACTTAGCCTTTGCTGTCTGCCGGCTCTGGAGATTCCTGGTTGTCTGGACTAGGGGTGTTTTTTCCAGTGTGGCACATCCCTTTGTCAAGGAGCATCTAGACTGCTTCTTTAAGTGGGTCCCTGATCCCATTTTTCCCAAGTTAGACCTCCCAACAGAGTTGTCCAAATACCTCCTACAGAAGTGTTTAGGCCAGCATCAGGTTAGTGCCTCTCTGGGATGGAGCTCCCAGAAGAAGGAGCAGGCTGCCATCTTTGCTGTTGTGCAGCCTCCACCGGTGATACCTACAGGTGTGGGAGAAACCCAGGTGATTATGGCCTGGAGTGAACCCCCCACAAACCATGGCAGCCCTACAGAAGAGGGGCATGACAGTTAAAAAACAAACAGAAAATAACAGGAACTACATCAACAAAAAAGACCCCACAAAAACCCTATTCAGAGGTCACCAACCTCAAAGACTGAAGGTAGATTAGTCCATGAAGATGAGAAGAAATCAACAAAAAAAATTCTGAAAACTCAAAAAGCCAGAGAGTCTCTCCTCCAAATGATTGCAACACCTCTCCAGCAGGGGCACAGAAGTGGGCTGAGATTCAGATGGCTGAATTGACAGAAGTAGGCTTCAGAAGGTGGGTGAAGGAACTTCACTGAGCTAAAGCAGCATGTTCTAACCCAATGCAAAGAAGCTAAGAATCATAATAAAACATTACAGGAGCTAATAACCAAAATAGTCAGCTGAGAGAGGAACATAAATGGCCTGATAAAGCTGAAATATACAACACAAGAATTTCACAATGTACTTACAAATATCAGCAGCCAAATAGACCAAGTAGAGGAAAGAATCTCAGAGCTTGAAGACTATCTTTCTTAAATAAGACAGGCAGACAAGCATAAAGAAAAAAGAGAAAAAAGAATTAACAAAATCTCTAAGAAATATGAGATTCTGTAAAAAGACAAAACCTATGACTGATTGCGGTACCTGAAAGAGACAAGGAGAATGGAACAAAGTTGGAAAGCATACTTCAGAATATCATCCAGGAGAACTTCCTCAACCTATCAAAACATTCCAACATTCAGGAAATAAAGAGAACCCCAGTAAGAGGCTTCATGAAAAAATAAACCCCAAGACATATAATTATCAGATTCTTCAAGGTTGAAATGAAAGAAAAAATGCTAATGGCAACTAAAGAGAAGGGCCAGGTCACCTACAAAAGGAAGTCCATCAGACTTCCTCTCAGTGACCTCTCAGTGGAAACCATACAAGCCAGAAAAAATTGGGGGCCAATATATACCATTCTTAAAGAAAAGACTTTCCAACACAGAATTATATATCTAGCCATACTAAGTTTCATAAGTAAAGGAGAAATAAGATTCTTTTCTGACAAGCAAACACTGAGGGAATTCATCAACACAGGCCTGCCTTGCAAGAGCATTTGAAGGAAGCACCAAGTATGGCATGGGAACACCATTACCAGCCACTGCAAAAACACACAAAAGTACACCGACCAGTGACATATGAAGCAACTACATAAACAAGTCTGCAAAATAATCAGCTAGCATTATGGTGACGGGATCAAATTCACACATAATAACACTAACCAAATGAGTTAAATGTTCCAATTAAAAGACACAGAATGGCAAGATAGATAAATAGTCAAGACTCATTGGTGTGCTGTATTCCAGAGACCCATCTCACATGCAAAGATGCACATAGATTCAAAATAAAGGGTTGTAAAAAAATTTACCAAGCAAATAGAACACAGAAAAAAGCAGGGTTGCAATTCTAGTTTCTGAAAAAACTGACTTCAAATCAACAAAGATCAAAAAAGACAAAAAGAAAAAAAGAAGAAAAAAAGCATTACATAATGGTAGAGACTTCAATTCAACAAGAAGAGCTAACTATTGTGAATATGCAACCAGATTCATAAAGCATGTTCTTAGAGACCTACAAAGAGACTTAGACCCACACACAGCAATAGTGGTACACTTTAAAAGCCCACTGACAATGTTAGACAGATTATCTGAAAGAAAGTTAACAAACTTTCATTTTCATGCTGCTGATAAAGACATATCCAAGACAGGGCAATTTATAAAAGAAAGATTTTTTTAGGCTTACATTTCCACATGATTGGTGAGGCCTCATAATCATGGGATAAGGCAAGGAGAAGCAAGTCACATTTTACTTGGCTAACATGAGGACCCCACCCCTACACAATCTTTGTGATTTCATCTTCTGAAATCTAGGTGTAGATTCTCAAACCGCATTTCTTGACTTCTGTGCACTCACAGGCTCAAAACCACATGGAAGCTGCCAAGGCTTTGAGGCTTGCATCCTCTGAAGCCATGGCTCAAGCTCTACATTGGCCTCTTTCAGTCACAGCTGGAGTGGTTGGGATGCAGGGCACTGAGTCCCTAGGCTGCACACAGCACAAGGCCCCTGGACCCAGCCCAGGGAACCACATTTTTATCCTTGGGCTTCAGATCTATTATGGGAGGGACTGCTGTGAAGATGTCTGACATGCCCTGGAGACATTTTTTCCATTATCTTGGTGATTTACATTTGGCTCCTCATTACCTATGCAAATTTCTAAAGTCAGGCTGTATTTCTCCTCAGAAAATGGGATTTTCTTTTCTATCGTATTGGCAGGATGCAAATTTTCCAAGCTTTTATCCTGTTTCCCTTATAAAACTGAATGCCTTTAACAGCACACAAGTCACCTGTTGAATGATTTGCTGTCTAGAAATTTCTTCTACAAGATATCCTAAATCATCTCTCTGAAGTTCAAAGTTCCACAAATCTCTAGAGCAGGAGCAAAATGCCACCAGTCTCTTCATTAAAACATAACAAGAGTCACTTTTGCTCCAGTTCCCATTTCCCTTTACTAACTTTGCTCCAGTTCCCTAATTTCTGACACCTGGAAATAAACCTGAACTTTATTGTTTATATCACTATCAGCATTTGGGGAAAAGCCATTCAACATGTCTCTAGGAAGTTCCAAACTTTCCCACATTTTTTTTTTAACTTTTTCTGAGCCCTCAAGACTATTCCAACCTTTGCCTCTTATTCAGTACCAAAGACACTTTCACGTTTTCAGGTATCTTTTCAGAAACTCCTCACTCCTGGTACCAATTTAGTGTATTAGTCTGTTTTCATGCTGCTGATAAAGACATACCTAAGCAATTTACAAAAGAAAAAGGTTTAATGAATTTACAGTACCCGACTGGGTAGTCCTCCAATTATGGCAGAAAGCAAAGAGGAGCAAGTCACATCTTAAATGAATGACAGCAGGCAAAGAGAAAGTTTGTCCAGAGAAACTTCCACTTTTAAAACCATCAGATCTCATGAAACCCATTCACTATCATGAGAAGAACATAAGAAAAACCTGCCCCCATGACTCAATCATCTCCCAATAGTTCCCTCCAATAACACATGGGAATTTTGGTAGCTAAAAAAATGAGATTTGAGTGGGGACACAGCCAAACCATATCAGCTCATATAGCCAAGACAATCCTAAGCACAAGAGCAAAGCCAGAGGAATCATGCTACCCAACTTCACACTATATTACAAGGCTCAAGTAACCCAAACCACATGGTGTTGGTATAAGAACAGACACACAGACCAATGGAAGAGAACAGAGAACTCAGAAATAAGGCCACTCAACTACAACTATTTAATCTTTTACAAACCTGACAAAAACAAGCAATGGGGAAAAGCATTCCCTATTTAACAAATGGTGCTATGAGAACTGGCTATCCATGTACAGAAAATTAAAAATGGACCCCTTCCTTACACTTTATACAAAAATTAACTCAAGATGGATTAAAGACTTAAATGTAAAAGCCAAAATTATAAAAATCCTAGAAGAAAATTTAGTCATTACCATTCAGAACATAGGAGCAGGCAAATATTTTGTATTAGTCTGTTCTCACACTGCTAGTAAAGAGATATCTGAGACCTGGTGATTTATAAAGGAAAGAGATTTAATTGACTCACAGTTCCACATGACTATGGAGGTCTTACAATCATGGCAGAAGGTGAATAGGAAGCAAAGTCACACCCTAAACGGTGGCAGGCAAGAGAGTGTGTGCAGCAGTACTCCCATTTATAAAACCATTAGCTCTTATGAGACTTATTCACTACCACAAAAACAGTATGGGGAAACCCACCCCCATGATTAAGTCATCTCCAGCTGGCCCCACCCTTGGCACTTGGGGATTATTACAATTCAAGGTGAGATTTGGGGGAGGAAACAACCAATCCATATCAGATTTCACGAAAAAAAACAAAAAACAAACAAACAAAAAAAACAATTGCAACAAAATAAAAAATTATCAAATGGAATCTAATTAAACTAAACAGCTGCACAGCAAAAGAAGCTATGCTAAGAGTGAAGAGACAACTTACAGAATGGATGAAAACTTTTGCAATCTATTTATCTAACAAAGGTCTAATATTCTTCGGTTGCTTCTTACCTTAGGGGAAAGCTTCAAGTTTCTCACCATTAAGTATATTGTTACTTGTAGGGCTTTTTTGTAGATGTTCTTTAGAAGTTGAGAAAGTTTTCCTTTATTTCTATTTCACTGAAAGCTTTTATCATGAATTGGTGTTGAGTTTTTCAATTTTTTTGTATCTATTATTAAAATCATGTGATTTTAAAGTATTTATTCTATGGATGTAATGAATTACATTAATTAATTTTTAAATGTTGAAATTGCCTTATATTTGTAGAATACATCTCACTTGGTTATTTTGTATAACTCTTTTCATATATTGGTGAATTCTGTTTGCTGATAATTTATTGATGAATTCTGCATCTATATTCATGAATAATATTACTTGTAGTTTGCTTTTCTTGTAATGTCTTTGGTTTAAGTATTAAGGAAAATCTGGCCTCATAAGTTAGGATACGTTCACTCTGATTCTATCTTCCAGAGGAGACTATAAAGAATAGATACCATTTCTTCTATAAATATGTGGTAGAATTCATCAGTGAATCCATCTGGGCCTGATGTTTTCCATTTATTTAATTTATTTAATAGATACATACCTGTTCAGATTGTCTTCTTGTGTAAGTTTTGGCAGATTGTATTTTGCAAAAAATTTGTCCATTTAATCTAAGTTATCAAATTTGTCGGCAGGTAATTGTTCATAGTGTTTTGTATACTGTTATTTAATGCCCACAGTATGTATTTCTGATATGAAAAATTTGTGTCTTCTCTTCTTTTTAGATAGCATGTTTGGAGGTTCATCAATTTTACTAATTATTAAAAAACAACAGCTTTTGGTTTTGATGCTTTTTTCTATTGGTTTATTCCTTTCAATTTGATTTGTTTCTATTCTAACTGTTATTATTTATTATTTGTTTTATTTTAAAATTAATTCACACTACTTTTTCTAATTTCCTAAAGAGGAAAATTAGATAACTGATATTTTTTGTTGTTGCTTTTGTTTGTTTTTTATTATTTTTTATTTTTTTACTTGCATTTTAGGTTTTGGGGTACATGTGAAGAACATGTAAGATTGTTGCATAGGTACACACATGGCAGTGTGACTTGCTGCCTTCTTCTCTATCACCTATATCTGGCATTTCTCCCCGTGTTATCCCTCCCCTACTCCCCACGCTGTCCCTCCCCTATTTTCCCCCAACAGACTCCAGTGTGTGATGCTCCCCTCCCTGTGTCCATGTGGATTTTATTTTTTTAAATATTTAATGTTAATTACTGCTTTTGTTGTATTCCACAAATTTTGATAAGTCCATGTGTTATTTAGATGTCAGTTGTTTAATATCCAAGTATTTGGGGATATTTCAGCTACCTTTCTGTTACTAATTTCTAGTTTAATTCATTGAAGTCTGAGAGCAGATATATTATAATTTCTATTCTTTCAAATCTGTTATTTATTTATTTATTTATTTATTTATTTTTTCCTAGTCTATCTTGCTGAATGTTACATGTGAGCTTGAGAATAATATGTATTTTGCTGTAGTTGGATGAAATACTTGATATACATCAATTATATCTGTTTGATTTCTGGTGCTGTTAAATTCAACTACTTCCTTATTCCAGCCTGTCTCCATTCTTAAAAGTCATATGATACTACCTCGATCAAAGTCCTAACCATGTAATCACACCACTATTCTGGTATGACAATACTTAATCTTAGTCTTCTAGCTAGCATAAACCACCTGAAGGCTCACTATGAGTCACTTTGTTGACGTAGACTGTCAGAGCACACCATGAATAACAAAGACATTACTATGACTAGGGAAATTCTAAGAATTCAGATATTACCTCCAGAAACCTGTGACATTGAGAGGCCAAGGCATGCAATTACTTGAGGCCAGGAGTTGGAGACCATCCTGCTCAACACGATAAAACCCCATCTCTACTAAAAATTTTTTAAAAATTAGCTGAGTGTGGTGACATGCACCTGTAATCCTAGCTACTCGGGAGGCTGAGGCAGGTAGAGGTTGCAGTGGTCTGAGGTCCTGCCATTGCACCCTAGCCTGGGCAACAAGAATGAAACTCTTTCTCAAAAAAGAAAAAAAAGGAAAACTGTGACAGAGGCCAACCAAATTATTCATTCAATTGTTTAGAGAGTATCTACAAGAAACCAGGACAAAGGACAAACAAAGTTTTTATTACACAGAACCTAATGTGACTAACATTGTAAAAGGTAAGTATTATCTTACCTTTTCTTATTGAAAATGAAAATAATTAGCTTAAGTAGAAGCTCTGTTGGTAAGGTTTGTAATCTTATAAAGTAGCTAACAAAGTGAGGGGTGGCTTAGGGTAGCTAATATAGCAAGGGGTATATAAAACTAAGGGTAGGTCCAAAAAAGTATTTTAAAAAATCAAAACAAAATGAGTATGGAATATTTGAAAATAGAAAAGATAGAATAAATAGAGAAAGTCACAACAACAATGTGGAAAAATACATACATTTCACAGTGGTTTATAGTGTTTGAGAATTTCATTTAAATTATATTGGATGGTCATCACACAAGATAGAACAAAATAAATCTAATTAGTATTTATTTTCTTGTTTCTCTTGCTCACAGTATATGATATACTGTTCATTTCTTTCTTTCTTTTTTCCTTACCTTCTTCTATTTTTAGAGATATTTCTTTATTCATTATAATATAAAATAGAAAGTACAATAAAGAAAAGTATATGAAGTCTGAACTTGAGATATTCCAGATGTTGAAACTGACATGCAGGAATATTAAAGCAATTATTATGACGATGCCTATATAACAAAGAATGTGTAAAAATTGCAGAATAAATCACTTTTATGAGATTCAGACAAAATAAGGCCAGGAAGGCCCAAAGGAGAGGAGGCTCATGCTTACATGTCTAAAATAAGATGTTTTTCTAAGGATTTTCTAAAAACCCCAGAAGAAATATTTTCACACC
Source organism: Sapajus apella (assembly GCF_009761245.1). Taxonomy (NCBI): domain Eukaryota; kingdom Metazoa; phylum Chordata; class Mammalia; order Primates; family Cebidae; genus Sapajus; species Sapajus apella. Next base: position 28,045,877 of record NW_022436964.1, on the reverse strand, counting down.
TTTTATACATCTTCTGCATTGATAAATTAAACCGCATGCATCTCCTGCATTGATAATTCCTTGCAACTGCAGTAATTCAGACAAGATGTTTTCAAGTGAACACTTGCTCAATTATGGCATCTCCAATAGTAAACTAACAACCCTGGCTTTGAACTTCTGGAATCCATGAACTCTATTTCTAAGCAGCTTACATAAATCTCTTTTTGCTAATAAAAGCTCACCTTACCCTTCCCTCACCAAATGCACTGGTGGATTGCTATTTGATGCATTGTAGATTATAATCTTTATGTCTTGTTTTTGAGCTAACCTAGTATAGATAGAGCTAATTTTATTTAGGGCCATTTTTTTTTTAAAGTTGACAAAAGTAAAGAATATCTGTGAAATCAGTGCACAAATGGAATATCTCAGTAGAAAAGGAAACTAAAAAGAGACCAAGGAGAAAATCTAGAAATTAAAACCGTAAGATCTGAAATTAAAAAGAAACTCTCTAGATGGGCTTAATAGCAGATTGGAGATAACAGAAGAAAAAAATAAGTGAACTTTAGATATTAATAGAAATTATCCAATCTAAAAAAAAGAGTGAAAATATATTGAAAGTAAACAAATCATCATTTATTGATGAGACATTATTTTCAAAAAAGCCTAACATATGTACAAATGGAGTACACAAAGAAAAGAATAAAAGCAATGAGACAGAAGAGGTGATTTTTAAAAATATTTTTTCCCAAACTTCCCAAAGTAGGTGATAGGCATAAATTTATAGATTTCAAGAAGCTTAGAAAATCTCAATACAATAATAAGTAAATAAAGAATTAACTACAACATAGCCTATTATAGCCTATCACTTACAGTTAAATAGAAAGATAGGAGAAATCACAAATGCAAGCAGAAATTAAATGACATATGCAGGAGAACAACAATGACAATAATTTATTAGAAATAATGAAAGCCAGGCAGCATTTTTAAAGTGATAAAAGAAATGCAAATCTGTCAAGCCATAATTCCATATTCACTGAAACTATATATCTAAAATGAAGGCAAAATAAATATCTTCTCAGGAATATAAAAACAGATTTCACACCAGCATTACTTCAATAGAAAAACTGTTTAACAGAAGTTATTTGGGCTGAAAGTAAGAATAAATAAAAATGTACATGTTTCTGTAAGAATAAAGATTTGCATAAATGGTAAATTTTAGAAAATCAAACACTATTTTTTTCTGAATATTTTCAAGTACCTATAAATGCTTAAAAACTATGGTATAAAACTTAACACATGTATAAATAAAATAGGGTCAAGCACATTTTTTTCTGTACAGAGCCATATGGTCAATTTGAAGATTTTCAGGCCGCTCCCACTCAGAGTGTCTGTTGCATATTCAGTCACCTCTTCCTCCTCTTGCCTCTTCTCCTTCTATCTTTAAAATTATACTTTTTTAAAAATTTAAAAGTAATTCTTAAGCATGAAGCCATACAAAAAAATCACACATCAGATTTGGCCTGTGATCTGTAGTTTCTCTATGTGTGAATTACTGCATGAAGAACAGAGGTAAATGGGCATCAGAATTACAAGATTCTTGTGTTTTATGTGAAGTAATACAAAATTATTATAATTGACATGTGAAAGGTTAAAGGTGAATATTTTAATCTGAACATACTCTAAAAATACAATTTAAAGAGTGGATAGATTCCTAAATGCCAATATATCAAATATGTCAACACATTTTAAATATTTGAAGTCATTTCGTGTATGTTCTCTGACCACAATAAAATTAAATGAGAAATTTAGAACAAAAATATTTACAGAAAATATTACTAATTAGACCATACACAGCTAAATAATTCCTATTGGTAAAAATAACAATAATCAGTTTATTTAGAAAGAAATAAATTGATAAAAATATGATATATCAACATTTTGAAAATTCAGCTAACACAGTGCTTAAGGGAGTTTGAGAGCTTTGAATATTTATATAATAAAGGAAAGCTCTAAAATCAATGACACTGTTTTTCTTAAGAATGCTAGGAAAAAGCAAATTAAATTCAAAGTAAGAATACAAAACAGAATACATGTAAGAGAAGAAATTTATTAATTTGAATACAAACAACAAATAAAATGTTTAATCTTTCTTTGAAAAGATTAACAAATTTGACAGCCCTGAGCTAGACTGTAAGAAAAAATTTGATATCACCAAGCTGAGATAAAATTACATATTTCATATTCAAGAGATATTCCAGAGAGTCATAATTTTAGTACTTCTTTGTGAACATCATTATGAGGCACTGAAGAAACATCTTTGTGTTTAATCATGTTAATATTTTATCAGAATATGAAATGATAATTTAAAATATTTGATCTGAGTTGTAGAATTAGTAGGCCTGCTACTTTATTGGCCATCATGAGTTCTAGAACCACATAACATACACATAGGCTCATTAAATTGTGTGGTTAGGTGTATTAGTCCATTCTCACATTGCCATAAAAATCTACTAAGAATGGGAATTTATGAAGAAAAGAGGTTTAATTGATTCACAGTTCCACAGGCTGTACAGGAAGCATGGCTGGGGAAAACTTAGAAAACTTACAATCATGGCACAAGGCAAAGGGGAAACAGGTACATCTTCACCTGGTGAGCAGGATAGAGCGAGCACAAGAGGAAGTGCTATACACTTTTTAACAACCAGATCTCGTGAGAACTAACTCACTATCATGAGAACAACCAGGGGAATTCCACCCCCATGATTCAGTCACCTCCCACCAGGCCTCTCTTCCAACATTGAGGATTACAATTTGACGTTGAAATTTGGGTGGGGACACAGCACCAAATCATATAATTAGGTAATCCTCAAAATATGAGAATTTCTTTCCATTTGTCTTGTAGCTCTTGTAGTAACAGGGCAAGGTATCATATGCCACAAGTAAAGGAGAAGTTGAAATCTCTTCTAGAGAAATAGAAAGAAAATTTCAGATTCAAAAAGTAGAAAGGGTAGACTCAAGGAATGAAATCAACAGCAACCATCACAAGCCCCAAGGAAGTACTAAGTTACAGGAATGAACAAACTGAAAGCTAGCAATGATTACAGCTGGAAAACAGCAATATGTTCTAAAAAGATGGATAAACAAGCAAATAAAGCATGAGCTATTTCCACTATATTTTACTTAGCAAATTATCACTGTTTGAGGAATCTTGCTGGGTCCCACTCTTTCTATTTGCATCTTGCCACAACTTAACAGCACTTCACAATTACCCTTACTCTATTCATACTGCTAGTGGAAATATAATATAAAATTATTTTCTGGTAAAATGTTATCTGTTATTTTCTCATAAGAATTGTATTAAGTACATTTGGAAGTTGTAAGGAAGCACTGAGAATCCTTCAAGAAAGTGTATGTTAGTGAATACTATCAGTTCTTCCTTAAGCTTAACTTCAAGGATATCTCATGTTTTTTCACTTTTTACTGCCATGAATATGATTTATTAGTTTGGAATTAAATCTCCTCTAATAATACAAAGAAAGCCATTGAAGTTCTATCATTACAATCTTGGCAGTTCAAAATTGGAAGGATTTTTGTGACATAGTCTTTTTAGTAGAAGTACAATTGGATTCTTTTATTTTTAAAATAAAATCTTATACAATTTGTACTTGAGACATCATCAATTACTAACACTACATTGGTCAAGCCTACAGAGATATAACTATTTTTCAAGAGAGAATATACTCACTATTTGCACTCAGCTTCTTTTAAAATTAAGAATACAACTTTAATTAGTTTTCTGTCCAACTATTCCTATTTTAAGCAAGTTGGAGATCTAAACACAATCTTCATGTGTTAGTCAAAATGAGAAGTGAGCTTATTACCTTCAAGTATTTGTTATTCTAAATATCTTAAAAAGATATTTATGTGTGTATATATTCATAGTTACACACATATGTGTATATGTGTACATATCTATGCACACGTGTGTATACCCATACATACGTACATATGTGTGTCTATATACATAGTGGATATATATGATATATTATTACTCAGGAAATAGGATAGAAAATGCAACAGAGTAGAGTTATTATTTCACAGTGCAGCCTTTGAAAAACAGTAACTTTCCGTAAGTAACACTTGTCATTCTACCCTAATTAATTTTGTCTGCCATGCTGACCAGTTTCATGGTTTTTTCCACTCATACTGTCTAGGTCAATTAGACCAAACCTAGGGGTAGATTGAAGGCCTAGAAATATCTAGAATGACAAAAAAAAGTAAAATTAAAAAAAAAAAGAGACCAAACCCTAAGTTTCTAAAATTTTTTGAGGCAACCTTTCTTCTCAAAATTTTTCTTAAAGATACAAGAGTTACTAACCTAGTAAATTATCTGAACATGTATTGTTTCACTGAACATTGAGGTGTGAATACTAGGGCCCTGATTCTGAACTGTGTAGATGGTAACACAATGCACCATACTCTGAAATAAAGCTTTTAAAGTTAAATTCTGTTGCTATTTTTTCTCTTATCTATGGGCAAGCTTTGTACTCCCGATGAATGGCTTAAGATTTTTGCCAGGTTTCTACCAGTTGGCTGTTTTCAAGATAAGTTCTGTTTGCAATCTCTTTGTCTTTAATTTAGCTAAATCCACTTTTGATACATAATATATCTACATAATATCACCCAAAACCTGATTAATCATATTCCAAAGAAGTTCATCCAGTAATGTCCATTCAATATTATTATCATTCCAGATTAAAAGTCCTTCTACAGTCTCTGAACTTGACAATAATTATGCAAATTTTCTGTGGAAATCAACTCTTTTGCCCTTAAAAAGTTTTTTTTTTTTTTTTTTAATTTCCATTTGCATCACTTTCTGCAAGTTATTCAATGAATCTTGTCATTTTTGGTTGATGTTACCCCACTGCACTTCTTATAAATGATGTATACCAGAGGTTCTTAAATATTATAGCCTCAGGATTTTTACTCTCTTAAAAATTTCTGGAGACCCTCCAAAGAGTTTTATTTATATTGATTATACCTATCAATATGTAAATAACTTTAAAATTAAAATTAACTTTAAATATTTATTTATTTGATACAACAATTAACTAATTACAGGTCATACAGACATGTGATTAGTTAACATGTATAAACTAATACATTTTCTACATAAGAGCTATTTTCCATAACAAAAACAGTGAGAAGCATAACATTATTTTCCATTAAAATTTTTTTTAAAATGTCTGGTTTATCTGCTTTAACACGCAATCTCTTGCAATATACTATTTTGGTTGAGGTGTTTGGAGCAATCTGGCCCCAAACAGATATGTAACCAGGAAAGAGAAAATAATTTTATTTAATTTTTCACATAATTGTGGATTTAGTTTTCTGATTTCATGTCTAATCTTAGCAACTGGTAATATTTTCTTACAAACTTTTTCTTTTTCAAATAATTTTAGATTTAGAGAGGAGTAACAAAGCTTGTACAGAGAATTTCCATACATCATGGTCCTAGATTCCCCTATTGTTAAAATTACATATATAGTACATTTATCAAAACTAATAAATTAACATTGCCACAATACTATTAACTAAAATACTATTAACTGGATCTAAACTGGTCCCCATGTCTCCTTAGTCTCCTGCAATCTGTAACAATTTCTCTATCTTCCTAAAAGTTGCACTGGGAACTTGATAATGACACAAATAGGTAACCGAAATGATTCTGAGTCCCGTGGAGACAGTTATTGCAATAAAATCAGCTTTCTGGTACAGCAATGACAATTTTTTTCTGGTAGTGGTAGTAATAGAACATGCAGCACTATCAAGTTCCCAGAGCAAATGTGTCAGTGAAACAAGTTATTATGTGTACTAGTTTCCTCCAAGGGCAAGTGGTGCAATCAGATTTTGGACTATGTTCCTAATAGTGTTTTTAAGACACCCAGTCTGTAATGTTTTCTTATGGTAGCCCTAGCAAATCAACACACTTGGATTCAGACTATAACCTGAAATTAGCCGGTTTCAGATAATCAGTTTTGTTTATAGAACTAAAATACATGTTTTCCAGGTGTCAGCTAGAATTTATTACATCATTATTTTCCATAGCATGTTCATACTAGAGCTAAATTCTCCCCAGTTCTGTTCTCAAAACAAAACAAAAAAAAAGTGAAGCTTGCTTAATTAAATTATTTTTTAATTAAAATAATAAAAATTTAATATTTACTGGCATAAAAATATAGTAAAGAAAAAATGGGTTTTTAAAATCTGGGTTTTAAAATAATCTTATTTTAGTTATATATAATTTAAGAAATATATTTGAAAATGTCTGGTAAATGTTAGTATTCATCTCTATATGGCAAAGGAGTATGCTATTTTAACATTTATTTTGATTTATGTTTATATAAGAAATATGCATTATTTATAAAATTTAAAAATGTAATTTGTATTTTAAATGTTATATTTAGATAAAACTCCCCATATTCTCTTCAGAATTAATGTTTTCGGGTTGCTTCACTAACCTACTTTGGATTTTTTTGATCTAAGATTTTTTTTTTCTGATAATCCTTGTGAAAAGCAGTACTTGAAGGCTGGTTACATTTGTCAATTTATACTACAAAGTCAGTTTAATTTAACAGAGGTTTACCAGTATAAGGTAAAAGGTGAAAAGCCTCTTTTCATGTACCTAAAACTGAACAATAAGTAATTCACAAAGCAAGAGTTGCCAATACAGTTAAATTTGAAAATGCCAGAGCCAAACTTACTTATCTTAATCCCTAACCTAACTATTACAATCAGGAAAACAACTTTAGAATTGCTTTTTCGTAAATAAAATGAAAGGGCAGTAAATGTGTTAATTATATATATAAGGTTTTTTTTGTGTGTGTACACAACAGATTTATACCTCAGCTACATTATAGTTAGATGTATTCCCAGGTTGACTCTATCAACGATATATCTTGTCCTTCACTAGCGGATATCCATGGTGCAAGATGTCTGAATTTTTCCACAGAATTTGGCTCTACATGAATGAGCTGTGTTGTCTTTGCATATATAGTGCACTTATAGCAAGAGAAAGAATAAAGAAAAATTCAACAAATAAATCCATTATAAAATTTATGTATTTTCCTTCACACTCAAGAATTAATGTATTGCTCTATTGTATCTGTAACTACAGCTTTTTCCCTTTAAAAATAACTTCTGCATGTAAAAGAAGGACAAAGGATATTTTACATTAAATATAACTATATTGGTGGTTTATAATATAGGTATAACAGAAAATGGCACTGTTGCAAGTCTCTAATATGTCAATAATTACACAATGGAAAAAATGTTACAATGAAGTAAAAATATTTTTTTCTTTTAAAATATGCTATTAGCAATATATTAATAAAATAAAAGGACAATTTTGCTGATTATTATATCTTTCTATTGTTGTAATTCTTCTCAAATCTTGTCTCTGCATGCTATATTTTAAGAATTATATTCATTGACAAATATGACTAAAAATACATTTCCATTTGGGAATAACATGATCCATGCTAGTCAGATTGCTAAGCTCCATTGTCATTTTATCATTTTACTAATTTTGCCATAGAAATATTGAGATGACTGTACAAGATAATAAATTTTGGAATCAGACATGTATTTCTTAGTCGCAGCTCTGACACTAGCATTTAATATATGTGTCATCTTGGGGAGCTGCTTAAACTCTGCAAGATTCACTTTCTTCTGATTAAAATGAAGCAAGAATGATATTAGGAGGATTATTGAAATACAGTATTCTAAACATTTAAAATAGTTTCTGACAAAGAGTTGTTTAATTCATTCATTCAAACAGTTTTGGAGTCTACAACGTGTTAATTACTGTGTAAATCTACACCAATGGAGGCTGAATAAAAAGATTTGCCTTATGGAACTTACACTTTAATTGCAGGAAGATGGACTTAGAATGTATAAGAATAATGTATGAAGTATAACACAATAAATGCTGTGGTTTTAAAAAAGGCAGAAAAATATCGGGCTGGGATTTAAACAGAAGAGTCAGAAAATGTTTAACAGAGAAAGTGATAGTTGAGCAATAACCTGAAGATAAAGTAGCATTCAGCAAATTTAATTATTATTATTATTATAGAAAATACAAGATGTATGTTATATTACACGTATTTTCAGCTTGGAAAGTCTAAGGAAACATAGAGAATTAACTCTTTTCTCCTAAATGCAATATTTATTTTTTGTTTGAAAAAAATTCAACATGTATATGTGAATAAAATTCTCCACAAATGTCTCACTACACTGACTCTTGCACTTTATTTTATAATATACATTTCTATTTTGATTCAGAACACTTCTCACTAAAAATCTCTAATACTTTATTTATAAGTACCCTTACTGAAAATGTCATAAATTCCCTTATTATTCTTTGATCCCTATCAAAATTATTCTACCTATACTTTCATTTTTTTCTCTGCATTTAGTTATTTTTCTTATTTAATTTTCAGAAAAACTGTAAAAGTAGGTCTAGGAATAGGTAGTATATTACAGAAGTAATCCATGAGAGGTTAAAATATCAGAAAATTTTTGTGATCTTTTTTAATGTGTTATCCACAGTAGATTCACAAATTTAATAAATTCAAATCACTCAACATTAGCACTGAAAGAAAAATAGCTTGGTGCAGTGGTATGTTCCTGTAATCCCAGCTACTCGAGGCTTAGATGGGAGGATTGACCTTTTGAACTGAACCGGGGCAACATAGGGAAATCTCATCCAAAAAAAAAAAAGATCAAACTGTAGACTTTTCGTTTACTCAAAAAAACTCATTCCCAATATATCCTGAGGATAACTGGATGGTCAAGTTTGAAAGAATAGGAGACTAGTGTAAGACCACATTTTTACATTCTTAAACCTGCTTGAGAGGGATACTATTATATAGCTGAGACCTAACCTTACTCAAGATTTCAGACTTGACGGGGCACAGTGGCTCGTGTCTGTAATCCAGCAATTTGGGAGGCCAACGCGGGTGGATCACCTGAGGTCAGGAGTTCCAGATCAGCCTGGCTAACATGGAATAATCCCTCCTCTACTAAAAATACAAAAATTAGCGTGTGTGTGGTGGCGTGTGCCTGTAATCTCAGCTATTGAGGAGGCTGAGGCAGGAGAATCGATTTAATCTGGGAAGTGGAGGTTGCAGTGAACTGAGATCACACCACTGCACTCCAGCCTGCGTGACAAGAGTGAAACACTGTCTCAAATATATGTGTGTGTATATATATATATATGATTTCAGACTTGTAAGTCAGTGCCTTACCACCACCATACAAGGCCTGTTTTATCATTAACAAGCTTGGGATGTCAAGCACTGACTGAAAGTTAAAACAATGAAATAATTTGCACAAAATCTATTTTTACCAACTTAATATGTGGTATGCTCTGAAGACTTTTGCACATTTCATACAGAAACAAATGTTTTCTGAGTCTTTCCTAAAATTAATCTGTTTTGCCTTTGTTACTCCAGAGATGAAAGAATCACAATAAACATTTCTAAGTTATAAACAGAGAAGGAGATTACGTTCAAGTATTTCTGTGCCCTTTTTTACCTGCAAAAACAAACAGAAATTCTAAATATCTCCATATAGGAGAAACCCATAAAGTGATTGTCGAATTTAATGTTTTATTCCAAACATTCTGTAGTTTCACTCACAGGAGGCAATGAAACTTTAAGAGAAAAAAAAAAAATAGACATAGTCTCAATGTTCTAAAATTCTCTGAGTAAGCTGGATCCTGAGTTCACATGCTTTCTGCTTAATGGGATCCTTCTCACCTGCTACAAACCTTCACATTTCTCACATCTAGAATCATGAATTTTGATTTTTGATGCTTAATAATATTTTTGGTGTTTTCCACTTCCTGTAGCCACAGTTGGAATCTGTTAGTGCCAGCAATATTCTAATAATTGTTTTTGGAGGAGAAAAACACAATACTTGACTGTGGCCTATTCAGGAGTTTAACTGTGTCACCTTTAAAAATAATACATGTACACATATACACTACTGCTGGCTGAATGCTTTCAATGGAACAGAAAGCCTGTTATTTACATATTAAATTTAATTGACTTACAATATTTAACTGATGCAGCAGTCAAAAGATGGGTACTTTTCTTCATTTAATAGATAGGAAAATCTACTTTCCATGTATGTCAATATCTGTAGCTAGTCAGGATATGAAACCATTTGTGAGTTTATAAAAGTTCAATGCTACAAATAACTGTCCTGTATTGACTCTATTCTTTGATATTAAATTATTTTAGATTTTGGAAAATGTATTCCTGTCTTAAAAATTTTTTTAAATACATAACATCTTTAAAACCTTTTTAAGGCTGGAATAATGAATGTAACTATTAGTATTATTGTCACTCGAAGCTAAATTTAATTGTGAATGAGGGTGCTTGGTTGCCCTCTGTTGAGGTCACTACCTGCAGGTATCTGTCCTGCAGATCCTAACTCAGTGATTGATGAATAAAGTACACTGACAAACAGATATGATGCTTTGCCAGTTCAACTGAATGTCTGGGCAGCTTACAGACTCCCTGGACAGTGCTGTGAAAATATGGCAGCTTCCAGCCCTTACCAGTTAGTGAGACTAGCATTTATTCGGTAAAGTTTAATTGACAAAGGCTTGAGTTAACACCCCTAGAGGTTGAAGATTAAAGGACAGGTTCTTATGCCCAAAACAAACATATTAGTGAGTAATATTCCTGGTTAACCTCCCCTCAAGAGAGCCATCCAGAATGATCAAAGGTTAATTTTAGAACCATACGGATAAACAAGTTAGGCAAACTCCTCACATTCTTTTGTATTTGAACCCTAATCTCTCTGGCTCTTGCAAAGACACTCTGGCTGGCTTCAGACAAGAACTACAGAAAAAACTCTTAGGCCTTCCAAAAGGGTTTGAGACTGTATTCTATAACTTTCTCTAATATTTTTCCCTTAATATTTTTGCCATCACCCTGACTGAATCTCTGCAACCCTCAATGTACCTGGACTCTAGCTAACCAATGCTCACAAGCATGACAGAAAGACTAGAGACAGAACTCGTAAAATGTGCAAAAAGCAATTTTACTGGAAGTGGAGAACACAGCTAAGATTAAGGCACATGAATAGTCTGAATTGAGAGACTAGCATTGGTTCTGCCACCACTAAAGAAATGTCACCACGGGCAACACCCTCAAATGGATACTTACCACTGCAGGTACATCTTCTCATTCCTCATCTTAGATAGAAAGAATTCAATCTTTCACTATCAATTCTGATGTTAGTTATTGGTGTTTCATAGATGTCCCTTCTTGGGTTGAGGATATTGCCATCTATTCATTCCTATTTTGTACTGAACTGCTTTGAGAAATTGATGTTAGAGTTTCTTGAATGCTCTTCTAACTTTATTGAGGGAATTATATGGATTTTAATGTTCAGTTTGTTAATATAATGAGTTATATTGTTTGATTTTTGAATGTTAAATACACCTCTGTATTCCTGGTATTAAATTCCACTGATTAGTATGTATTATCCTTTTTATATATTGTTGAATTCAATTTTCTAAAATTTTACTCAGAATCTTTGTACTTAATTAATAAAAAACATTACTCTATAGTTTTCTTTCATTATAATATATTTGTCTAAAATTGGTATCAGAGTGAATTTCCCATTACAAAGTCTGCTGGGAAATATTCCTGCTGCTTCAAGTTTTTAAGTTTTCTGGAAGAATTAGTAGAATTGGTAGAATTTCTTCTATAAGTTTTTTTTTTTAATTAATCAATAAAATATTTTGGGCCTGTAGTTTACTTCTTGGAAATGCTTTTATTATATATTCAAACTGCTTAATATTTATGACTATTGAGGTCACGTATTTCCTTTTGAGTAAACTGTGGTGATTGTTAACCTTCAAGAATTTTTTCCCCATTGCATCTGTTTTTGGATCTATAGGTATAATGTTACTCAGAATATTTTCTCATTATTATTTTAATATCTGTAGCATCTACAGTGATGTACTATCTCTTAATATTATTGATAATTTGCATTTCTTTTTCTTTTTGTATGAGTAGAAGTTTATTGATTTTATTTATGTGTTAGTGAACATCTTTCATTTTATTAATTTTACTTTTTTTTTCTTTTTTTTTTGAGACACAGTTTTGCTCTTGCCCAGGCAGGGGTGCAATGGTGTGATCTCGGCTCCCTGCAACCTCTGCCTCCCAGGTTCAAGCAATTCTCCTGCCTCAGCCTTCCAACTAGCTGGGATTACAGGCATGTGCTACCATGCCCAGCTAATTTTTGTATTCTTAGTAGAAACCTGGTTTTACCATGTTGGCCAGGCTGGTCTCAAACTCCTGATCTCAGGTGATCCATCTGCCTCAGCCTCCTAAAATGCTAGGATTACAGGCATGAGCCACCACACATAGTAATTTTGTTATTTCTATTTTATTCATTTTTTCTCTTTATCCTTCATACTGTTTTGGTGCTTACTTAGTGTATAATTTTATCTTTTCTTAGTTTCTTAAGGTAGATGCTGAAGTCATAAAGTTAATATCTTTTTTCTTTCAAGAGAGATGTTTAATGCTGTAAAAATCGCTCTAAGTACTGCATTAGTGGTATCCCTGTAATTAGTATGCTGTTGAGAAGTCTAGCTCCTCATTAAAAACCTCTGTGCAATTTTTCCGGCCTAACCATAAGCAATTATAAAAGTTTTTATCTCGCATGCTTCATGGGAGAAAGCTCCCCTCACAGCCAGACTTGATGCATAGCCATTTCATTACAGCTTCAGTCAAGATCTTAGACCTTCTTCACCTGCCATGCTCATTTACATATTCACATGCCTCCTCAGATGCCTTCATTCCTATCTCTTTATCTGAAGCCTTGGCTGAAGTCTTCTTGCAGAGTCTCTAGAGATCCTCATATGACTGGAGGAAGGGGAAACCTTAAAGACACTTTTCCCACTCTGACCCAGTACCCAGTTCTTTCGTCCTTCTAACACTCCTGTCTGTCCCTCACCCACAGTCCATAAAAACGCTGGAGCCTTTTGTTAGGTGCTTCCTCAATGGTAACACAAACCCCATGTGTGTGCTCGTCCATGTTACCCTCCACTGGTACACCACCCTTGTGGATAAATGAAATAGGGAAGTCAGCCCTTACTCCAGTGTTGCTTATGCTATCCCAGGATGGGATTAAGGGCTTAATCTTTCATCTATGGCTTGCTGTTTTAATTAGCTATGACAAGACCTGGCAGCTTAGTGCTCTCTCAGCTCAGCTTAGCTTCTGCCAGTTGTGCTTTCATTTACAGTCACAGTTGCAAATTCTTTCTAACATCCCTTTTGATGTATTCTTTGACCCATGATCTCTTCAAAAGTATATTTGATTTTCAAATATTTATGTAGTTATCTTTGCATTATTGATTTCCAACTTAAATGCATTGTAACCTGAGAAAATATTCTCTACCAATTGAATTATTTTAAACTTACTGAAATTTCTTCAGGCTCAGAATATCATCTATCTTGGTAAATGTTCCAAGTGTGCTTGAGAAAAATGTCTATCCTGCTATTGCTGGGTGGAATATTCCATGTCGATTAGTTAAGTTGCTCGGATAATGCTGTTCAATTCTGATGTGTCCTTACTGGTGGTATGTCTACTTGTTTCATCAATTATTGAGAGAGGTTATTGTAATCTCCAACTATATGTACATAATTTTTTTAATCCTTGTAGTTCTGTAAGTTGTTGTGGGTAGCTCTTACTTTTACTTACATTACAACCCCCTATTTCATTATTTTTGCCTAAAATGTTTGTTTGGAAAATAAATGTAAACAATAAGAAGAAACGTCTTACAAATTTATCCAGGAGGTTACTGTTTTCAATGTTCTTTATTCTTTGGTGTGGATCTCTGTTTCTATTGGTTGTCATTTACTTCTTTCTGAATAACATATTTTAACATTTATCTTAGTGAAAGTGTAAAAGGTGAATTATTTTGGATTTTCTATATGTAAAAACACCTTTACTTCAACTGTATTGTTGAAATATATTTTGAGTATGTATTCTAGAATAATCATCTTTCAAGTACTTTAAAGATATTGCTCTATTGTCTTCTTGTTTTTATGTTTTCTGGTGAAAAATCTTCTTTAACCATTATCATAATGTATTGTCTCTCTGATTGACTTTATGATTTTTTCTTTATTCCTGAGTTTGAAAAAAATGTATTTTGATATGTCTTTATGTTGTCTTCACGTTTATTGTGTTTGGGATTTGTTGAGCTTTGGATCTTCAGAATTATTGTTTTTATAAAATTTGAATAGTTTTTTGACCATTATTTTATCAATCATTTTTGTTCTCTTATACCCCCAATTTCAGTGACCTATTATATATACATACAATAGACTTCTTGAAGTTTTCCCCCATTTAACTTATGCTGTTTGTCACTTTTTAAATTCCCTTATTTACCCAGCATTTTCTATTGTTAATTTCTTTTTCTGTAACATCAACTTTACTGTCTTTTTCACGTCTAACATGCTATTAATCCTATTCAGCATATTATTCATCCCAGACATTTTTTTCTCTCCAGAAAATCAATATGGGTCTTCTTTTTTACTTATTAATTTTGGAACATATAGAATGCAGTTATGATAGTTCTGTTTATGTCCTTTTTGGCTAATTGTAAAGCCTATTTTACTTCTGTGTTGGTTTAAATTGACTGCTTTTTCTCATTATAGGCTGTTTCCTACCTATTTTGTAAACCTGATTAGCTTCACTGAGATAATCAACATTGTGAGTTTTACCTGGTTTTGAGTATCGGATATTTCTGAATTCTTTTACAAATTCTTAATCTTTGTTCTCAGATGCAGTTGTGTTACTTGAAGTGGATGGATGTTTTTGGTCTTGCTTTTGTTTGTTTTTCGAGACAGAGTCTCTCACTCTGTGGCCCAGGCTGGCGTGCAGTGGCGTGATCTTGGCTCACTGCAACCTCTGCCTCCTGGGTTCAAGTGATTCTCCTGCATCAGTCTCCCAAGTAGCTGGGAATACAGGCACCCACCACGAAGCCTGGCTAATTTTTTTGTGTTTTTAGTAGAGATGAGGTTTCACCAGGTTAGCCAGGAGGGTCTGGAACTCCTTACCTCAGGTGATCCACCTGCCTTGGCCTCCCAAAGTGCTGGGATTACAGGTGTGAGCCACTGCACCCCGCTGGTCTTGCTTTTATGATTTATTAGGTTAGTTCAAAGCATTGCTTTGTCTGTGGTTAATTCTTCCTGAGTACTCTACACAACAGCTTATAGATGTCTCCAGTATGGCTGATGTGAACAGGCTCTATTCTTGGCCCTGTATGAGTGCCTGACACTATTCTCTAATCTTTGAATATTTTTACCCTGGCCTTGAATTCTTTCCTCATACATATTTAATGATAATTACTCGGCTAAACTGTGGAGATCTTCATCATTGTTTTTCTGTTCAGTTCTCTCTTTTGGTAGTCCTCTTGTGAATTCTAGCCATTTTGATCTGTCCAGATTCTCAGCTCTATCTCCTCATCTCAGATTATCCACCATACTCCACCTAGGGTTCCCCTTCCCGTGCTGGAGCTAGGACCCTCTTTCAACACAGTAAACTGGGACAGCCATAGAAAGTCCTAGTTTTTCCACATCTCTCAGAAATCACTATTCATTATTATCTGATGTCCAACACCTTTAAAACCTATATATTTTTAAAAATAATAGAGTCTACATATATGTAAAGTCTACACACATATATAGTCTAAATACATTATATATAGTCTACATATCTAGACTACCTATATAGTCTATCTATAATAGATTTTTGTCACTGAATGCATGGCAAAGTCCAATTATTTTTGTACTAACCTAATAATAGACTCTCTCTCTCTCTCTCTCTATATATATATATATATATACACACACATATATATACATACACACACACACATATATATCTAGAGAGAGGTGTGTGTGTGTGTGTGTGTGTGTGTTATACACACAGTCTACTTTTAGTTGTTTCAGGCAGAAGATAAAGTCTGTTTTTGTTATTATATCTTAGAAGAAGGCAGAATCCTCATTCAAATGGTTTTAAACATCTAAAAATTTACAAGGATATAGCATAAAAACACTTGTTCAGTCATTTCAAATTCTCACTGTGAAATAAGCGTGATTTACTCATGTTATAAAATTTATCCAATAAAGTTTACATATTCAGATATATGTATGTGTATATATATATATATATGCATACACACACACACACACATATATAAGCTCATATATTTACAAAAATATAAAAGAATATATATAATTTGACCTTTGTGTCTCTTTTGTCATTTATGAATATATACAAAAATTTAGATGTAGAAAAGAAAAAATGATAGTTAATATTAGGCAAGAGTATTAGTGTAAGTGAGAAGACAGATTTTTAAAAAGAAAATTTAATAGAAACATAGGATGATTTAGAAAGTGTATTGATAGTCGTGATACAGAATATATGTAATTAAAACTGCTGTGCAATTGGGAAAACTTTTTGACACTGAAAAAATATTGCTCAAGCTGTGCTTCTTAGTTGGGCAGGTAACTATGAGACTAAGAGAGAACCCAATGATATCCAGGTATTGTAAAGCTTGATTATGTATTAGAATAAATGTCATTCTTTATTATAAGATATATATTTCAGGAGAGTGTTTGATGGAAATTCAATTATTTACTATTTGGGCTGACTTTACTGTTTAATCCCTGGGAAAATAATTAAAAAATAATGATAAGTAAAATTACTAAGAATTTATTACAAGTATGTAGGTTAGCTCATTTAATAGGATTAAATGTTAATAATATTCAGGCCTTTGGATAGATGTAGCCAATTAATAGATAGCAGATCACACTCTTCATTGAGGTCACATACTGTTATACATTTTCTTGAACACCTGTAGTTTTTCTTTGGCTTATGGCTAGTTCTCTTCAGTATGGAAAATGATGTGAATTTCTTCCTGTCCATCGTATTTAATTTTCAGTGTGAGATTCTCCATTTCTCTCATCTTTTGGTACAAAATTGTGATGGAATCTTTGCATTAAAATACATCAAATCTTGAAGAATCCTGAGTCACTGATTACTTAAAGGGCAATAAATTGTCTTAAAGGCTTGCCTCAAACCATGGTGGATTTTGCAAGAAAGCAAGAAATTTTTATCTTATTATGTTGTTTATTTGGTTATGTCACTGAATTATCTGATTTTGCAGTAGAACCTAGCTGGTTCTAACTAATAAAACCCTTATGTTCTAGATCTCTAATATGATTTTGGACAAAATTCTATGACTAACATACAAATGTTTTAAATATAATTATAACCAGTATAAATTAAAAATTAGAAATTTTAATAATTCAATAGTATATAAGATTAAAAATGCTTCTGTTTGTTTCTATTTCTAAATAATGGAGAAAACAATCAAGAACTATATGATATAACTATTATGCCTATACAGTTTTTGCTAATTAATATGTGTAACACCATAATATTATTTGCATTTTTAGTGAATGTATCAATACTGCCATATAGTTGTCAAAGTGTTCTGGCAAGTATTGAGAACACAATTAATGTTTGCTAATTGGAAAAGTGAAAATGTTCGCACTACAGAGACAGATTTTTAACTCCCTAGAAAAGTAATATTAATATTAGTCATTTTAATGAATTTGGCTTGGATTTTGTTTTATATAACAGAGAAACTTACCTGAAGTGGTTAAAGTAGGAATTACTTATTTATTACACATACTAAGAAGTTTGCAATTAATCAAATACAATAGACTTAATAAGGCATGGATTGGTATCTCTGTGATTCTATTGCCCCTTTTTTCATGTGTAGAATTTTGCCACTACCGTGAAAAGTAGGTTGTCATTCAAGACAGGAAGAACGAAGATAGATGTGTAGGAGGTGCCATCAACTGCTTTTGATCCCATCTATCAGAGATTGTATAGATTCTCTTGCCCTTGCACTCTTTCAACTTCCCTCTATATTATTGCCCAGGTCAGTATCACATGGCTATTCCATGCTATAGGAATGATGGAAATAAGAATACTTATATCACCTGGGTGATGTAAAGTTTTAGAGTCAGGTAAAGGAAAAGTTACTTGGGAAATGTTTTCTGGTCAGTCAAACTAATGTGTCTGTTGCAGCTATTTAATATACATATTTGTCAGTCCCCTAATAGGCACTATTAGATCTGTTGGCAACAATGTGAGGTAAGAAGTATTACCCAGATTTCCCAAACGTGCGTTGAGAATTAAATAATTTCTATTACTTGCTCAAAGTTGCATAAACTGATAACTCTAACCTAAGCATATGATTGAAGAGGCACTATAACTTCTAATGCTAAAATGCTATTTTAAATTTTACCTCTATTTTGAACCTTAGTCATACTGGATAAACAAGTTCTTATTTGAAAACATCTTTACATGCACATACCATGATAAAATTCCATGAAGTATTGAATTTCATTTTTCTCCATGCACTATGATAATTCAAGAGGGCTTATGATCAAAACAAAAATATGAAAATCACAGCATCACTAACACAAAAAATATCAGATTTTCTTCATATTGTGTTCATCAGGATTTCATTTTTTAACCTTGAATTATGGTAATAATTCATACTGTCTTCAAGGTTTTTCACTCCCTGTCATGGCTAGTTAAAGTCACATTTCAGTCACAGCTATTTTTTCTGTTATTGCCAGTCCTTTATGGTACCATTTGTTCTGTTAGGTTTTCAGCAAACTTAATTTGCATATGCACTCAAACTTGTACTTCTGATACTACTGAGTATTTTTTCATTATCTATACAATAGCTGCTGTGTGTGCTCATGTCATTTAGGGTTTCCCTGCTATTCAACTCAGTAGAGATGCATTTTAATGATCTTTGGATTCTATAGTATATGAACAAAAGCCATTTCCTGAGAACCCTCTAAACTCAAGAAGAAAGTCAACTGATGTGGCAAATACATTCCTTAGATAATGGCAAGAAAATGAGAAATGTGAATCTACACAACATCGTCTATTAAGAGTAAGAAATACAGTTTAGTCAATCAGACTTCTGCTGGTGCTGCTTTTTCTGTAGACAGAACAATAAATATAATGAGACATTAGTCTCTTTTGTTCTAGACTGTCTGATAATATTTATAAGTCAAAGAGAGAATGACTTGGAACTCACTTTCTAAACACTAATATCTCACATTTCCAAGTGACCCAAACATCAAGGAATGTATTTACAGTAGCTTTTGAAATCAGTAAATGGCAGTATACATATAAAATTATCATACACATGAAGGTTTCCATCAGCTATATCACTCATGGGATCTTGGCTCTGTAAGGAACCCACAGGGAGAACTTGTCAGGTTTTTTCTTTTGTTTGGTGTTACCACCAGTACAAACTAGAGCACCAAGGCATGAGAGATGGAGTAAATAACTAAAGAAATGACCTTCAGTTATCTGGGAGCCTTCAAGACAGAGTCAGTTTTGCATAAATGTGTCTGATATCCCTGTTAGATTGTTGAAGACAATTACACGGTTGCCTGAGTCCTCCTTTCTCTGATGCTAAGAGCATATTGGAAGACCCATGTATCAGGAGACCTCTGCCTATTTCTATATTCTAGGCAGCTGGGAGAGCAACTGTATTGTTTTCTAGAAAATATGGTACTCTTCAATAACTCTATTAAAGAATCTGGGCTGTCTTGGAATGTTAATAAAGGTACAATCTAGCCATTAAAGTTTCTCCATTAACCAGACAGAGAAATGTCAGTCAGAACAAAGCAACAACAGTTCTAAAGCACTAGAGCTAATTGACAAAACAGAACAAAATAGAGCAAGGATAAAATCAGAAAAAATGTAGCATAATAATAAGAATGTTTAACAGATATAAGTGTAGCTCAGATAAAACTTTCTAAGAATCAAAAGCATGATGCTACAAGAAACAATAAAGTGGATGAACTGAAGAAGCTAAGCATACATCAGAGCTGTCTTTATAGACTGGACAATCACGTATAGAAAATATGTCAAAACAATGAAGCAAAATTACAGACATGTGAAAGTCAGAAACAATAGGTTATATAAAAAAAAGGACGATAGCTACAGATGAGTTAACACTCAAGAAGTAGAAACTACAGAAGGAAATCCACCAAATGGAGAAGATCCAAAGACTAACAGAATAATAAGTTACAGAATAATTTATTCTTGAGATGAGAAAAGACCCAAGTCTATGTACTTAATAAGGGGAAACTAGATAGATAGATAGATAGATAGATAGATAGGAAATATATGAGAGAAAAAAGAGAGTTTACTTGAT
The DNA here is from genome assembly GCF_009761245.1 of Sapajus apella. Taxonomy (NCBI): domain Eukaryota; kingdom Metazoa; phylum Chordata; class Mammalia; order Primates; family Cebidae; genus Sapajus; species Sapajus apella. The sequence continues at coordinate 28,025,542 of NW_022436964.1, read as the reverse complement.
AAAAGTATAATTTACTTGGAACTGTTAAATAAGTAATTCTCTCATAGAAGTGAAAATAAGTTTAGCAGGCAAAAATGGAATGATAATTATGATTTGAACAATATTAATAAACTTAAATTATAAATATGTGTGTGTATATATATATATATACACATACATATATGTATATACACACATACACACACACATATATACTGTGTGTGTGTATGTGTGTATGTATACACAAACATATATACTATGTGTATGTGTGTGTGTGTAGAGAGAGAAAGAAAAGAAGAGAACCGAGAACATAAAATGTTACAATTAGAGCTATTAAAAGCCACGTTCTCTTGCTGTTATTACTAAAATTAGAAATACATGATAAAACTTGACCTCTTAAAATATCAACTGCTGCAAAATTAAGAAGCACACAAGCTAACGTTGGAATAAATTTTAACAGAAACTCAAAAGGAAATTATAAAATAACTGGGAAAAACCTGGATTTTTGATGGTGAGAGATACCTGCTAATTAGCCAAGTGACTCCTTTACCAGCCAGGTATTTCACTTAGCTGCAGTGTTCACAAAATTTACTATTTACAATCAATACAAATTTCTACATGCCATGAGCCTTGGCAATTGCTAACAAAGAATTGAAGCCAAGACTGGTAAATTTTCAACTGTTGAGGTTCTAGTGGATGTTTGTACCTGTGTGTGCTGCTACAGAGACAGCCTAACTATAATCTATGGCACTCCTGATTCCATTGCCATCCTCGTCTTTGCTTTCTAACTGTGATCTACTGAAGTCATATTCTGGGAGACAAATCATGTTAGTAATGCATCAACATTCATTTCCCATGGTGTTTGCATTTGGTTAATATGTAATAATACATAAATGTGTTACTTTCAAGTCAATATATTTGTATCTTAATAAGGAAACTTATTTGAAGAAATCAGTATAAAACACAAGATTTTCAGACAATATAAGGCAAAGAAAAGATATATTTCTTATAAACAGACTTTTGGAAAACCTCAAATTGCTGTTAGTGGCAGAGGCTGAATCTACCTATTTGCAGTGTCTATTCCCCAAAACTTTTTTCCCTGGAGCATGAGAAGAGCTAAAATGATAAAATGTTGAAGAAGCTGAAAACATCTGAAGCAATTATCTGATGAATGCTGTTATAAATATGCAATATTGCTGTGATGTAAATTATGGGATATAAATGAAAAATTGAGAAAAATATTTAATAATTAAAATTAACTTAGGGTTTTGCTTCTGAATTTTAGTAAGTGGCTTAGAGTCCCAAATGCTTTCTTGATAATAGTCCTGTATGGTTTAGTTAGTCTATATTGTTTCAGAGGCAGAGAAAGGAAATAGTGAAGGACAAAAGAGAAAATGAGTCACTAAGAAAGCTGACACCTCATTAGATTTTTAAAAATGCAGTCTGTATTTCCATGAATATCATTAAAGCCCTGAGAAGACTAAAAGGCCCTATCAAATTCCAGTCTGTGTAAGGAAGCAAAATAACCCAAATAGTTCAAAAATGCATACCGTACCAAAGCTGAATCAAAATTAATTTAACGACCTAGTAAGTCACCTGAAAATTTTTCAAAGAAATTGTTCTTTCCTATATTTATGTGTTTTGATCTTAACGTTTTGCAAAGGAGATGAAAGACCTGAAGATGAAGATGAGGAGCATATTGGCCAGCCATCAGAAGTTGACAATGACCAGTTAAGAACAATCCTGGAAGCTGATTTTCTTACAACCACATGAGAAGTTGCCGAATAACTTAATGTTAACTATTCTATGGTCCTTTGGCCTTTGAAGCGAATTGGAAAGGTGAAAAACTCCATAAGTAGGTGCCTCATGAGTTAAATGAAAAAAAAAAACAAAATTGTCTTTTGAGGTGTCATTTTCTCTTATTCTACATAACAAGAATGAACCGTTTCTTAATTGGATTGTAATATGATGAAAAGTGGATTTTATATGACAACCGTCAATGATGACTAGCTCAGTGGTTTGTCTGAGAAGAAGCTTCAACGCACTTCTCAAAGCCAAACTTGCTCCAAAAAAAGGTCATGGTCGCTGTTTGGTGGCCTGCTGCTGGTCTGGTCCACTACAGCTTTCTAAATCTCAGCAAAACCATTGCATCTGAGATGTATGCTCAGCAAATCAGTGAGATTCACAAAAACTGCAGCACCTGCACCTGGCATTAGTCAACAAAAAGGTCCCAATTCTTGTCCGCAAAAACATCTGACTGCATGTCTCTCAAAAACGCTTCAAAGGGTGAACAAATTGGGCTCCTAAGTTTTGCCTCATCTGTCATATTCAGCTGACTTTTCACCAATTAACTATCACTTCTTCAAGCATCTCAACAGCTTTTTGCAGGGAAAACTCTTCCACAACCAGCAGGATGCAGAAAATGCTTTCCAAGAGTTCTTCAAGTCCTGAAGCATGGATTTTTACGCTACAGGAATAAAAACCAACTTATTTCTTTTTGCTAAAAATGTGTTGGTTGTAATGGCTGCTATTTTGACTGATAAAGATATGTTAAAGACTAGTTATAATGATTTAAAATTCATGGTCTGAAACCACAATTACTTTAGCACCAAGCTAATATTTATTGCTAGATATTCAAATGCTATGTTGTTGAGCATTTGAATTTTATTCTCTTTTTAAAAAGGATATTGTTTTTTTTTTCTCCTAACAATTATGTTGTGCTTGAATCAACTTTCTATTTTCATGGCTGGCTTTAAGCTTTTCTAGTGTGAGTATTAAGTAGCCCTTATTTATTTTGGAGCAAATTTTCACCCAGTACTAAGACATGATCTTCATGAGGTAATTTGCAAAATATTACAAGTGCATAACGAAGTTATTTTTCCTCTAGCTGGTCAAAAATGGAATGCCTCACAGCCATGTACAGGCTTTTGTAATTTTTCAGTTTATAGTTTTCTAGTAGTTGTTTTTGCCACATCCCATGACCTTTCTTTCTACATATACAGCTTATTGCTCGATAACAGACTCAGGGTGACCTACCTACAATATCTGATGCTCTTTCTATGTGTATCTTCCTTCTATATACAAGTTTCTGCCACCTTAGCCTCCTGAAATTCTGAACTTTGTCTCCTTACCTTGGCAAAGCTTTTGAGCTCTGTTTGGGTTTCTCCTTCCTATACAACAGCGGAGAAAGCCAGGGTGATTATTGGGCTCATCTTAATAGTTTCTCTTCTTTTAGTGATCACAGTTTTGTGTTGCCTTTTATTCAATATCTGGATATAGCTTTCTTCCATATGTTTTGACCCTGTTTCTAATTATTATAGCAAGAAGAAATTTCTCTTACTAGTTATAAAAGTAGTGGTGAAGTTTCCTGATTTAAATATATATTTAGTTTAGATATTAGTTACATCAGTACTAATAAGCAATATGTTGTTCAAGTTCTTGTAATTGTTTTACATAATAGTACTTGTCAGTATTTATCTATTTTGGCATGCATAAACAAGTTGGAAATATTGCCAACTCAGTTTGTTAATGTGTAGTAGTGAGAAAGGAAATTCAGGTTTAGTCTGTGTTTAAGAAGGTAATCAGGGGTAAACCATAAATCAAAGAACTGTTTCTCCCTACTCACCCCAAATAGGTAGAGTCTATATAATAAGAAATTCACCTTTAAACTTTTAGAAAGAAGCGTCATTGAAAGGTGGTAGTCTCTGTAGTAACACCAGGGGTGCTAGACAAAGGTTGAAGGAAGAAGGGATGTTTGAAGCAGAAGGTTAGCTCACACATATCCACCAAATTATATGAAACGCAAGGTCCCTTAAGCAGTGATTTTGTGCCACACTGACAATTCCCGTTCACACCATGGTCTGAGAGCTCTTTGACTACCTTCTTTGCAAGGAAATCAGCAGAAGTTTTGCATGGGAAATGAAGGACAGAGGCTATAGCAAAGCATAAAACTTATTGTATAATTCAGCATCACACTCTGTCTCTGATTGCCCTGATTTTTATTCCATAACCAACTTCCTCACTTTCACATGCAGCTCATCACCAACATACTCAAATAAGTAATGTCAGCTTTTTAGTGTATACTTGTGTTTTGCTCAACCTTTAAAATTTTGTTCGTTGATGTTGCTTTTTATTTATTTGCTACATGTTTTTTCTTGATCCTGAAATTTTTTTCAGGAGTATTTTATACTAGTAACCCTATCAACTAGAATCTGAAACCTTTTAAAGATTTCTTTTTTAACTCTATTGACTTCAGAAAAGGATCATTTATATTATTAAATGGGCTCTAATGGTCCACTTTTCTCTGAAACTAACTTTTATCACTCAGCAGTATCTCATGGAAACCCTGTAATTCAACTAGTATAACTTTAAATAAATACTATATAGTATTCCACTGCATTTGTGGAACCTCGATTAATAGGAAGGCACTCTGTTTTCAGGTTTCTATAATTTTGAACATTGCTTTGGTTATATTAGAGCAGTCTTTATTACTGGCCCTTTTAGGTCTGTGAAGTAAAGTCTCAGGTATAAGGTTACTAAATCAAGGAATATAAATAAAGTTTAATAGATATTGCCAAATAACTTTCCAAAAAGACTAATATGATTCGTATTTCCACACTCAATATAGGAGTAGCTCTTTCTTACTTCCACAGTGATATTTTTCTATTTGGATTTTGAAATTTTGATGGATTTAAAGTAATGTTTTATAATTATTAACTATCATTTTTCTAACTACAAATGAGTTTGAGAATTTTCTATTCATTTAAGACTATGTGTATATGACTGTGAATTTCACATCTTTTGCCCAAAGAATCTATTTAACACATCACCAAGGAGTACAAGAGAAAAGTTTCCATGGAAAGAGATGTTTTTATGGTGATTGTATTCAAAATTATTCACAATCTCAATCTCAACTGAATTGCTTCATCAACTAATAAAATAATATTCAATTTTAGTACACATACATGCCAAATAATTTGTGAAGTTTGTTGCTAAAATTATAGCATCTCTATCTTTAGTCTTCAGAGATTCTAACTTTTAATTGATCTGGAACAGGGATCAAAAAGATGCATTTCTAATAAGAACCTCAGCTTATCCCAAATTAACTGGACTACAGAATACATTTAGAAAAGGTAACATAATTTTTTAAATGTTCTAAGGAGATATTTTACTCTCCAAAGTATTTTATTATTGATTTTTTAGAGGTACCTACTTGCAATACTATGACCAGATGAAATAGGATACCTGCTTCAATCTAATTATTAGGTTCTGCTTTAACAAATTTTTACAGAAATTCACATTAATTCCGCAAGTGGGCATATAAAAATAAAAATTCAATCTTGGAAACATTTTAAAGTAATTCAATAATTCTCAAATTACATAATTAATCAAATATTTGCTGGAAGTTATATAATTTATTATAATCCACAAATATCATAATTTGAGGATTATTGAATTGTTATTTTTCATTTGTAGTCAGTTGTAACAACTTAAAGTATATCCAAATGCATTTTAACCTCTATTTTTGCATAATTCTTCATATTTTAGGAGATTCTGCCCACCTTTATACTTATAGCTAAATGTATAAAAACATTTTTTGCAAATTAACATAGATTTTGTATAGAAGAAATGTGTATTAGTCAGGATAATTTAAAGGGACAGAACTAATAAGATAGATGAATATATGAAGGAGAGTTTATCAGGGGAATTGACACAAAATCACAAGGTGAAGTCCCACAATAAGCCATTGGCAAACTGAGGAGGAAGGATGCCAGTCCAAATCCCTAAACCTCAAAAGGAGAGAAGCCGATAGTGCAGCCTTCAGTCTGCGGCCAAAGGTCTGAGAGCCCCTGGTAATTTACTGGTGTAAGTCAAGAGTCCAGAAGCTGAAGAACTTGGAGTCTGATGTTTGAGGGCAGGAAGCATCCACCATCAGAGAAAGATAGGGGCCAGAAGCTTCAGCCAGTTTAGTTTTTCCATGTTCCTCTGCCTGTTTTTAGCCAAACTGCACTGGCAGCTGATTGGATGATGCCCACCCAGATGGAGTGTGGGTCTGCCTCTCCCAGTCCACTGACTCAAACCTTAATCTCCTTTAGCAACATCTACACAGACACACCCATGAACAATACTTTGCATCCTTTAGTCCAATCAAGTTGACACTCTTTTAACTATCACACCATGTGACTTTGAATCAATGGGTTCACATGAATTTATATAAGTTATTTATCTTTAGAAAAAATAAACAAGCAGAACTCTGAATTCAAGTAACTCTACAACAATCAATCCTCCATAACATTCTCACAAGCTTTCACAAATAACATTTTACTTTTAGAGAAAACTTTTAAAATACTTTCATATATATGATTTGTTTACCCTTAAAACTACCCCAAAAAGAAAATGTTTTAATGGATAATCAAAGCAGCGTTTTGCTCAAATCCATGCAGCTATATTAGCTGATAGAGCTAGGACTCGAACTTAGGCTTTCTGATATCACATATGGTAGTTTGTAGACTACAATGCTAGAATAACATTCAAACAGCATTAGTTTATGGAGTTCATATGAAGAATTTCATAACTTAAAAAAAAAAGAGAGAGTGGAGTTCATGGTCACCAAATTTGAGGATTTTAACTGATTTCTTTGGAGAAAAGCTTTCCAGAGTCTTTAAAAAGGCTAGCCTGCATGATGAAAACACTTGTAGACATAATTCAGTAAACTTGTTTGACTAGGCCCTCCCATGTTATTAACATTGCAGGAAACCCAGGTTCCATTAAACTCAGTTTTTAAAAAATTCTGATCTAGTGAAAATTAAAAGAAAAAAAAAAACCTCATGTCACCTAAATATAAAATATTTGTATTTGCACAAGATTCTAAAAAAAAAAAAAAAGAATATTCAAAGTTAATTTCTTGCTGAATGTTGTGCGTTCTTTTTTCCTCTTTAATGTAATCAACATAAGGCAGTTCAGGAACCCTACAAATCTCAAAGAGGACAAACACAGTTATTTGCTATAAACATAAAAATAGGACCTCAAAATAAGGATAAAAAATTTTCTCAGCTGGCAAGCTATCCCCTAAACCCAGCTTTTACACAGTAAGCTGATGATTCTCTAAAGGGTTTCCTAAAATTTATGGTAATTATAATTTTAATGCAGAGTAGCTGAGACAGCTTTCTATAAACAACTTAAGCCTAGAAAATTAAATGGAGTTTTGATAAAACTATTTTAATTCCTACTTCAACTAATGAGACATCATCTATTTTGTTTAAATCATTATGTCATTCTTAAATTTGTTATGCATTTATTCATTCATTCAACAAATTTTAAATTCATTCTTTGTTCCAGTTCCTGTGTTTCCTATAAATGAAGGAATGAATTGGATTCCCTCTCATATATGATCATATCTCTCATATGACCACCTTATACCACTTTGTTATAGCAGGAAAAATCAAGAACTTTAGTTATATGGGAAGAGAAAAATACTTCATTTGAAGCCGTAAGACACAGATTCAAGTTCTATCTATGGTTTGCAGTGGCTTTGTGTCAACCTATATATCTCATTTTTTTTTCATTAGTGAAATGGTAAAAATGATGCCTGTCCTGAAACACCAAAGGGTTGTTTTGAGAATTAAATAACAATGCTAGGCAAAATATAAAGCAGGATAGCCTTCAAAATGCCATTAAATATGTTTTTAACTTGAATCTTTTCTCATGACTATCAGAATTGAGAAGTTTTGAAAGGTTGCCTCAAGTAAGTAAAATATGCTCATCCTCCACTATGTGATTTGCATCCATTGATATCAACTTAAGCAACATAAGAGCTCATAAAATGAGAAAGAAATCTTGATTAGAATATATCTTCTTGAAATATATATAATATATTGTTTATAGATATTCTTTAGCATAAACATGGATTGCTTTGCTTTTGTGTTTCATTTTCTTTCATTCCACCCCAGTGAATTTTGATCATTTGAAAAATCAGAAGGCAAAAGTTTTCCTTTCTTGACTAGACGACTATTCATCTAAGAAAATATTTTTTCACCCACTGTATAATCTTGAATCACACAACAGTAAGTTCTAAATCATAAATATCTCATGTAGAGTAAGCCATTTTCTAGGTATTGGAATTTTCTTTCAAAGTATAATTTTCATGACAATTTCAAAATTCAATCTACTGGAAAAACAGTCACTGCCAACAAAACAAGGCATTTCCATAAAACTGTGCATTGTTTTTGCACTACATTCAAAGCTACATAACCTGCAGTATCATCACCTTCAAGCAACATTTCATGATAATAGTTATGTATAATATATATGTGAAAATATATTTGATTTTTTCAGTTGGTATGTGTGAGTGTGTAAAACCAAAAAAAAGTTGGGCTGTAGAAGCATGACTATATTTTGTAGTTTTAATGTTTAAAAGGAATAATATGAAAACTAAATTTAATTTTTATTATTTGCACAGCATCACTATAACATGAAGAAAATTTAAAATAAAATAATAAAAAGCAAACTCTACAAACTTTCAACTTCTAATCCAATAATGTGTTTGATGGACAGTGATGCCATTTGAAATGAGTCAGAGATAATATGGCATTTTACTCTTATTGGTAGTTCCTCAGTATTCATTAAATTAACATCTTCTTTAAAAATATTTTCTTTAATCTATGATATTGGGAAATTATTAAAAACATAGAAACTTTCTACCATAATCCCCCAACAGAATCACTGATTTTGATAACCTTCTATTGACAAGAGTACCTTTTGTTTAAGTTCAGGAGTCCACCAGAAAACTGCTAGTAAGCCATTCAACAAAACGTCTAAAAGCAGATGCATTGCAAAGGGTGAGAATAGTTAGCCTATACCCATGTCACCCCTCCTCCAAAGAGGCAAAGTTTAATGCCAAGACAGACTCTCTCAGCTGGCAATTTCTCTAGCAGGGGAAAGTGAGAGCATAATAAGTGAGCACTCAGTACACCCTGTCATCAAGAAAACTGCCCAAAATTCTTTCTCTTAAATACTAAGGTAAAGCAGAGCAGTCAAGAGAAGGTGGAATCAGGAAAGAGAGGCTGTGTAATCTACTAATTCCTTTGAAGGCTTCATCAAGAAACCGTCCTGTGAACTATATGAGATGCCTCTGTAGATCCTACTCCCCTACCTGGCTTACAGGCACTCCAAACTCTCTATACAGTTCATCTCTGCTTAATGTCATATGAAAATATCTAGGCTAGCTCCCAAGCACATATGTGTTGATTGTGAGTGCAAAAACCTTGCAGAGACAGCTGCCTCAACTCTGCAGGATTGAGAGAAGACACACAAATGTGAGCATTTCAGACCACCACCCTAGAGCAAACATATGTGTAGCTCTGAGCATCTGGCCTGGTTTTGTGGCTCAAAGAGAAGACATTAAACCTTAAGACATCTCTCCCAAGAGGAAAAAAGAAGTTTAGAGCAGGCATATTTATAGAAAAATCTGAGAAGCTTCAAAATCCCTAACCAGGCTGCTTGGTAAAGTTATTACTCTCTAAGACAGTCAGTAAATACTGGAAAAGTTGGCTACTTGTTTAAATGTGAAGAGAGAAATGTAAGACTTTAAGAACCAGGAAAAATTAAGGAAACATGATATAACCAAATGAACATGGTTGGCTGCTGATTCAAATAAGAAATCTTTAAAAAAGAATATGATAAGATTTCAATAACCAATCCCTAGTAAATAAAAACCTATGAATTACCTGACAAATAATTCAAAATAATTGTCCTAAGGGAGTTTAATTCACAACAAAATATCACAGATTTAAAAAGCTCAATGAATTGAGAAATCAATACAAGAGTAAAATAGAAAGTTCACAAAGAGATATTATTTTAAACATCAACAGGAATTCTAGAACTGAATAATATAATGAATAGGTTAAAAGTGTAATACAGAGTGTCAATAGCAGACTTGATCAAGTAGAATAAATAACCTGTAATCTAAAGAGATGTCATATGAAAATATCTAAACAAAGAAAAATAAAACTAAAAAAATAGTAAAAGAATAATAAAAGCTCAGGATATCTGAGGGATATCTCAGAATACCCCTAAAAGCTTAGGGATATCTCAGAATACTATCTTTCACATTATGAAAGTCACAGATGGAGAAGAGAGAAAGAAAAAAGACCAGAAGGCATATTTTATAAAATAATGATTAAAAATTTCTCAAATATGAGGGCTTAATAACATCAGGTACATAAAAGTCAAAGATCTCACAACAGATTCAAACCAAAGAAGACTTCACCAACACATATTCAAGCTGTCAAAAATTAGAAACGGAATTTTGAAATCAGCAAGAAGAAGGAAACGTGTCACATATTAGGGAACTTACATGAATCTATCATTGGATTTCTCAGCAGAAACCTTGCAAGCAAAAAAAGCAGCATGATATATACAAATTGCTGAAGAATAAAACTGCCAATTAGGAATGCTTTAGGAAATGTTCTAAAATGAAAGAGGACATAAAGACTTTCTAAGGCAAACAATAACTGAAGAACTTCATCTTCACTAGACTTGCTTAAAAGAAAAGCCAATGTAAGTTCTTCAAGCTGAAACAAAAGGACACTTATTAATAGCCTAAAACAATATGAAAACATACAATTACTGATAAAAGTATATAGTCAAATTGAGGATACTGTAATGCTGTAATCACAGACTGTAAATCATTCATAGCTGTGGTATAAAGGGTAAAAGACTTAAAAATTAAAATAACTATAGCTATAATAATTTGTAAATGGAACCACAATATACAAATATGTAAATTGTGACATCAAAAATAGAATGTAGCAGGGGAAAGTAAAGGTTGAAAATTTTGTATATAAGTTGTTATCAGCTTAAAATAAATTGCTTTAACTATATTTTACGTGTTTCTCATGGTAATTACAAAGCAAAAATCTAGACACATAAAAGATAAACAGAAAGGAATCAAAGCATATTTACAGAAAATCATAAAATCACAAAGAAAGACAGCAAGAAAGAAGAAAAAAGAATCTAGAAAACATTTAGCAACAGTCAATAACATTGCAGTAAAAGTTATAACTTATCAATAACTAAGTAGAATTTTTTTTTTAATCTGCAGACGTAAGGTGACTGAATGTTTTTCTTTTTCTAAGTCTCAACCACATGCTATCTCTAAGTTGTTTACTTCAGGGTTAAGGCCACACATAGACTGAAAGTAAAGTGTTGGACAAAGGTGCTGTATGCAAATATTAATGAAAAGAGAGCAGGAGAAGTTATACTTATATAATACAAAATAGACATCAAAAACTATCATAAGAGACAAAGAAGGTCATTAGATAATTATAAAGGGAAAAGTTTATCAGGAATATACAGCAATTCTAAATACACATGCACCTAGTATTGGAACACCATATAAAGCAAATATTAAGAAATCTGAAAAAAAAATAATCAGTAACACAATAACAGTAGAGGACCTCAGTACACCACTTTCAACAATAGATACATCATAAGGATAGAAAATCCAAAGGATTACAAATCGTTCTACTATAAGGACACGTGCACACGAATGTTCATTGCAGCACTGTTTACAATAGCAAAGACCTGGAACCAACCCAAATGCCCATCGACGATAGACTGGATAGGGAAAATGTGGCACATATACACCATGGAATATTATGCAGCCATCAAAAACGATGAGTTAGGGTCCTTTGTAGGGACATGGATGAACCTGGAAACCATCATTCTCAGCAAACTGACAGAAGAGCAGAAGATCAAACACCGCATGTTCTCACTCATAGGCGGGTGTTGAACAATGAGAACACATGGACACAGGGAGGGGAGCACTACACACTGGGGTCAGTTGGGGGGAAATAGGGGAGGGAGGGTGGGGGGTGGAAAGCTGGGGAGAGATAGCAAGGGGAGAAATGCCAGATGTAGGTGATGGGGAGGAAGGCAGCAAATCACACTGCCATATGTGTTCCTATGCAACAATTTTGCATGTTCTTCACATGTACCCCAAAACCTAAAATGCAATAAAATAAATAAATGGGAAAAAAAAATTTGATGAAGCAAAAAAAAAAAAGAAAATCATAGGGATATCTCAGACTTGAAAAACAATTTAGACCTAATGGACCCAACATACATATGCAGAACATTATATCCAATGGCACCAGGATATACATTGTTCTCAAGCACACATGGAATATTTATCAGGATAGATCACGTTAAAACCAAGTCCCCCAAAATTTAAGAATATTGAAAACATCTTTGTATCCAAAATAGTATGAAACTATTAGCAGGAAAATTGGAAAATTCATAAATATGTGGAACATATTACTGAACCACCACAGGTCGAAAAAGAATTGAAACAGGGAAAGAGCTAAAGAAAAGTGAAAATGTAAATAAAATATAGCAAAATGTATGGGAAACAGCAAAAGCATCTCTAAAAGAGGGTTCCATAGCAGTAACTACCTACACAAACAAATAAGGAAAATTTCAAGTTTTCAACCTAATTTTACACATTAAGGTACTAGAAAAAAGAGCAAAGTAAGCCACAAGTTAGTTGAAGAAAGGAAATGTTAAAGATCACAGCATAAATAAATGAAATATAATCTGCAAAAATAATAGAAAATATCAATGATGCCAAGGCCCAGTTTTTGAAAAACTTTAGCTAGACACGATGCCAACAAATTGGATAACCAAGAGAAAACTGATACATTTCTTTAAAAAATGCAACCTACAGACTGAATTACAAAGAATTAGAAAGTATGAATTGACCACTAACAAGTAAGGAAATTGAATCAGTAACCAAAAATCTTTTATCAAGAAAAAGTCCAGGACCTCATAGCTTGAGATTGAATAAGTAAACAAAATTCTTCTATAGAGACAAATTCTAAGACCTTATGGCTTCTCTGGTAAATTTTACTAAACAGAATTCAACAGGTGAATTCTTCAAATTTGAGAAAGAATTTATAGCAAACTTTCTCAAATTCTACAAAAAAAATTGAAGAGAGGGGACTTCTCCAAACTCTTTTTATGAGCCTACCATTCCCCTGATGTCAAAGCCAGACAAGGACACTACAAGAAAAAAAAAATGCATAAGCCAATACCTCAGATGAACATAGGTATAAAATTCCTCAAAAAATAAATAGCAAGCTATTTTAAATAGTTCATTAAGAGGATGATACTTCGATATAGTAAAATGTATCCCTAAGATGCCAGTATGGCCCAACCTACTGAAGTCAGTAAATGTGATATACCACCTTTAAAAAATGAAGGAAAATGTGTAAACACCTCAATATGTGCAGAAAAAAAGCATTTTACAAAGTTCAACATCCTCTCATGATTAAAAAAAAAATAAGGATAGGAATAAAGGTGTATAGAAGGAATGTACCTCAACACAGTCAAGTCCATATTTGAGAACCCAATAGCTAACATTGTTCTACTAGTGAATAGCTAAGAACTTTTCCTTAAAAATCAGAAACAAGACAATGATGACTACTCTTGCCACTGCTATTCAACATATTACTGGAAATGCTACATAGAATAATTAGATAAGAAATACAATAAATAAAAGTCAAGCAAATCAGAAAGGAAAAAGTGAAACTTTCTATTTGCAGATAACATCATCCTATATACAGAAAACTCTTAGTCAGCCAAAAGATAATAAAACTAATTTTAAAAATTAGTAAAATTGTGGGATACAAAATTTACATGCATAAATTAGTTGTGTTTATTAGATACTAATAATAAACTATCCATAAATTAAATTTAAAATTTATAGCACTTACATCACCAAACCTTAGCAATAAATTTAAACACTGAAGTGAAATATATGCATAATAAAAATTACAAAATATTGATTAAAAATTGAAGAAGACCTAAATAAATGAAAAAAAAAAACCATGTTGATGAATCTGAGTTAATACTGTCTAAATGTTCCCATTACCCAAAGTGATCTGCAAATTCAATGCATTTTCCATAGAAAATTTAAAGGCATTTTTCACAGAAATAGAGAGAACAATCCTAAAAATCACATGGAACTACAAAAAATCCTGAATAAAGTAACCTTAAGAAAGAAGAAAAAAGTTGGAAGCCTCACACTTTCTGGTTTCAAATTATTTTATAAAACTACAATAATCAAAACATTATGGTATTGGCACTAAAATAGACATGTAGAAAAATGTACAGAATAGACAGTCTGGAAATAAACCTACAAATATTTAGTCAATTGATCTTTCACAAAGCCACCAAGAATACACAATGGAGAAAGCATAGTATCTTGAATAAATGACACTGAGAAAACTGAATATCCACACTGTCAGACAGAAGAATGACATTAGACCTTTATCACACACCAAATAAAAAAACAGCTCAAAACAGATTAAAAACTTAAATGTAACATTGAAACTATATTCTGAAACTAAAAAACTACTATGAGAAAACATAAAGAAAAAACTACCTGCATTGGTCTGGGCAATGACTTTTGAATATGATACCAAAACAAGCAAAAAAAGCAAAAATGCACAAGTGGAACTACATTAAAATAAAAATTTCTGCACAGCACAGGAAATAATTACCAAAGTAAAAAGACAATGTAGAGAATGGGAAAGAAATTAAACCATGTGTGTATGTAATAAGAGTTTAATATCTAAAATATATAAGAAACTCATATAACTATATAGCAAAATAAATAAATAAATAACCTGCTTAACAGTTAGTAAAGGAATTGAACATACATTTTTCCAAGGAAGACATATGAGTAGCCAACAGATTTATAAAAAGATGCCCAACATCACAAATCATCAGAGAAATGTAATCAAAACCATAATTAGATAATTATTTCACACATCTTACTATTTCTATTATCAAAAAGTTAAAAGGTAATAATTGTTGAGAATGCATACAAAGAGGAACTCGTACATTTATGGTAGCAGATCATATAGAAACACAATATGGGGATATTTCAAAAAATCTTAGCAATAAAACTACTATATGATCCAGAAATTCTTGTTTTGGATATATATACAAAGGTCATAAAGTCATTATCACAAAAGAAATAGCTGCACTCCTATATTCATTGCTGCATTATTCACATTAGCCAAGATATAGAATAATCTACTATCTACAAGTGGATGAATGAAGAAAGAAAATGTGATATACATAAATGGAATATTTCTCAGCCTTCAGAAATGGAAATCCTATTGTTTGTAACAACATGAATGAACCTGGAAGACATTATGCTATTAAAGGAAGTCAGAAATAGAAAGACAAATACAGTATAATCTCACTTATAGATGAAATCTAAGTTAAATCATAGAAATGGAGTAGAATAATGGCTACCCTGGAATTGGGGGTGGGAGAAATGGGAAAATGTTGGTTAAAGGACACAACAGTTTAATTATGATTAAGTTCTGGAGATCTAATATGATTATATTTAATAATAATGTATTGTACACTTAAAATTTACAAAAAAAGCACATTCTAAGCAGTCTTACCACTCACATAAAGTACAGTTACTATATGAGGTGGTGGACATGCTAATTACATTAATTATGGTGATCATTTCACAATGTATATGTATATCAAAACATCATGTTGTTCCCTTTAAAAATATACAATTTTTGTAATTTATACCTCAGTAATTATGGGGTAAACCCATTTAAACAGATTTGACATTATATTTAAATAATTCATTCCTATGGTCTTAATATAGCTTTTTAAAACTCTTCTCAAATTCATATTTGAAATCTGATCACTGTGCTGGTATTGGAGATGGAGGTCTTTGGAAAATAATTAAGTTATTAGGACAGAGACCTCATGATTCTGATTAGTGTCCTTTTAAAAGAGGCCTCAGAAAGCTAGCTTGTCCCTCTTACCATGTTGAGGACACTGAAAGAAGTTGCCATTCCATGAAACAGGAAATGGGCCCATATCAGACACTGAATCTGTGGATGTCTTGATATTAATGTCAGATTCCTCCCAATTTCATATTTTCAAATCTAATCACTAATGTAATGCTATTAGGAGGTGGACCTTCAGAAGGTGATTAGGTTATGAGGACAGATCCCCTGTGATTCTTAGACTTTATAGTCTCCAGACCTGTAAGAAATAAATTTCTGTTGTTTATAAGCTACTTAGTTCATGCTATTTTGTTATAACAGCCTGAATGGGATAAAACATTCATTTTATCTTGCATTTAATACTGTATTTTCCAAAAAATAATAGAAGTTTTCATACAAATTTTTCTATGACTGTATCAAATGCATTTAATTATTAACTTATTCATAAGACATTTATATTTTAATTTTTTTCTTTCATAAATAGTGCTGGTATGTGTGTTCAAATTAAGATATTATCTAATGTTTCATAAATTTATATACATGAACAATATGGAATTTATATTTTCAGATTTTTTTGTAATGCAGATGCAGATCAGGAATATACAAATTTAAAAAGCTATTATAGCAACAACAAAAGCAAAAAAAGCTCCTGAGTTGTGTGAGCTGGAAATGTCTTCAAAGCTTATTTTTTCTGTCATTGCTGACCTCTACCTGTAAGCTTCCCAGGTTGAAAGAGAGAAAGTCAGCACTACCTGCACATCAACAACTGTAAAGGTTTTAGGCAAAAATGTAGCTTTTAAAATGTCTTTTTGAAATAAATTACTTCCCTTCAAATATTAATAGAGAGGAGAATACAACTTGAGTACCAGTAGGGAGGAATGACTTAGGAAATTATGACATTTGGGGAGTTAGGAAAGAGAGTGAACCTCCATTTAACCTCCTTTCTGGCTCTCACATGTCTTTAAAAGATATTGCCAAGGCTGTTTCATTTATCCAGCTGATTTTAAATTGCTCCATGGGGCTGATTTTATAAAACTTCTCTGATATTTTATGGTTCTACTGCTTTATGAGCACCATAAATGCCAGAAATCTTAGAAATGGCATAGCGTTTCAACAGGAACATCTTTTCTTAGAATTAGGGTGAAACTAAGTTGCTGACTTCTGATATCTATTAACAGTCTCACTCCAGTTTAAATTTTACCAGGCTATGTAACATGGTCATTGGTTTAGTGTAACATTGCCCTAAGTACTTTTATTATAGATCTTCATTACTTAAATGTTTGTTTTTTTCTTAAGCAAATAATCTATGACCTACATAGAGTATGGCACTTTCAGCTGTCTGTCTACTAAATTAAAAATGTAGCAATACATCTATGAGCACAGTGAAGTTACTCTTCAGAAGGCACTAATTACACAAGTATTGAGGATTGATACCCCAGGGAGACAGCATTTAATACCAAGATACAAAGAAATTTAAAAAATCTAATTTTTTTTAACAGTGTGGTATAAGAAAGGCCCGTAGTTAAATGTGAACATCAGATAACACTAGTAGAATAGAATGAACTCAAGTGCCTGTGTTTAATGTGTTCTGGTATATTTCATATGTTTCACAAAAAAAGCCCCCTAGAATAAGATATTAAAAAGTCAAAAATGTTATTCTTTTTTTTTTTTTTTTTGAGACGGAGTTTCACTCATGTTACCCAGGCTGGAGCGCAATGGCGCAATCTCGGCTCACTGCAACATCCGCCTCCTGGGCTCAGGCAATTCTCCTGCCTCAGCCTCCTGAGTAGCTGGGATTACAGGCACGCACCACCATGCCCAGCTAATTTTTTGTATTTTTAGTAGAGACGGGGTTTCACCATGTTGACCAGGATGGTCTCGATCTCTTGACCTCGTGATCCACCCGCCTCGGCCTCCCAAAGTGCTGGGATTACAGGCTTGAGCCACCGCGCCCGGCCTTATTCTTATACTTGAAAAAAAAAGACAAGGTTCTCTTGTTTTTCATGTTTTAAAAAACTTCCTTTAAATCAAGCTCCTCTTTCTACATCCTATATTTTTAAAGGAATTCTAGCAAGGTGAGTGGCCATAATAGATATTATATCATTTATTATAAGTAAAATAAACCAAGCTGAGCTCTTAAGGACTTTTCAGTACTTCTGGTTTTGATGTGAGTGCAAAACTTGATTTCCTAAACCTAAATATTACTACACAAGACAAGAAAATAGTCTCCAGATATTCCTGAAATGTTTTTGCCAAATTTAACTTTATAAAACATGATATACATTTCACAAATACATTACTTCAATTTGTGTAAGTGGAAGGTTCACACAAAAGACTGAGGAAAGAATCATTTTGACCTCAAGAAGAAAGCTATTATTATCTGTATCCAAGATTCCAATTAAAAAATATACAAGAGAAAAACATCAGGAGTGGAGATAGCAACATGTATTTTGGACTGACTTTCAAGACCTGGATGTTTAAAGAGTAAAAATAATGAACTGGAGCCACATTCTATAAATTCCAAAAAGGTTATTTCCACCATTAGTCAACATAAGCAAAATAGAGCAATGAGAAGGGGTTCTCCTAAGCTGATAACACAAAATTATTTGCTCTTAAATACACTGAAGCAATGTGTAACTTTCCATTTTGGATCAGCGAAGCAGAGGAGTAAGGAGCAACACACAAGATAGTGGATATTGCCTAGCCTTTTTTGACTTGTCCAGAAATATATGACTGAAGTGACATTCTTAGTAAATTGATCAATATTAGCTATATATTTTTCAAAAGCGCAATACAATAAAAAATGTTTGTGGGTGAGTAACAATAATACCAGCAACCATAACTGCAAAGGAAGACAATAACAATGCCTCTATTGAGAGGCAGGTATTAAGTATTAACCATCTAATTTAATCATCTCAGTAACTCTACAGAGCAATATTATTGTCATCACATAATGAGTTCATCTTACCTGCTGCCCAGAAAAAAACAATGCACTAACAACTGCAGATTTGTGCAGCACAGAATGAGTTTAATTAATGCTGGACTAGTCAAGCAGTAGACAGAGTTTATTAGGCAAATTACCCTCCCTGAGAACTCAGAGGCCAGGATTTTTATGGATAATTTGGCGGTCAAGGGGACTAGGGAATGGATGCTGCTGATTGGTTGAGCATGAAGTCATAGGGATGTGAAAAACAGTCCTCATACCCTGAATTTGCCTCTGGATGGGGACCACAGAATTAGTTGAGTCATGAGTCACACGTCTGGGAGGTGTAGTCAGTCAGTCTCCAGAATGCAGATGTCTAAAAAATGTCTCCAAAGACCAATCTCATGTTCTACACTAGTAATGTATCTACAGGATTAATTGGAGAAGTCACAAATGTTGTTACCTCTGGCCACAAGACTCCCCAGCAGTAAGAGATTACAGCAAAGTAAGCTAGGAGGCAAGGGCTAATTATCCTTCAAATATGCCTACACTTTAGCAGAATTCAGGTCTCTCCCATAATCCTAATCTTGTGGCTTTTCGTAGTTTTACAAAGGCAATTTCAGTCCCTGGAAAAGCAGGGGTCAGTTTTAGAGGCACTGTTCTCACCCTTGCTTTAAAGTTAAATGATAAACTAAATTCCTCCTATGGTAAGTTTGGCTTAGGCCAAGCATTAGTGAGGACAGCTACCCTATGAGGCTGGAAGCATGATGGAATCAGCAATGCCAGACTTCTCTGTGGTCATACTCTTCACATAGGTGGTTTCATTATTAACCACATTTTACAGATAAAATCAATAATAGATTGAATAACATGCTCACACTGATATAGCTGGTAAGCAACTGTAGTCAAGATTTAGACCATGAGCCAGTTTTACCATAACTTCTTTTTAATCTAAGAACACCAGACTGATTTTTTCAATGTTAACATTTGTATCAAAGCACACAATGTATTTTTCTAACTAATTTAAGTACACAGGCCTGTGAGATAAGCAATAATTATTCTTCCTGTTTCAGAAATGGTACAAGAGAGATTTAATTACTTTTAACTGATAGAGATTGCCACAAAACTGGTGATTCCTGAGACAGGGTATATATTCAGGCTTTCTGATTCCAAATATAATGTTGTTTCAAATATTCCACCATAAAGAATGCTTCAGAAAAATGGTTCTCAACTTTTCTTTAATATACCTATTTACATGCAAAGGCCTAGGGCCCACCATGATAGAAACAAAAGATATAATTTGTTTTATACAATAGCACTTATTTACTTGCTGACATTTTGAAAATATATTTAATATTTGTGATAGGATTTTATGATATAAAACTCACAATAGTGTTGGTAATGTGTCTTATTGCTATGACTTTCAGGTGCGATATATTCTAATATAGTCCCATACTTGCTTAACTATATAATAATACCATTAAGTATGAATTTCCCTTCTATGTTAAATTCAAATGTCAGAATACTGGAAATCATATTTGTATTTATTATAATAATGTAGAATGTTCTCAATAGTTGAATGCTTATTATATCTTACTTATAAGATATAATTATATCTTATAAATAATTGTACTTATTCTTGTTTCATCTTACAAATAATTTGTCATGTTTAGTATTGATATCTCCATTTCACAAAAGGAAAATGTTAAAAAAATTAAGTTGCTTTACATTATAGAACAAGTAAATGTTAGAATAAAAAATTATGCTTTTAACCATCGTGCTATACTGTCAAAGATTTTATATATAAATATGTGTGCGTGTGTGTGTGTGCATGCACATGTGTATGTATGTATATGAATATGTATATGTATATTGAAATTATGCTTCACTAGAAAAAACTGAAAGAAAAAATGTAAACTTCAAAGACAAAGTGGGTAGCTAGTCAAGAGTAGCAAATTTAATCTTGCTAAATAGAGATAAGCAGAAGATGCAATGGAGGATTATGTAGCATGAAGCTCCATTTATTAAATCTGATTTACAACTCAGTCTATGTTTATTGGCAGAATATGACTTTTAATATGAGGCTCCAAACAGCTTACTTGAATCTTCATTCAGTCTCAGGCACCAATCTCTCTTTCCTCCTAGGATCATATTTTTCAGCTACCTGCTAAACATAGCATCAATTTGCTTGATGTGATTATATTTTGTAGCACAATGTACTTAGTCACCACTTTTGGAAAAATATCATTTTATCACATAAACATTTTAACCTAGAACAAGATTTTACACAGTACAGTGTTCTTCCTGTGATACAAAGGCAATTAATGGTAAAATATGATTAAATTAATAGAAATTTGCTTTGCAACTCACTATGCAATAGTTACTTTTTATTTATTTATTTATTTTTATTTTTTTGTTGGGAAACTACATATATTTATTTATTTATTTATTTTTATTGCGTTTTAGGTTTTCGGGTACATGTGAAGAACATGCAAGATTGTTGCATAGGTACACACGTGGCAGTGTGATTTGCTGCCTTCCTCCCCTTCACATATATCTGGCATGTCTCCCCATGCTCTCTCTCCCCACCTCCCCACCCCCCGTCTCTCCCCCATTTGCCCCCAATAGACCCCCACGTGTAGTGCTCCCCTCCATGTGTCCATGTGTTCTCATTGTTCGACACCCGCATATGAGTGAGAACATGCAGTGTTTGATTTTCTGCTCTTGTGTCAGTTTGCTGAGAATGATGGTTTCCAGGTTCATCCACGTTCCTACAAAGGACACAAACTCATCATTTTTGATGGCTGCATAATATTCCATGATGTATATGTACCACATATTTCCTGTCCAGTCTATCATGGATGGGCATTTGGGTTGGTTCCAGGTCTTTGTTATTGTAAACAGCACTGCAATGAACATTCGTGTGCAAGTGTCCTTATTGTAGAACGATTTATAATCCTTTGGATATATAACCAGTACTCGGATTGCTGGGTCAAATGGAATTTCTTTTTCTAGGTTCTTAAGGAATCGCCACACTGTCTTCCACAATGGTTGAACTAATTTACACTCCCACCAACAATGTAAAAATGTTCCTATTTCTCCACATCCTCTCCAGCATCTGTTGTCTCCGGATTTTTTAATGATTGCCATTTTAACTGGCGTGAGATGGTATCTCAATGTAGTTTGAATTGCATTGCTCTAATGACCAGTGATTATGAGCATTTATTCATATGCTTGTTGGCCTCATGTAGGTCTTCTTTTGTAAAGTGTCTGTTCATATCCTTCGCCCACTTTTGAATGGGCTTGTTTGTTTATTTCTTGTAGATCTGTTTTAGTTCTTTGCAAATTCTGGATATCAGCCCTTTGTCAGATGGGTAGACTGCAAAAGTTTTTTCCCATTCTGTTGATTGCTGATTCACTCTAATGACTGTTTCTTTTGCCATGCAGAAGCTGTGGAGTTTGATTAGGTCCCATTTGTCTATTTTGGCTTTTGTTGTCAATGTTTTTGGTGTTGTGGTCATGAAGTCCTTGCCTACACCTATGTCCTGAGTGGTTTTGCCTAGATTTTCTTCTAGGGTTTTTATGGTGTTAGGTCTTATGTTTAAGTCTTTAATTCATCTGGAGTTAATTTTAGTGTAAGGCATCAAAAGCGGTCCAGTTTCTGCTTTCTGAACGTGGCTAGCCAGTTTTCCCAGCACCATTTATTAAATAGGGAATCCTTTCCCCATTGCTTGTTTTTGTCAGGTTTGTCAAAGATCGGATGGTTGTAGATATGTCGTGTTGCCTCCGAGGCCTCTGTTCTGTTCCATTGGTCTATATCTCTGTTTTGGTATCAGTACCATGCTGTTTTGATTACTGTAGCCTTGTAGTATAGTTTGAAGTTCGGTAGCGTCATGCCTCCTGCTTTGTTCTTTTTGCTTAGAATTGATTTGGTGATGCAGGCTCTCTTTTGGTTCCATATGAAGTTTAACGTGGTTTTTTCCAGTTCTGTGAAGAAGGTCATTGGTAGCTTGATGGGAATAGCATTGAATCTGTAAATTACTTTGGTCAGTATGGCCATTTTCATAATATTGATTCTTCCTAACCATGAACATGGAATGTTTCTCCATCTGTTTGTGTCCTCTCTTATTTCATTGAGCAGTGGTTTGTAGTTCTCCTTGAAGAGGTCCTTTACATTCCTTGTTAGTTGTATTTCTAGGTATTTTTTTCTCTTTGTGGCAATTGTGAATGGAAGTTCGTTCTTGATTTGGCTCTCTTTAAGACTGTTATTGGTGTATAGGAATGCATGTGATTTTTGCACATTGATTTTGTATCCTGAGACTTTGCTGAACTTGCTTATCAGTTTCAGGAGGTTTGGGGCTGAGACGATGGGGTCTTCTAGATATACAATCATATCGTCTGCAAATAGAGAAAATTTGACTTCCTCCTTTCCTGTTTGAATACCCTTTATTTCTTTTTCTTGCCTGATTGCTCTGGCTAGAACTTCCAATGCTATGTTGAATAGGAGTGGTGAGAGCGGGCATCCTTGTCTAGTGCCAGATTTCAAAGGGAATGCTTCCAGTTTTTGCCCATTTAGTATGATATTGGCTGTTGGTTTGTCATAAATAGCTTTTATTATTTTGAGATACGTTCCATCAATACCTAGTTTATTGAGGGTTTTTACCATAAAGGGCTGTTGCATTTTGTCAAAGGCCTTCTCTGCATCAATTGAGATAATCATGTGGTTTCTGTCTTTGGTTCTGTTTATGTGGTGAATTACGCTTATAGACTTGCGTATGTTGAAACAGCCTTGCATCCCCGGGATGAAGCCTACTTGATCATGGTGGATAAGCTTTTTGATGTGCTGTTGCAATTGGCTTGCCAGTATTTTATTGAAGATTTTTGCATCTATGTTCATCATGGATATTGGGCTGAAGTTTTCTTTTCTTGTTGAGTCTCTGCCGGGTTTTGGTATCAGGATGATGTTTGTGTCACAAAATGATTTGGGAAGGATTCCCTCTTTTTGGATTATTTGGAATAGTTTCAGAAGGAATGGTACCAGCTCCTCTTTGTATGTCTGGTAGAATTCGGCTGTGAACCCATCTGGACCTGGGCTTTTTTGGGTGGTAGGCTATTAATAGCTGCCTCAACTTCAGACCTTGTTATTGGTCTATTCAGGGTTTCAACTTCTTCCTGGTTTAGGCTTGGGAGGAGGCAAGTGTCCAGGAACTTATCCATTTCTTCCAGGTTTACTAGTTTATGTGCACAGAGTTGTTGGTTATAATCTCTGATGATGGTTTGAATTTCTGTGGAATCTGTGGTGATATTCCCTTTATCGTTTTTATTGCATCAATTTGGTTATTCTCTCTTGTTTTTTACTAATCTGGCTAATGGTCTATTTTGTTGATCTTTTCGAAAAACCAGCTCCTGGATTTATTGATTTTTTGAAGGGTTTTTTGTGTCTCTATCTCCTTCAGTTCTACTCTGATCTTAGTTATTTCTTGTCTTCTGCTAGGTTTTGAGTTTTTTTAATCTTGCTCCCTTAGCTCTTTCAATTTTGATGCTAGGTTTTCAATTTTAGATCTCCCCTTGCTTCTCATGTGGGCACTTATTGCTGCATATATTCCTCTAGAGACTGCTTTAAATGTGTCCCAGAGATTCTGGTATGTTGTGTCTTCATTCTCATTGGTTTCAAAGAATATCTTTATTTCTGCCTTCATTTCATTGTTTATCCAGTCAACATTCAAAAGCCAGTTGTTCAGTTTCCATGAAACTTTGTGGTTCTGAGTTAGTTTCTGCATTCTGAGTTCTAACTCGATTGCACTGTGGTCTGAGAGACTGTTTGTTATGAGTTCCGTTATTTTGCATTTGCTGAGGAGTGATTTATTTCCAATTATGTGGTCAGCTTTAGAGTAGGTATGATGTGGTGCTGAGAAGAATGTATGTTCTGTGGATTTGGGGTGGAGAGTTCTGTAAATGTCTATTAGGTTTGCTTGTTCCAGGTCTGAGTTCAGGTCCTGGATATCCTTGTTAATTTTATGTCTGGTTGATCTAATATTGACAATGGGGTGTTAAAGTCTCCCACTATTATTGTGTGGGAGTCTAAGTCTCTTTGTAAGTCATTAAGAACTTGCCTTATATATCTGGGTGCTCCTGTATTGGGTGCATATATATTTAGGATCGTTAGCTCTTCTTGTTGCATTGATCCTTTAACCATTATGTAATGTCCTTCGTCTCTTTTGATCTTTGTTGCTTTAAAGTCTATTTTATCAGAGATGAGAATTGCAACTCCTGCTTTTTTTTTGCTCTCCATTTGCTTGGTAAATCTTCCTCCATCCCTTTATTTTGAGCCTTCGTGTATCCTTGCACGTGAGATGGGTTTCCTGGATACAGCACACTGATGGGTTTTGGCTTTTTATCCAATTTGCCAGTCTGTGTCTTTTGATTGGGGCATTTAGTCCATTTACATTTAGGGATAATATTGTTATGTGTGAATTTGATCCTGCCATTTTGATGCTAGCTGGCTGTTTTGTTTGTTAGTTGATGCAGATTGTTGATTGTGTTGATGCTCTTTACCATTTGGCATATTTTTGGAGTTGCTGGTACTTGTTTTTCCTTTATATGTGTAGAGCCTCTTTCAGGAGCTCTTGTAAAGCAGGTCTGGTGGTGATGAAATCTCTGAGTACTTGCATGTTCGCAAAGGATTTTATTTTTCCTTCACTTATGAAGCTTAGTTTGGCTGGATAGGAGATTCTGGGTTGAAAGTTCTTTTCTTTAAGGGTGTTGAATATTGGCCCCCACTCTCTTCTGGCTTGTAGGGTTTCTGCTGAGAGATCTGCTGTGAGTCTGATGTGCTTCCCTTTGTGGGTAACCCGACCTTTCTCTCTGGCTGCCCTTAGCATTTTCTCCTTCATTTCGACCCTGGTGAATCTGACGATTATATGCGTTGGGGTTCCTCTTCTTGAGGAATATCTTTGTGGTGTTCTCTGTATTTCCTGGACTTGAATACTGGCCTGCCTTGCTAGGCTGGGGAAGTTTTCCTGGATAATATCCTGAAGTGTATTTTCCAACTTGGATTCATTCTCTTCATCACATTCAGGTACACCTATCAGATGTAGATTAGGTCTTTTCACATAGTCCCACATTTCTTGGAGACTTTGTTCATTCCTTTTTACCCTTTATTCTCCATTCTTGCCTTCTCATTTTATTTCATTGAGTTGGTCTTCGACCTCTGATATCCTTTCTTCTGCTTGGTCAATTCAGCTGTTGAAAATTGTGCATGCTTTGCGAAGTTATCGTATTGTGTTTTTCAGCTCCATCAATTCACTTATATTCCTCTCGATGTTGTCCATTCTCGTTAGCATTTTGCCAAATCTTTTTTCAAGGTTCTTAGTTTCTTTGCATTGGGTTAGAACATGTTCTTTTAGCTCACTGCAGTTTCTTATTACCCACCTCTGAAGTCTGATTCTGTCATTTCATCACAGTCCTTCTCCATCCAGCCTTGTTCCCTTGCTGGTGAGGAGTTGTGATTCCTTTTAGGAGGAGAGGTGCTCTGGTTTGGGGTGTTTTCATCTTTTTGCGCTGGTTTCTTCCCATCTTTGTGGGTTTATCCACCTGTTGTCTTTGTAGTTACTGACTTTCAGCTTGGGTCTCTGAGTGAACTTCTAGTTTGTGGATGCTAAAACTTCTTTTTATTAGCTTTCCTTCTAACAGTCTGGCCCCTCTGCTGTAGGGCTGCTGAGGTCCGCTCCAGGCCCTGCTTGCCAGGGGATCACCTGCAGCAGCCGCAGAACAGTAAGGGTTGCTACCAGTTTCCTCTTCTGCTATCTTTGTCTCAGTAGGGTGCCTGCCAACTGTCAGTCTGTTCTCTCTTTTATGAGGTGACTCTGGATATATGGGGGTCAGGGAGCTGCTTGAGGAGACAGTCTGTCCTTTATTGGAGCTCAAGTCCTGAGCTTTGAGCTCCGTTGTTCATTCAGAGTTGCTGGGCAGGTACATTTAGGTCTGCTGCAGCAGAACTCATAAACTCTTTCTTTTTTTTTTTTCTTCCCCAGGTGCTCTGTCCCAGGGAGTTAGGGCTTTATTTATGAGTTTCCGTTGTGCTGCTGCCTTTACTTTTTCTTTCAGGGCTGCCCTGCCCAATGAGGAGGCAACCTAGTCACTGTCTGCCTGCAGAAGCTTTGCTGAGCTGCTGTGGGCTCCACCCAGCTGCCATGTGATCTTCCCTGCAGTCCTGTTTATATGGGTGTAGTTAGAACTGCCTTGGCAATGGTGGCCCACCTCTGTTATGGCGGACTCTCTCTGTAGTGGCAGGTTGCCTTGGCAACAGTGGGTTGCCTCAGCAATGGCGGGCTGTCTCAGTGATGGTCAGATTGCCTCCATAGTGGTGGAGTGTCTCAGTAATGGCGGACGCCCCTCCCCCACAGAGCTGGACTGTCCCGGATTCAGCTGAGCTTACTGTGAAACTCTCAACCCAGAGCGTTTTCAATTACTGTTTTTTTTGTGTGTGTGGCGGGGGTGGTGGGACCAGCCGAGCCTGATCACCTGGCTCCCTGACTCAGAGTCTTTTTTTGTTGTTGTTGTTGAATAGTCGTCTGTCTCCCAGTGTTACAGTCGCCTGTTGAAAAGGCGCTGGTATCTCCCCTGCCACGACTCACTGAGCCGGGCACTGATATTCCTGGTGGTTTTTTTGCCTAGGAATCTCCTGGCCTGGCTCGCTATTTCAGATGAATCAGCAGCTCTGCCGTCTCAGGGCTCCAATCGCCAGCTAAGAGGGCACCCAGACCAGTGTCTTTTGTACGGAGAACCACTGCGCCAGGGCATGGGCAAAGCAGCCACGCGGGCCGAAACAGCCGCGCGGGCCGAAACAGCCGCGCCAGCTGAAACAGCCACGCTGGTGACCCACAGGGCTCCTCCACCTGGGAATCTCCTGGTCTGTGGGCAATAAAAATCCATCTGGAAATGTGGTGTCTACTCACCCTCTGCTCTTTCACTGGGAGCTGCAATCCTGAGCTGTTCCTAGTTGGCCATCTTCCCCAGAATCCAAAGTTGCTATTTAAAAGAAATACTTGAGAAACTGAAATTTTCTAATTATATCTAATATGTAACATAAAAATTCATTTCATATAATGTATATGCTCATATATGTAAAAAAACAAGAAGTATGGAGAATACTTATGACAAAATTTGACTAAAACTCATAAAGATAAATTTATTTAAAAATCTATTCTTGTCTGGGAGCAGTGACTCACATCTATAATCCCAGCACTTTGGGAGGCCAAGGTGGATGGGTTGCCTGAGGTAGGGAGCTCAAGAACAGCCTGACCAACATAGAGAAATCCCATCTCCACTAAAAATACAAAATTAGTTGGGCATGGTGGTATATCCCTGTAATTCCAGCTACTCTGGAGGCTGAGGCAGGAGAATAGCTTGAACCATGGAGGTGGAGGTTGCGGTGAGCTGAGGTTGTGCCACTACACTCCTGCCTGGGGAACAAGAGCGAAACTGTCTCAAAAAAAACAAAACAAAACAAAACGTGTGTGTGTGTGTGTGTCTGTGTGTGTGTGTGTGTGTGTGTGTGTGTATTCTTTGCCAAATCAATTTATAGGTTTGATACAATTGATACAATTTTTCTTGCATTTTTAGGCAAACTAGTAGGAAAATGCTGATAGTGTGGAAGAAATTTAAAAATTTTCATGTTATTCTGATAAAATAGAGTCAAGAATATTCAGATACATTCTAAACAAGAAGAGTTGTGCCCTAATAGTTATTAAAATATAATATGAAGTGAATATAAGTAGTATAACACATTACTTATTCAAATAAAGTCAAATAGATAAAAGTAAAAGATTGACTATCTAGAAACAAATTCTTTTCAGTGACAAAAAATTTCATTTAAAAGTAATAGAAAAAGAATATAAGTTATTGAATAGAAACTACCGAGAAATCTAGCTAAAATTTGGAAGGATATAGGAAGCACTTTTCATACCCCATACTTTATATATTAACATTATTTTCAGCTAGATTATATAATATATATATATATATATATGTAAAGCAAATGGCTCAAAGCAAATATTCTTGAACATTAAACTGTTCTTGTGGTGCTGATGTTTTCATGTACTAATCTGATTAAAGCACTTAAAGCCTTCTTCATTGGCAATAATTGTTGTGTCAGTCATTGGCTTTGTATGCAGGAAACAGCAGGACCTAGACCAAATCCCTGGTGTTTCAGTAACATTAACAACGTTCCTTTGGCAGGTGTGCTAACTTTTTCTTTTATGAAAGGTTTTACAATGACCAAATAGGCAATGACTGATGCATAAATTTATGGTTTATTGTGAGAAATTTACACACACATAAACAAACATTCACAATACAATTATAAAAGGCAGTAGTTAGGGTGTAATGAACCATAGAAAAGGCTCAGGAGACCAGTCCACTTACAGAGAAACTCAAGCAAGTCTGGATGTCTATCCTGGGTGCTGACTAGTAGTAGGCAAAGCTGCATCTCTGTGGGCAGTCTTTCAGGGATACAGCTGCCAAAGTTAGGAGAAAGCTTTCAGAAGTCTCACAGGCCGTGATTGCAAAAACTCCTCAGAAATTGCCTGTCCCTAGTCCTTTTATGATTCTCCGCAGGTGTGCTCACTGTCTCACTGTTGTTATCTTTGCCACTAAGTCTCAAGTGGCACTGAGCCACAGCAGGTGTTATCTCATCACCTCAGTCTATTATACATATGCTTATCATGGGGAGTAGGCATATCACATGGCCATAACTTGAAATAAGAGACAGATGGAGGAGGTGCCACTCACTTTTCAATGACCAGATCTTGCAAGAAGTCACTCACTATCTGGAGGACAGCACCAAGGAGATGATGTTAAATCATTCATGAGAAATCTACCCTCATGATCCAATCACCTTCCACCAGGCCCCACCTTCAACATTGGGAATTGCAATTGACCATAAGATTTGGGTGGAGACACAAACCTAAACCATATCAGCCATTAAAAAGTCCTGTAAGCCTTCCAACAGTAGATTTTCTTAAGAGAAAAAAGGGAGGGAAGGAAATATGATATATTCTGACATACACGTAGACACAGTTAGATGTTTATTTAATCCAGATATAAAGATTTTGATCTGGTCTCTTCAACCAGTATATTAAAAGTTCAGGCTCACTGTCCTAGATTCTGCTATATCTAGAAAATAATGTACATATAGTAACTGTACATCACTGACAGTGCAGTGACAGCACAGTCTTCTTATCTGTAAAATATCAGTCTGTATAAAAACACCATTCAGTTGCCAATTCTTTAGTGTTTATCTTCCTTAATGTAAAATCAATATTTCAAGGAAAACTAATTGTCTTTTCAGGTGACTTAGACATAAAAGGATGTTCAAGAACAGGTCAGCTATGAGTAAATGCTAAATGGGCTGATAGCAATTTATGAAAAATTTACATGAAATAGGTGAATTTGTCTAGTTTTAGTCTTTGAGGCTGCTAACACTTGGATAGGTTTTTTGTGGGGGCATTTTGTTGTTGTTGTTGATGATGATGATGATGCTGTTGTTGTTACTTTGTGCTTGTTTTTCTTTCAATAGTCAAGTTCCTCTTCTGTAACGCTGCTGTAGTTTTCTGGGGGTTCACTTCAAGCTCTATTCATCTGATTCGCTCTGGTTGCCTGGAGATCTCACTAAGGAGGCTGGAAAGCAGCAAAGATGGGTCCCTCTCCTTCTTCTGGGACCTCTGGCCTCAAGGGGCACCAACATGATGCCAGTAGAATTGCTCCTGTATAGGCTGTCTGACAACCCCTGTAGGAGGGTTCACCCAGTTGGGTGGCACAGGGAGCAGTACGTTTAATGAAGCACGCTGTCCCTTGGTGTAGGGGGTGTGTTTCATGGGGGGCAAGCCCACTTGTCTGGACTGCCCAGATTCCTCAGAACTATCAGGAGGAGAAGCTAAAACTGCTGATTCACAGGGACTGCGGCCACCCCTTTCCCTATGAGCTCAGGACCAGGGAGATCCAAATTCTGTCCCTGAGCCTCTGGCTGGAGTTACTGGAGACTTTGCAGGGAAGCCCTTCCCACTGAGGAAAGATGGGTCAGGGTTAGACCTGAAGAGGTATTCTGGCTGCAGATTGCCACAGCTGGTGTGTTGGGCTGTGGGGACAAATCTTGAGATGAAGCCATCACCCAGAGGAAAAGTGCAGCCAGGAGCTATAGAAATGGGTGCTGTTCTTCCCTTGTCCAGGGAGCTTAGCATATTAGGCAGTAGCAAGTCCCAGTGCTGACTGCTGCCCCTCCTCCAAGGAGCTCAAATGGCTTAGATAGGAGGCAGTCTCAGCTGGTGCTGGTCGCCCCTCCCACTAGGAGTTCTGTAGGCTTAAGCAGATTCCAGCTGAGTGGCTGCAAGAATCTTTGCATTCCAGGGTTGGGACAATAGGCCACGGTGGCCTGGGTTCACAAGTGGGATTTTCCGATCTGTGGGTTTCACAGTTCCGTGGAAAAAGCACAGTTTTCCCAGCTGAATAGTGTGCTTACTCACTGCCTCCCTTGGCTGGGGGTTGGGGGCTCTCCTCTGTGTGGCTCTCAGGTGGGCTGCAACACTACACTGCTCTTCCTTCTCTCCATGGGTTATATCAGCCTCCAGTCAATTTTAATGAGTGAACCTGGATACCTTGTTGTGGGTGAAGGATTCACATGCTTGCTATGTTTTTATTCTATGGGAGCCTCTGAATGGTGGTACTTCTAGTCAGCCATTTTGGTCCCACCACCAAATTTATTTTTTGTGAAGACCTCCTCACAATGCCCCCACCCCAACTACCCATTTATGTATTTGAGTTCATGGACAAATAGAATAATCTCCACTAAAATCTGGACAGACTTCTGACTTTACGGGCATTTGAAACAGATATTCAAACAACAATATGCAATTTTCTGATTTCTTTTATAAAAAAGAAAATATCTCTTTCTCTTTTGAATGTAGGAAATTACCTATATTAACTTCTTATTGCTGCTATAACAAATTATCACAAATTCAGTGACTTAAAAATGTGAATGTGTTGTTTTATAGTTCTTGTGATCAGACATTCAAAGCAAGTCTCACCAGGCTACGACGTCATCAGAGCTGCATTCCCTTCTGAAGATTCTAGTGGAGAATCAATTTCCTTGTCTTTTCAGGCCTCTGAAGTCTGCCTATGTATCTTGGTTCATGGCCCCACCTGTTAGGTCTTCGACTTCAACAATTTACCATATTAGAAACTGGCCTCCCAGAAATTACACATTTTTATAATTACCTAATATAACATTGCCTCCGTGCCATGGCATAAGAGGATCTAAGTCCCCATTTCTGATCCTCACATGCTTTCTATTTGTTGCATCCCTTAACCTTTCTTCCAGAGTCACATACACTCTGACCAGAACCAGGAAAAGGTCTCCATTATTAAGGGCCAGTGTGATTAGATTGTGGCCACCTGGATAATCCAGTATTATCTTCCATCTTAATTTCCTTAATCTCAAATGCTTCTGCAGAGTCTCTTTTGTCATGTAAGAGAACATAATCATAGATTCCAGGGATTAGGGTATGGAAATTTTATTTAGTTATTTATTTATTTAAATAGGGAATCATTGTTCTATGAAAACTTTTTTTTTTTAAACTCTATTTCTTGAAGATTGTTTTTGCTGCTTATAAATCAGGAACATCAGGGAACTTCTGCATACTTCACAGACTTTATTTTACTCTAAAGTGTGTACATGGCATAGGGACAAAGAGTATTTTAAAACAAGGCCCTAAGAAACCCATTTATCTGCCATCACTGCTGATGAAGATAAAGATTATTTTGATACCATTCTAATCTCAAGCTACTGTTTCTCAAGGACAGAAATTGTGTATAGAACCATAGATGAATGTGACTTTTGGAAATGTAGTTTCAGAGCTTCCAACCCGTGTTAAAAAATAAAAAAGTGAGAGAAAGAATAGAAAAATGGAGAGATAAATATTCATTGCTGTAAGAAAGCATATCCATAGCAATTGAAATAAATTTAAATCACTAATGTGTAATATAAATCAAGCCTCAAACTGTAAGTTTAATAGATGATACTTATTTAAGTTATGTTTGCAATGAAAAATGTTTCAGGTGTTAAATGGTTAATGTGCTGCAAATTTTTTAAAGTGTGTGTATGTGTGTGTGTTTATCAATTTCTGTTAAATAACCCCTACTTGAGAAGCTTTATTTTTGAGAACTATACTTCCTGGAGGAATTGTGGCATAAACAACGCTACGAGTTTACCAAACCATTTCATTTTCCTAGACATATAACTAAGCTGTAGTTATGAACCACGTTGTATCTTGATTGGCTAATGTCTTTAATTCTCAAGATTAGAAGGTAAACAAGATGTATTCTTTCTTTTCTGAATTACTTTTAGTAAATGAAAGTGATATTTCCATATTGTTTTTGCCATTCATGACAAGTGACAGACCCATTTGTTCAAAATAGAACAGTTTCAAAAGGGAGCAAGGCTGTTTAACCTGAATTTGACTTTAAATGAAAGAACAAAAATGCTTTTATTGTTAAGCCATTAATAGTTGAGAAATTTACCTGATACCACAATGTAGCTTACCGTTTTCTGACTATTGTAGAAATATTTTCAGATTTTCAGGCAATAAATAGTACAGAAATATGTTGATTGGTAACAAATATATCTAACACTGTCATTTCACATACTTTCTACATTTTTCTCTTTACTTTCTATTTTTTGCATGACATTGTGCTAAGCACCAATTTACCATATTAGAAACTGGCCTCCCAGAAATTATGCATTTTTATAATTACCTAATATAACATTGCCCTGGTGCCATGGCATAAGAGGAGCTAATTCTCCACTTCTGATCCTCACATGCTTTCTATTTGTCAACTTGTATATGTTTTTTCTCTGGTATATATTTGACATCTTGGAAATGAGAGAAAATCATCTCCTGTGGGGGCAAAATGACATTGGTAAACTTGGCAGAGATTTGACTGCCATTTCTGCAATTTGAAAGACTTTTTCTTTCTGACATAGAAAATGAAGCAGTTACAAGTGGAAAAAATGAAAGACTATTTCTTCAAAGTGAAATAATGTTTTATTTTTTAAATTAGAAGAATTGTAAGAAATATAAGGCCATCAAAAATACTAAGAAGAAAGGAAAATTTTTCATTTTTTTCTCTTTTCTTAAAAAAAAATAAACAAATGTGAGTTGTCTCTAAAGGTATAATTAACTGAGATGGAAAAAGTAACACTGAACCAAACTAAAAATAGGTCAGTTCATTGGAGGTTCTTGGCTTCACAAGCTCTGACAGCTGGCTGAATATTTCTATATACATAGAGGATACATGGGTTCTAGTGATTTATTGGTCTTTCTTTCCCTTATGCCTGTTATATAAATACATAGAAAAGAAAACCTATAGTTTTTCCTTCTTGCTCAGGAAAAACCTACATTGGGGACTTGAGTGTAATTATGAAATGGAGTTAGCAGTACCCAACTGCACAAAACACATTGCTAATTACATTCAAACACACAGGAACTATGATTGATGAAATAAATTTTGGTACTTTCTGGGCCTACAGATATTTTATGTAAATTTTACTTTATATGCATATATCAACTAATTATTATACTTTAAAATTAAATATATATTTCCTCCTCACTACACACCCATAAACAAACAAATAAATATTTATATCCTTCTATTTAAAAAATCTTTTTCAAAGTTTTGCAAGCAATGAAATTCTAGGAAAGTCAAAGTGACCCTCTTTCAGTAACTAGCAAATCTTACCATGCTTGATTCATGAGACTCATTTGTTCCATTTCAAGGACATACAGAACAATTCATCACACACACCTCTTTAAGTAACCCATTGTGCACACTGTCTGTCATGGAAAGCATACTTAATTGAATCCTCTATTCTGGCAAACCAAGTCCTATAACCAAAATATATTGGAAATCTTTTTGTCTTTGAAATTTGACTTATAAATTTGAGTATTTTTCACTATGCCTGCTATTCTATTCTCAAGTCCTTCTTCTTCCAAGAACCATTCCAATCCACTTCTGTTTAGAAGGGTACCTCTTCTTTTTTCTTATGTCATATCACTCTTTGCAGTCAGTTTAATATGAAACTACTACTTCTGCACAATATCTTTTCTACATCAAACCTCTGAAAATGGGCTTCTATTCCTACAACCCCAACAATGACATCAATAAACTTATTTGCTAAGTCCAATAAAAAATATGGCCCATATATTAGTTAAACTTAGCCAGAGGTGAGACGATTATACTGTTTCTCATTGATTACTTTTTCTCCTTACATGGTTTCCAATAAATTACATTTTGAACCATCCTTATTTACCTTTATTCAGAGATCCTATTCCCCAGCCGATTTATCCAGAAAAGTTGCAAACTGTGAGTTTTTTTCACATTTCCTTATACTTCTCAAAAGATTTATGTAAAAACTGTAGGCTGATGACTATTAAATTTATATATTTAAATCTACAAACAAACATAAACTTAGTCTTTAGCATTATCTTATATACATATCAAACTTAACATGTTACTATTTGAGTTTACACTTTAAAAGAACCTATAAGAGAAAAATATTTGTTAAATAAAACTAAAATTTTTCATAGTGAAGTGGTTAAGTGTATGAACTTTATAATCAGTCACACCAGGTTTAAATTCTAGCTTTGCCACTAATGAGTATAATCCCATAATACCTGCTTCATACTGTTGCAATTTTTATGAATATTAAAGAAGATAATTTACTTATACAGAAAGCATATAGAAAATGCTTAAATATGTTATTGTTATTAAAATAATTTTTAAACAAGTTATGTCTGGTTTAATTTTCTCTCTAAATGTCTTTGAAATATATCCAATTTTGTCATTCATACTAACATTGTTTTAGTCTAAGCCCTTACAATTTCTTGCTAGTATTGCTGAAATAGACCTCTTACAGGTTCCTAAACTTTTCAATTCAGTTCTTGAATACCATTAAAGTAGTCTCCTGAAAAAAAAAAATTAGTCACAATACTTCTGTATTTAAAATCATTCATGATTCTGCATGTATTTACTAAATACTTTTAAACTTCTGAGTAAAGCAGTCAATATTTTCTCCTACTTCTCCAGGCTCACCTCTCATCATTACACTTCTTGCATTCTATACTACAACTATATTCAGTCACTTTTAGTATTCCTGATGGATCATTCTCACTGTCACATTTAGGTCATTTTACGTGAAGCACTCCTATCCTGTCTCAACTTTATCTTGGTTTGCATAGCACATTATTATGTTACTTCAAAATTCATACAAAGCAATGATGACTCAAGTTTCCCTGATCCTCAGACTAAATTTCTTGTTCCCTTTTTGGTACTTCAGTAGTATTCTGAGCACTCCTTTATTGTAGCACATAATAATCTGGTGCATCATAGGCAGCAGGGGTGACAGAGTGTACAAGTGATATAGAACCCAAGTGTTACCAATTTTAATCCAAGGTATTTGAGGGTAAGAATTATATTTTAGACTTTCTTATATTCTTTATGGAATATAAATCAATAATAATTTTTAATCTTTATGTATTGCTGTTTTTAAGTCTTTTTTGTTTATGAAAAAATGAGGTCTAGAAGGTAGCAACAGTGATATGACCTGTGATGCTGTGATGATACCATGCTTAGAAAGTGAACTTGTTGAGGGGTGAGGGTGTCCTATTACTCTAAAGAATATTTTAGCATTGTCTTCCAGTGTTTGTCTTACTATCATTGATTCTCCTAATCAGAAAGAGTACCATATTGAATAGAAGCAACCAAAAATTGTAGAATACGTGCTCGTCTTGGTGAACTAAAGACTTAATAAGAATATTCACAAATTTAAACACATAAAAACTTTGTTAGATTTCTTAAAAATTTATTTGGAGATTCTATCTAATCGATACAAGCCAGTTTTTAATTCTGGCTCTAGCAGGACTTAAGTAGCATTAAAGAAAATATCCAAAAAATTCTAAAAAGTTGCAATAAATTTTACAAGTAGGTTTGCACTTATTAAATTCCTCGTCACAGATTGCCTAGGCCTTATGTCTACATGCTGGGGTCGGGAGGGGGGAGGGGGCGAGAACAGTTTAAGCATAAGAAATAAGGAAAGAATTGGGGCAGTTTTAGCAGTATCATCACAAAGGATTTGTCTGAATAAGCAAGAAATTGTCCAAAAACTAATTTAAAATTTCAAATGGCCTTTGTTCTTGAAAGAACTGTCCAAAGGTCAATTGTCCTTAGTATTGTCCAAAGGTCCCAAATATTACATTCATATGGCTCAAAATATGACACTTTTCATGTCCTTACTAAAAAAAATAAAATCATTTTGAAGGACATTTTAAGAAAATATGTCCCTATATGTATTTAAACTTCCAAAAGGTTTAAGATCTAAAGTGACCATGAAAATTATATTGTGTAGTACAGATATTCAAGGCATTCTTTAACTCAGTTGTCAGCAAACTATGACCCATAGAGCAAATGTGGTACATCACTTGTTTTTATAAATAAATTCTATTAGATTACACACATGCTCATTTATTTGTATTGTCTGTGGTTGCTTTTGCACTATGACGGAAAAGATGAGTGGCTGCTACAGAGGTCATAAAACCCCCAAAGTCTGAAAAACTTATCAGTGGCAGTACTATCTTGTACTTAGGAGAAAAAAAAATTGTGCTGGGCCCCATGGAAACTCTTATAATAATTTATATCTGATCAAATTATAAAAAGTCTTCTCAAACTACAACACTCAGCTACTGTTGATGTACAAACATTTTGATATGGACACACACACACACATATGTTAAATATATATATACATGTACACAAATATGTATATGGTATTTTAAAATATAATCACATGTAACAATTTTTACCATGAAATAACAAATCTTCATGTTTCTTTGTGCAATACTGAGAGAAGCCATATGAGATATTCAGGGACTGATCCCCTTTTGGATAGGTGGCATGACGGGGCTGTCTTAGCTTATAAAGTTAAAATGCTAATATTTGTTTGGTCAGTGCAATTAAATCATTAGATAATTTAGCCCATTAATTTTTTTAATAGATACGGAATAAGTTAATTTAGGAGGAAAAGGGAAAATGAAATGGACCAAGATGGACCAAGATGGAGTAACAGATCCTGAACCAGAAGAGTAACAGTACATTTTAGTCTGCAAAACCCTTTGAAAATGGATAAAATATAAGCAGTAATAGATCTTAATAAACCATATAGCAGACAGGAAAGGACTGTGATCCTTGAGAAGTAAACTAAAGAGGTAAGGCCAACAATTTTTGCAGCTGACTGCCTCAATAGAGTTTTGTGATTACTGAACAGGATGAACAAGTACAGGCAGAGCTTAGCAGTTTTCATGAGTGCTGGAATGGGGCTGGGCTTTTCTAGAGGGTAAAGCAGCCAGAGTCATAGATCAAAGGGTGGACAGGGAGAGCTATATAGGAGAGAACTCTTGAAAACTTTACAGTTTCTTCTTTGAGTATTCAGCTGAATACTGATCAGCTCATAGATGTGAGGCAACTACCCAAGATCAGAGAAAAGAAAACCCCAAGAGGATTAGAGATGAAGCTCTTGGAGCTCACCAAAGGCAGCACTAATGGCTATTCTCACTAGCCAAAGTAGTTGGCTACTTAGCCAATAATTCAAAGTAGTTGGCTACTTAGCCTTCATAACTCATTAACATTGGGTAAAATATTCAGAAGGGTTTAACTTGGTAGGAGAGAAAAATTAGATCTAGACCAAAAGGTGCTCTGGTTCCACCTAAAAATGCTTAAAAGTGAGACTGTAAGACATCAGAATATTTTCAAATAACTCAATGATGTCCCAGAACAAAGCTAAAAAATATTTAAATAAATAGAATACCCAAACTCCAAGAAAGTGAAATTCAAAATGCCTGACAACTAAAAAATATTTCAAGGCATTATTAAAGCAGAAACAGAAATTCCTAAGAAGGAAACAAAAGATATGGATAGTAAGCAGCTATTACAAATACTTTTCCATGTTAAAAATTAGAGAAAAGGTGGTACATCTTAAATATAGGTATAAAAAATATGTATAAGGTCCCAAATCAAACCCTTCGTGATATAATTAATAACGTCTGTGATGAAAATTACTCTAGATGGGATTAATGCTGATTAGATATTGGAAAAGAAAATATTAATAAAGATCCTGAAATGGAAACCATCTAAAATGGAACATAAGAAGAAAATGACTTAGAAACAAGAATGTCAGAAATGGAGGAGGTGCACAAATTACAGCTAGTGCTCGACTTACGACCACGATTGGTTCTGACAGACCTGTCGTAAGATGATTTGGTCGTAAGTTGAGTAGGCTATATGCACACGGAGATGGTAGTGCTGCCGGAAGCTGGTCTGCACTGTTGTACGCCCAGCTGGGCAACATTTGTGCTGCCAGACGTGGAGCAGTCGTGGTTAGGGATTGTGGTCGTAAAGTCGAATGGTTGTAAGTTGCATAGGTCGTAAGTCGATCAATACCTGTATTTAAATTAAAACCAATCAAAAATTCTCAAATTTGATAAGAAGTATAAATCTATAGCCCTCAAGAGCTAAAAACATTGCAAGCAGAAGAAAAATGAGGAAAACTAAATGAATGCACATATTAATCAAATTTCTTTTTTTTTTTTTTGAGACGGAGTTTCACTCATGTTAACCAGGCTGGAGTGCAATGGCGCGATCTCGGCTCACCGCAACCTCCGCCTCCTGGGTTCAGGCAATTCTCCTGCCTCAGCCTCCTGAGTAGCTGGGATTACAGGCACGCACCACCATGCCCAGCCAATGTTTTGTATTTTCAGTAGAGACGGGGTTTCACCATGTTGACCAGGATGGTCTCGGTCTCTTGACCTCGTGATCCACCCGCCTCGGCCTCCCAAAGTGCTGGGATTACAGGCTTGAGCCACCGCGCCCGGCCAAATCAAATTTCTTAAAATTGATTATTTAGAGAAAATATTAAAAGAAGTCCAAAGAAACAAAGGCACATTATATACAGAGGAGTTATATTAAGAAATACAACTGATTTTTGATCAGAATACAGTGGAGCTACGTATTCAAAGCACTGAAAAAAATATATCAACCAAAAATCCTTATGAAGCAAAAAATAGTATTCAAAAATACTGAAGAAAGAAAAATAATATTTAGACACATACAGAAGCTGAAAGTATTCAGCTTTGGCCATACCAAACTAAAAATATTCATAAAGGGAGTCTTTAAGCAGAAGAAAAATAATAACAAATAAAATATGGAGCTAAATAAAAGAATGAAGAACATCACAAATGGTAACTGTGGGGTTAAATGTAAAGACTTTTTACACATTACTTAATTTTAAAAAAAGATAATTATTTAAAGGAAGAAAGAAAATGTACTGAGTGGTTTATCACATAGGTAGAACTATAATGAATGAGTATAATACCTGAAAGTCAGGAAATATATTGTTTTAAGATTCTCATACTGTACATATTGTGGTATGGCATCATATGAAGGTAGACTGTGATCAAATATATCAAATAAGCAATGAACAAAATATAACAAAAAATTAGAGATATATACTAAGAAGTCAAAATAGGAGATCAAATAAAAATATAGAAATTAGGTAGTTTCTACAAAAGTACTCAGAAAAAGAAGGAAAAGAAAATAGAACAGATAAGAGAGATAGAAAACAAAAAGCAAGAATATAGACTTAAATCCAATTATTTCAATAATGATATTAAATATACATAATTAAAATACCTCATTTGAAAGGCATATACTTTTGAGGGACTGTTTTAGAGGAAATCCCAGGGTTGGCTAGGGGCTTTGTTTCAAGCACAGGATTTTTCCCACCTCTGATTGGCTAGGGCTTTGTTTCCAGTGCAGGACTTTTACCAACTCTGGCCAGCTAGGGGCTTTGTTTCCAGCTTTTCTGCCTCTGGCCCTTCTGGGCTTTGCTCAACGGCAGAGACTTTTCCCACCTCTGGCCCTTGGAGGTGGAGGCTCAGTGACTCTGCTTTAAAATAGTAACCAGTCCTGTAAAGGGTTCAAAGATCAATTGATCCAGAGAAGGTTTGAAAAACACCTCTCACTGCACGAGAACAAGAATAGGGAGGGAATATCTCAGGGGTAAAAGCTCCAGCTGCAGAAGCCTGCAGCAGCACTCCCTTCGGGTCCCCTTCAGGTCCCCTTCCACAGTGTGAAAGCTATTATTTCACTCTGCCTCATAAACTGCACTACCACACAGTCTTTCGGTCCATGA
The DNA here is from genome assembly GCF_009761245.1 of Sapajus apella. Lineage (NCBI taxonomy): Eukaryota > Metazoa > Chordata > Mammalia > Primates > Cebidae > Sapajus > Sapajus apella. The sequence continues at coordinate 27,984,522 of NW_022436964.1, read as the reverse complement.
GTCCTATTTGAGCTGTAACACTCATCACGACACCAAAGCTCCCTTCCCCATTCTTCAGGGTTAGAGAGGCCAAGAACCTAAATTCCAGAGAATCCGATTGCAGTTGATCTGGTTACACTTTGATAATGAATATAAATGGAGGACCAGCTCTATACTCTGTAACAGAAAGCCACATTAAATATAAAATCACAAGTAGATTTAAAATTTAAAATATAAAGAAGGATTTGCCATGCAAAGATGGTTATATTCATATCAGGGAAAGTAAATTACAGAGCAAATAATATTATGAAAAATAAAAAGTAAATATTGATATGAGGGATAATTTAAGGAGGCATATATATCCAAAATTAGTATACACATAATAACAGAACTTTAAAATCAATGAAGGAAGATTGATATAATTGCAAAGAGAAATAGACAATTTTCAAAACACATTAAGATATTCTGAAAATCTTTTCTCAATCATTGATAGAAAGAAAATTAGTAAGGATATAGAAGACTTGAATGATAGCCTCAATAAACTTTATGCAATTATATATATACATATGATATGATATATATATATATATATATATATCACTCAATCCCAAAACCAATAATAGCAAAAAGTGAGTCTCAATAAATATAGAATGATTAAAATTATATAAATTCGATTTTTCTAAATTAATTAAATAAATAACAGAAAAATACCTGGAAAATTTCCAAATATAAGAAAACTAAATAACACATTTATAAGTAACATATGGGTCAGGGATAAATTACAATAAAAATAAGTAAGTAATTTCACCCAAAAACACAATATATCAAAGCCCATGTAATGTTACTAAGAAAATTGTTAGAGGAAAATTTGTAAAAATAAGCCCTATGTTAGAAATAAATTAAGGTTTCAAACAATGACCTCAGTTTCTACCTTGAGAAATTAAATCAAGTAAAAACAAATGAAACAGAATGTAAGCAGAAAAAAAGAAAAAGAAAAAAGGCATAGAAAGTGAAGAAGGAGATAATAAAAATAGACAAAACTGGTAATGTCAAAAACTAATTCTTTCACAAGATTAACTGAATTGGTAGTCTAAAAAAGGAGACAAAATATAAATCAGAACATCAGGAGTTAGACAGGTATATTCACGTCAGTATCTACATATTTTACAATCATAATAATTGAATATTATGCAAACTTTATGCCAAAAAATGACATCTTGCATAATTTCCCTGAAAAACACAAAATGACAAAGCTCACTGAAGAAGAAATCAGTATTTCTCAATAATACTGGATACATTGACAGCAGGCTGTCAATGTAGGCTGCCTCTGTGGGAGGGACAGAAAGTCTGCCAGCACTAGCTTCAGCAATGAATAGGGGAGTAGAGATTATTTAACATTATGGGAAATAAAATAATGAGGAAGTAAATTTACTGGCATAAATATTATTTATGCCATATTCCACTGTTCTTTTACATACAATGTCTAGTTTTCAATAATAATAATATAGCAAACTTCTGGTTTCAGTTTCAACATGTCAAGTTTGGAAATTATCACTCCTGTCCTTACTAAAAGAAAGAGCTGAACAGATTAAAAATAAAAGATTCTCCTTCGACATATCAGAAAACTTTGTTCACTGGGAAAACCACTGCCTTCAAGTTGGGAGAAACAAGTGAATACAGAGTCACAGGTGAGATCTGCTTACTTGGAGCGGAAGCTGCTGGAGCCAGTAACTGGTAGTAACACTGAGGTGATAATTTTGGCAAGCTTGCTATAGACAAAGAAAGAATGAAATAGCAACAGAGAAAATTTTCTGGTAGTTTTAGGTATGAGCAAGTCTGTATCTTTGCATGGATTGTATCTCTAGAAGCCTCATTTGGTTCACATGGTGAAAAGCCAAGAAAGATACCCTAATAGCTCTGGTGTAGGAAGGAAAAGATTTAACAGTTGTGGAATACCCTCAAGGCCTGCTTCATACAAAGAACTACTCTTTAGGGGAAAAGACTGTTCCCAAGCCTTATTCCACCAGCGTAAGGGGTGTTTCTCTCATTCTAGCTCACACTCAACTACCTATCTTATCTGTGTGGGTGAGGAGCTAAAAAACACTTATGAAACAGCCTTGAGACATAGGACCATGGAAAGATTAAAATGTAACTAAATGATTACAGATTACTTCCCTGTTTCCATACCTTATCACCAAACCAACATGACTCCATGATAACACAGTTAATTAAAAATAAAAGAGCTGTAAAACAGTTACTTGAAGAAGATTATGTAGGAAAGCTTAGTCAAGAGGAAAGATAAAAACAATGAAACAATTAATTGGAACCCTCAGCCACCAACAACTATAGAAAATATGTTTTAAAAAGCAGCCCAAATTTTAGTCATATTTAGATAAAAACATCACACTATAGACCTATTTAACTTCAGTTTTGATTTCTTAATACATCAAGTATAGCTTTCAACAGCAGCAGCAACAAATTATAAGCCATTTTTAAAGGCAATTAAAATTATACTCATATGCCAGCAATAGTAGAATTAACATGAATATCATTATATATTATATGTTAAAAGCTCTATAAAATATAACATGCAAGAATAGATGGGTTATCTAATCAAATAGATTAAAACTCAAAAACAAAATCAAAAGAGAATACTGCAAATTAAAAAAAAAAGCTACTTAGAAATGAAGAATGCTTAGATATCAGTAAATAGAAATATTTCAAACTGAAATGCAAAGAGAGAAAGCAAAAATTAACACTTAACAGAACATCCCAAACCTGAGGTATAATATCAAAGCTGCAGCATACACACAATTGAAATCCTAAAAGAAAAAGAGAGACAAAATGGAAGAAGAAATACTAGAAAAAATAATGGCTAGGGATTTTCCAAAATTAAAGAAAGACATCAACAGATCTAGAAAGCTCGTAAAATGCCAAGCAATGATATGGACAGGAGACAGTGAAATACTGGGTAGAAGAGGGTGGTTCCCTGGCAAAGGTCCCACCCTCAAATCTGGAAAAAAAAAAAAACTGGCCTTAAATGGGGATGGCCATTCCTGTTTTCACACCCAGAAGTTACCTTTTGGCTTGCCATGCCCTGCTTTCTTGTACCCATAAAAACCCCAGACTTCAGGCTCCAGAAGAAGATGAGGAGACAATCAGAAGAGCAGAAGAGTGGCAGAACAGCGCTGCTGAGAGAAGAGAAGGAGCCTCTGAACACTGAGAGGAGTTCTGCTGGGGGCAGCTGGAGAGGAGATCTGCTGCTGGACAGCCAAATTCCAGGAGAAGATCATTTTCCCAATCCATCCCCCTTCCATCCTCCCATTCATCCTACTGACAGCTACCTCCACCACTCAATAAAACCCCGACATTCATCCCTCAAGTATGTATGTGACATGATTCTTTCTGGATGCTAGAAAAAGATCTGGGTACAAAGTGGGCACTGAGCTGGTTAACACTTAAGCCAACTGCAGACTTCAAAGCTAAAAGACTGTATTGTAACACGTGCCCACTTGGGCTTTGGGAGTCACAGGCACACACGCCTAGACACTACTGCGGGGCCGGAGCCCCAAAGTACTCATCCGGCTCCTGCACCGGCCTGTCTGTGTACTCCCCCTCTCATAAGGGGTTTGAGTAGGTGCCACAGACAAACAGGTGAGCCACACTCCTGTTGTATGTTCTGTGAGGGGTTCAGGAACTCTCCCATTTCAGCAGGATAAGAAAGAAACAAATCTACAACTAAGCATATGTAAAGGAAAATAAAATATCAGGACCTCTAAACTCCTTATGACAAAGGGAATATTAATCCTGGAAGCTGAGACACTATGAAGCCATTCTCTGTCCAGATGAATAACTGTTTCTTTGCAACTATGTGAAGTAACATTATACATCAATCAGACTCTCATGGAAAGGGAAAAAATCTTAGGAATTTCCTCAGGATTATTCTCACAAAATCACTCATAAGTAAATTATTTGCTTTTCTCAAAATGATCAAAATGTATATATGCTTCCATAAACCAAGGAAATGTCAATTGTAACTCTAGATCTGCAATCTAAATCTGGCTCCTAAAATGAAAATCTGTTTAATTCCACACTGATAATATTTATTATAACTCATCTTCCAAGGTTCAGAACAAAGGCAAGATGAGATCAATAACTGCTTCACCCACCCTGAGAAGTTTACACAATTGTTTCTTCCTCTACTCACTTTTTCTTCAGAAGTTCACCCTCTCTTTGTCAAGTGTAGATTTCCTGTGGATTAACTAAATTCTCACAAGAATGTAACCATTTGGCTCATTATGGAAGCTGAATAGATGACAATAAAAGGGAATTTTGGGGGTGCAAACCTTTCTATATGCTATTGTGGTCGTGCAAACACTAAAAGAGAAACTTTGTCAAAACCTACGTAATTTACAAAACATGGAGAAAATTTAATGTATGCAAACAAAAAATATTTAGGATCTTAGGAGATCTCATGATAAAATGTGAAATGCTATAAAGCAATTGATATTACAAATGCATAAAAAAACCTCATGTATGTGAGTGTGGTATGAAATTTGCTAAATAACTTTAAAAATGCTTGGAATATGCAAGACTAAATGTGAAAGAAACTGCCTAAGTATTGTCTTCTGGATGATAATCTTTCTGGCACATTATGACATTAGCTAAGGCTATACAACTGTTGAAATTACACCAGCGACGCAAATAGGCTAGAACTGTCTACATAGTAATGGATTCGAACTGAAGCTATCAGTATGACCTAATTCCTACTTTAATATGATGGTTCTATCTAGATATCCATCTAGCTAGTATACACACATGTATTTCCCTTCTCTGAGAGCTGAGATACTCTAGAATCAATAATACCTCAGAAACAACAAACAATAATACAACAAACAACAATTATGTCTTGGTTCATATTATCTTTCTCCTGTACAAGGAAACATAATTCTTTGGAGAAGTGGCTAATTCTAATAGTGGTCAAGAAATCTGGAAGGTGACTCTGAAGAATCTTATAGTGTCAGAAAGTAATAAAGTACTCAACCACCGCCATCACCACCACCAACAGCAAAACCCAAAAGGATTGAACTAGTGAAGGGAGAAACTAAAAGGGATTCTCGAACCAATTGAAAGAGCTCCAAATGACAAAACTGTAATATTTTAAACCACAGAGTCACTTTATACAATTGGACATTAACCCAAACATTAAAAAAAAAAAAATTGGCTCCGTACTGATACATTTAGATCATTGAACAAATCAATAGGGGATAAAAACTTACCTCCCTTGCAGAGCATTCCAAATAATTTAAGTAGGTACTCCACCATTAAAGAGTTGAATCTCTCTTTTTAGGTGTGGACTTAAATGGACAAATCCTTAAGACAGGTGTGGACTGCACACAGAAAATTTCTTTCAGATAGTTTATTTTAGGTAGTATAAAAATGGGAATGAGGAGTGGCTCTGTCATGGAGAAACCTGACAAACACCCCAGCTAGGTGATGAAGATCAAATAAATTATAAGTCATATTAGTAGTATCATGTGTTGAAAAAGGCCTTTTACTATTAAATCACCCTTCTTGCAGAAACTCATACCTTCAGTCTAATTATAAGAAAAATATCAGACAAATTCCAGTTGAGGGACTTTCTACAAAATACCTGACCAACATTTCTTAGAATTTGCAAGGTCGCTTGCAAAATAAGAAATGTCTAGGAAACTCTTATAACCTGGAGAAGCCTAAAGAGATGTAGCAAATAAATTGAATGTGATAGTTACAGGGACTACAAGGACAGAAAAAGAACATCAGGTAAAAACAGTGGAATTATGGGTAAAATATCAATTTAATTCATAATAACATGTTAATATTTGTACATTAATTTTAACAAATGTAACATACTATCCTAAGATTTTAATAAGGGAAATTGCACATAGAGTATATAAGAATGTTCTGAACTATCTTTGCAGTTTATCTGTAAATTTAACTCTGTTCCAAATTAAAATTTTCTAAAAATTTAAGGTTAAAGTGCAGATTTTTTCAGATGTAAGCAAAGATAACTTATTGCCAGTATACCTGCAGCACGTGAGATTTTAAGCAAATCTGTGAAGGTTTATTGTAGGTGTGTTTTTAGAATATTTGAAATCAAGAGCAAAAAGATCATTGTATATAAAAACATTGTTAATGTGTATTAACACAGCTTAATAAAGTTTTTTTTTTATATTTTAAATTCTGTAAATTGAAGTAAAATGTACTTATGCACCACCATTACAATACTATATTATTTTATATTTGGTCTATACATTTATCTTTATAAGAGAGGTTTATACTCAAATACACTTTTGTGTTGCTTTTCAGCATCTTTTCATTTCAGAATCTCATTTTAGAATTTTTAGTAAAGTAAGCCTACTGGTGATGAACTCCCTCAACTTTTGTTTAAATGCTAAGTCCTTTTCTCTTCTCATTTTAAAAGGATAATTTTGGCAAATTTGGTATTATTGGTTGGATGGGTGTTTTTTGTTGTTGTTTGGTTGATTTTGTTGTTATACTTTAAATATAAATCCCACTTTCTTCTGGCCTCCAAGATAGCTGCTGAAAAATCTGCTGATACTCTTAGCATCTTTCCCTTGTATGTGATGCATCCCTTTAATCTTGCTTCTTTTTAAATTATCTGTCTTTTGCTTTTGACAATTTTATTGCAAAGTATCTTTGTGTTTTAAGATACATATAAGCTGACAGCGAGGGATGGATAAAAATATTTCATTCAAACAGTAACCAAAAGAGAACAGGGTGAACCTATTTACATAAAACAGAGTAGACTTTAGATTAAAAAACTCACAAAATACAAAAAATGATACTATAACAATAAAATATCACCAGGAAAATATAACAATTACAGGTATGTAGATAGCAAGCACTGGAGAAGCTAAATATATAAAGAGAATATTGACAACTCAAATGAGAAATGACAACTAAAATAATAGTAGATTTTAATAGCCCACTTTCAATAATAGATAAAATAGTCAAATAGAAGATCAACAAGGGAACAGAGGTCTTGAAGAATGCTATAAAGTAAATGGACTTAACAGAATAAACAAAGTATTTCACCCCAGTATTGCAGAATACTTATTTTTTCTCAAGCACACATAGGACATTCTCAAGGATGGACCACATGTTAAGTCACCAAACAAACAAACAAAAAAGTCTTAACAAATTTCATAATATAAAAATTCTACACAGCATTATTTTAAACTAAGATTAACAGGGGACCAAGTGTGGTGGCATGTACCTATAGTTTCAACTACTTGAGAGACTGAAATATGAGATATCAGGAGTTCCAGGCTTCAGTGTACTATAACTACATCTGTAAATAGGCACTCAACTTCAGTCTGGGCAAAACAGTGAGGCCCCCATCTCTAAAAATTATATGAAATAAAAAGAAACTAAAAATCAATTGCAAAAGGATAGCTGGACATTTCAAAAGTATATGAAAATTAAACAATTTGCTCTTGAACAATGAAATAGCCCAAGAAGAAATTGAAGGAAAAATTAGAAAATCTATGTGTCAAACTGAAAAGAAAGCACAATATAGCAAAACTTATGGAAAACAGAAAAAAACACTACTAAGAGAGAAATTTGTAGCAATAAATATCTACATTAAATAAAAAAAAAACTCAAATAATCAACCTAACACCATACCATTAATAACTAGCAAAAGAGAAACAAACTTAACCCTAAGTTAGCCGAGGAGAAAAATAATTTTAAAAAAAAGAACAGACATACAGAAACATAATAAAGAAAAGCTATATAAAAATTATTGAAACTGAGAATTGATTTTTTAAAAGATCAACAAAAGTGACAAGCTTTTAGTAAAGCTAAGAAAAATTGAGAAAACACTTAAATAAATTAAAACAGAAATTAAAGAGGAGATATTGCAGCAGAAAATGGAAACATTATTTTAAAAAAAGGATTATGAGGCCGGCAGTGGTGGCTCACACCTGCAATCCAAGCACTTTGGGAGGCCGAGGCAGGCAGATCATGAGGTCAGGAGTTAGAGACTAGCCTGACCAACACGGTGAAACTCCCTCTTTAACTAAGAATACAAAAATTAGCCGGGTGTGGTGGCACTCACCTGTAATCCCAGCTACTCAGGAGGCCTCTCAGGAAGCTGAGGCAGGAGAATCACTTGAGCCCAGGAGGTACAGGTTGCAGTGAGCCCAGATTGCAACACTACACTACAGTCAGGGCAACAGAGTGAAATTCCATCAAAAAGAAAAAAAAAGGGATTATGAAAGTACTGTAAGAAATTATACACCAACAAACTAAATAACCTAGAATAAGTAAATTAGTTTCTAGAAACTTGCAAGACTGAATCATAAAGAAATAGAATATCTGAACAGACCTCTACTAAGTAAAGACATTTAATTAGTAATTAAAAATATTCCAACAATGAAAACTGCATGACCAGGTGGCTTCATTGGTGAATTCTACCAAACATTTACAGAAGAATTAACACTAATGTTATTTAAGCTTTTCCTAAAACTGAATCAGAAGGAACTTTTTAAATATTTATTTAATGATGTCAGCATTATCCTGATACAAAAGCCAGATAAGAAAAAAAAGTAAAAAAAATTATTCAAAAAAACCCATAATTGTCTCTGATGAATACTGGTGTTAAAATACTCAACAAAATACTAGTAAACCAAGTTTAATAGTACATTTAAAAAGATAATTCATCAGAACCACTATTTCTAGTATGCTCAATGGTGAATAACTAAAAGTTTTGTTATTTTTCATAAATAACATGGAAAGGGTGCCCACTCTCACCACTTCCATTCAACATATTAATTGAAGTCCTAGCCAGGGCAATTGGGCAAGAAAAAATGTCATTCAAATCAAAAATAAAAGAAGTTAAATTATATCTGCTTGTGGGACGCATTGTGCTACATGTAGAAAATCCTGTGGATTACACACACACACACACACACACACACACACACACACACACACACACACGGGTCAAATTAATAAATTTAATAAACTTGCAGGATACAAAGTCAACATATAAAAATCAGTTGTGTTTACATGTGCTAATAATGACCTTTAGAATTTAAAAAATTCCATTTACAATAGGATATAAATAATAAAATACTTAGAAATGAATTTAAGAAAGGAGGTTAAAGTCTTATGAATTGAAAAATACAAAGCATTGCTGACAGAAATTAAGGAAGAGACAAATAAATAAAAGTATATCCCATGTTCATGGACTAAAATACTTTATATTGTTAAAATACTACCCAAAGCAATCTACAGATTCAATGTTATCTCTATCAAAACTCAATTGTAATTTTTTATAAAAATAGAAACAAACTTCTAAACTTTTTGTAAAACATAATTTACCACAAAGAGCAAGGTAATCTATAGAAAGAACAAAGAGAAAGTTATCACAACCCGATTTCACGCCATATTTCAAAGCTACAGTAATCAAAACAATATGATACAAGCATAAAGAAAGATGTATAGACCAATAGAAGAAAATAGAGGGCAGGGATCAAATAATACACATAGAATCAACTGATCTTTAACAACTGTGCCAAGAATATGCAATGGAGAAAAGATAATATGTTCATATTTTCAGCAGTTGGTGTTGCAATAACTGGATTTCTACATGCAAAGGAATGGATTGGAACCTTTTTTTTTTTTTTGACACCATACACAAAAATCAACTAAATATAAATTAAAGACTTAAATGTAAAAGCTGAAACTATAAAACTATTGGAAGAAAACTCAGGGGAAAATCTACTTGATATTGACCATGGCTTTGATTTAGAGAATATACCAAAAGCACAGAAAACAAAAGCAGAAATAGACTCCAGTATTTTATCAAACTAAAAAGCTCTGCAAACAAAGGAAATAATTAAAATACTGAGAAGACAATATATGGAATGTGAGAAAATATTTTCAAACCTGACATGATAAATGGTTAGTATCGAAAATAAATAATATATAAGAAACTCCCATAACTCAGACAGAAAAAAAGTAAATAGATTGATTAAAAAATGGGCAAAAGACATAGACATTTCTCCAAAGAAAACATATAAATGGCTTACAGGTATATGAAAAGTTACTCACCATTATTAATAATTGGGGAAATGCAAATGAAACCACTATATGATATAATCTGATACCTATTATAAGATATGCCATTACAAAACAGGTGGACAATAAGTGTTAGTGAAGATCGGAGACATTGGGACTTCTGTGCACGGTATGAACATTCCTTAAATAATTAAAAATGAAACTACCATATAATCCAACAATCCTACTTCTGGGTATTTATGTAAAATAAATGAATTAGGTATCCCAACGATAATTTGGACTCCCTCATTCATTGCATAATTATTCATAATAGTCAAGTTATAGAAACAACCTAATGCCCATTGATGGATGAATGAATCGATAAAATATAGTGTATGCCTACAATAAAAATGCTATTCAGTTTTTGAAAAACAAACAAACAAACAAACAAACAAAAAAAAAAAAAACAAATTCTGTCATATGGTAGAAGTTAGGTAAACCTTAGTGACATTTTGCTAAGTAAAATGCTAAGCAGAAGTAAAATGTGAAATGCCACCAGAGGGCAGGAAGAGGGTATGAGAGAGTACTGGGGATGTGCTGTTCTATGGATATCAAGTTTCAGACATGCAAGATGAAAATTCCTTGACATCTGCTATACAACATTATGCATATAGTTAACAATGCTGTACTATTCATTTCTAATTTTGCTAGAGGGTAGATCTTATGTGTTTTTTAACAAAATTTTTAAAAAGTCAAAGATTAGTGAAAAAGGTATAACCTCCATTTATTTGTATTAAGCACAAGGCAGCTGGTAAGGCCATATTAATCACAGACAAACTAGAATTACAAAAATAGCTACAGACATAGAAAGGATAATTGCATGATAAAAGGAACAACCCATCAAGAATACTTAATAATACTAAATGCAAATATATTTAATAAACATTAAAACACATCAATATTCCCACCTAAAAGAAACCATTTTCTACCTCTATATTTTTAGTTATGCCTGATAGTAAAAATCATATAAATGACCCTATCAAGTTATTCTATAATTAAACATTGTTTCAATGTTAAACAATAATTAAATTTATCACATTACCATATCCTATTTTAAGCATATAAATTTATGAATTTTAAAAAATGCATATGATCTACATGATCATCACAGTAAATTTAACTTATATTAAGCATACCACTCAGTGATTACTGTTCTGAAAATGTTTTCATATTCAATCAATATTTTGCAACGACATGTGAATGTTTATAACTATTATATTAAAAATTGATATTTCTTTATGAATTTATTATACATTCAAGGTTATAGGCATATTCAATATAAAATGTAAGTACTCCTTTAGTTTACTTCTTGTTCTGTTCTATAGTTATCATTTGAAAAATACTGAAATGTCTCAAACAGACACATTACATCTTTTTAAGATAAGTGGTATTGAATTATATATATTCAGATTAAATATTTGATTACCTAATCTACTTTATATATATATATACATGTCAATTAATGCATAAAGGGGTAGGTAGGTAGATCTATTTGCTCTAGTTGCAGTAAATATATGTAGTTACTTGAAAAGCTACAGTGATTTTCTTTTTCTTGGCATTTTTATGCTCCTATAACCTGGAAACTTATTTTCTTCTAATTGTTTGGTGTAAAAGGAAACTAAATTTGTTTTAGTTTTTATTTCTGTATTCTAAGGAAGTGCATTGCACTCAAGTATATAATAATATTTAATTTTTTTGTCCCTTTACTTTGTAAATTACTCTACATTTTAAGAGTATTTTTCTGGGAGTATTTTGTTATTCTTTACATCCTCCAAACCTAGAACTGTTATCAAAATTAACGTATTAAAGGAATGTTAATGAATAAGTAAGAGTATACTCTGGCCACTTTTTCTTTCTGTAAATAGATTGGGCCTTATATTAGAGAACTTCTAAAATTACAATAAGTTTACTACTCTTTGATTTAAGAAAAATCTAAATAAGCTGATTTATATCCCAATTCCACAAATATATTTCTAGAGCACATCTAAAGTTTTAAAGCATAAAATGGTAACAATAATGAGTAACTGTCATGTGACAACGAAGTGAAAAGTTATACAAAATAATCTTGGAAATGAGAAACTTATAGGATGGAAAAAGATAAAAAATGACTCTTGGAACTAACACTGACAAATTTTGACATCGGAGGAAGTTTTTTTATGTTTTTGAAGAAAAGTGATTTTACCAAAATGGAATATGAAAATGCAGACATTGGAGAAATATTTAACTTTTTGCCACTAGTTTTACATATTGCACATTCACTAGCATAAAAATAATTATTTGTTTCTAAGAAAGATTCATTTTACATAGAGATTCACAAGATTTAACCCTGTGTACTAAAGCTTAGGTGAGGAATAAACTCTATTAAATAGATTGAGCAGGCTCATTATTATTCTGTGTAGTAGCAATTGAGTGGAAAAGATGTCACATTTGTAGTGAGAGAAGCAAGAATTAAACCTGTAAACAGCCTAAATACAGTTAAGCATGAAATGAACAGGAAAAATAATGTCTTTTTAACATTATTTTTTCTTCAGCTGCAGAAATTTAGGTTGAGTTTACTGTATGTGCTCGTTACATCAATAAAAGCTATGAGAAAAGAAGATAAATTTGATATACGCAGATTTGTGGAAATTACAGATTTTCTTCCACCTTGCACTTCTACAGTTCATTAAGTTTGAATACTGAAGAAATCCCAGATTTAAATATAAACATCACTTCTGCATAGTCTTTCTAACTTATATCATGCATCACATTTAAAATGGTTTCAAATTAACTGTAATTGGTTTACTTAAACATAGCTGAGCATATGAGGCTGTAAGTTCTTTCTCAATTAGTTGATGAAACGTCTCTTCTCATTTCCCTGTATCATACAGTTGGATTACAATTAGACAACTTCTTAAACTTACATGTACAGTACATAATTAAAACATGAAAAAGAGAAATTCTGCTCTAATCATACCAATTAACTAGATGCTTAGGTTTTTTTGTAATTAAAGATGAAAAATATCTACAAGTAATGATGTTCATTTTAGTGGAAAATGTAGTCTATAAAATATATGAAAAAATGAACAAAATTTTCCTTGGACTCCATATCAAAGTAAATTTTACATGAGTATTTCTTATGCAAAAGGATATTGAATAAGTTCTCAGAAATACAATTTGCAGATTTTAGAAACAGATAATTTGAGCTTTCTTTCAAATTTTTTGTTTTCCTAAAGTACTAATTTGTCCACCTTTTAAACTAAATCTCGCCTTTGCAATGTTTAATTTTATCTATGGCAGTTGTGGTTAAAAAAGTATTAATAAGAACTTTGCTGTTTTAAAAATGCATATATCGTATTATAAAAATAAGCAATTATATAAAATGGCTGGTAAAACTGCAAACAGAAGTAATGCATTTCAAAATATAACAATAACATACTTCAAATTAGCCATTTTATATGAAAATAAAATAAAAGATAAACATTGAAATTTTTGTTCCTAGTTACCAACTCTAAACTTAAAGAAATATTATTTACAGTATATTTTCATTGCTTTTTTTACTTTTTGAAAATTTGTTAATTAATTGATGTTTCAAAAGTCTGTTAATTATATTTGCAAAATAATCCAAAAATAAATATCAAAATTTTGCCATTTAAGAAAATAAACAGATTATTTATACTCTTATAAATATTTGAAAAACAAAAATCTCTCAGGATGGTTGTGCTTAGTTTTAATTTCTGAATTTGCTTCTTCCATATGCTAAATTTAATTTCAATTATATTGACATAAATTGTATCGCACATGCCCTAGTCATCTAGTTCAATACTCTGAGTTACTGCATTATATTTTTTTCCATCATAGGAAACTATGCATTAGTGAATCAAAGCATTTCTTGATGAAGTTCTAATTTACTTTTCTATTTGGTAATTTTACCCTTGGTTGCAAAAGAAAGAGCAATCTTAAGTGTTATTTAGAATAATAAGTTACAGCAATTATGAATTCATTTTATCAAAATTACAATTCTTGAAATGAGTGTGCTGATATCCCATTTTTATCATTTCCATCACTGGTTTCTCAAATTTTTTGCTAAATGAATAATTTCCCTACTTACATTAATATCCCTAATTTTGCTCGCTGGAATATCAGGTTATTAAATGTCACCAATTCTCATATGCCTTGTACGCAAATTTAAATTGGAATGTGGAAAACATGTTTGCCAGCCTTTGACAAATATCCAGCATTGTATGAACGTTGTATTGTAATAGTTTGCAATTTGCTGGTAAAGTTTGTATTCAAGGTGAAGCACTGTCATAACCTCTTTGACCTTCTTCCCTTGAGTGGCAGAAGACCAGATCTTAGATGTGATAGTGGAGAGTCTATCAAAAGTAATTCCCATTTTGCTTTCTATTCATAGTTAGTTCTGTTATTGAAATATGGGGTGAAACATTTTACTCATAAGTGAGGCACACCTGTACTTGTAATCCATCAGATTCCTTAATTATAAATCTTAGGGTAAAATATGGCTGAATAAAATACAGTCATGCTTTCATATAAAATGTGATTGGCTAACTGCACCTCTAAATTGTAATCTAATAATGTTTATTCTATTAAGATACAGTATAAGTTTCAAAAAGCAGAATGCAGCACAATTTTCACCTTGGGTTGTCTTTTGTTGAAAGTACATGATAAGAGTTTTATGCATATACTCATAATGGAAATAACCTGGTTTTACAGTGAGCTGGTTAAAAAATTACTGTGCATCCTTATAATTAAATATAGTAAACTTATTTTAAAATATGAGTTAAATATAACAATTTTGATATGGAAAATAATATTATATGACACCATTAATATAAGAAGAAGATCATTTTTAAAGGATGAATACAAGGAACTTACACTGGACCTTTGAGGATAGAGACTTGGAATTGGTAAGGAAATAACTTTTTTTCTTTACAGTTTATGTATGGTTATTCTACTCTGAATTTCAAAGATGTGCATGTATAACTTTTGTTTACTAAGAAACTCAGTAAATTTTATCTGAACATTGTGTTCATAGAAATGCTTATTTTTATCTTTAAAATTGTCTAAATTTAAAACTCAGTATATGCCGTAATTTAAAAAGTACATAATTTCCACGATATTATCTCATTTCTATTTCTATTTGTCAGAAAAAACCTAATATTTTATACTGTAACACTGTTGCCAGCCAAATGACCAACAGAGAAGATGAAATATTTACATTTCAATTGATATATTGTTATTAAACATGCTAATTTAACTTCAGTTTACTGAAGTTGACTTTTGTTCTAAGAAAGTCTGCTTCTAGAAAAAATATTATAATCAGACATTTATTGTAAAAGCTCATATATGAGCTTTTACATATATAAAAGACATATGTAAAAGCACATATATATGCTTTTACATATCTATACAAACACACATATATTTTATCTTATTTTATTTCTATATGTGTATAGAGAATACATATTTTTTATTTTTAAATATGTATAGATATTTCTATATCCATATATAGAAATAAAATATATATATATTATTTCTATATGTATATAAAGAAATCATATTAGATAAATCTTAGTGGAACTGCGGATCTTTTCCCCTCTTTACAGTTTTCTCTATATACATGAAATGAGGCTTTTTTATATGAAAATAAAACATTATAGATGCTATTATATAAAAGGGAATTTTTGAAGTATTTAAAATGATATATTGATTTTATTAGGAACATTTTTAAAAATAGAAGGATATTTAAAGCAAAACTTAAAATTTAAAATGGCATTGTTTAAATTTTAATAATTTTTAATTGTCACATAATTTTTGCACACATTTATGGGGTACAGTGTGAACAGAATACTACTCAACGATAAAAAAATGATGAAAATCTCTCATTGGCAGGAATAGACTGCAGGATATCATATTAAGTGAAAGAAGCCAGGCAGAGAAAGATAAATACTGCATGTTCTCATGCATATGTGAAAGCTGGTAATAGAGAAAATAGTGTTTTCTCATAGTAATAGAGAAAATAGTGATAACCAGAGGCTGAGAAGAGAAAAAGGGAGGGAGGGATAAAGAGATATTGGTTAACAGATATAACATTACAGGTAGATAAAAGAGTGACTATAGTTAAGAATTTATTGTAGATTTTCAAATAGCTGAGAGAGAAGATTTTGAATGTTCCTAGCACAAATAAATTATAAATGATTGAGGTGATAAATTTTCTAGTTACCCTGATTTGATCATTACACATTGTACATATGTATCAAATTATCACATAAAATACGAATTTTTAATGATGGAATTTTGGTTACCTTGACACATCCTATGTTCAAAATTCCTCATATCAGAAAAAGTAGCCCTGAGCTCCTGTGGGAGTTTCTAGTGAAATGCCCTTGATTTAATGGTTTAATTTCAATATAAAATATTTTTTACTATTTCTATAAATCAAAAAACTTTGTTGAAGGACATTTTATTATCTATTCAGATCAAAGTAAACTGTTAAGCTACTTCCAAACATAACTTTTTTTTCTCTTTCTTTCTCTCTCTCTCTCTCTCTCTCTCTCTCTCTTTCTTTCTTTCCTCTCCTCTGTTTCTTTCTTTCTGATGGACTCTTGCTCTGTTGCCCAGGCTGGAGTGCAGTCGTGGGATATTGGCTCACTGCCACCTCTGCCTCCCAGGTTCAAATGATTCTCCCGCCTCAGCCTCCCCACCAGCCTCCCCTGTGGCTGAGACTTCAGGTGTTCACCATCACACCCAGCTAATTTTTCTGTATTTTTAGTAGAGACAGGGTTTCACCATGTTGGCCAGGCTCATCTCAAACTCTTGACATTAGGTAATCCGCCTGCCTTGGCCCCCCAAAGTGTTGGAATTATAGGCATGAGCCACAGCGCACAGTTGCAAACATAACTGAATCACTGAGCATTGTTGCATTGTTTTAGTATGGTCATGGTTATTACATGGCTGTTTTGGCTTATTGTATGACTAGCCACAGAATAACAAAATAAACTCTATTCTGTAAAAGATAAACTTTCTCTCAGCCTGTGTTCCATAAATGGTTTCTTTATAGATTAACGAATACTGAGAAACCTCTAAATGCCATTTGCTTTTGCATATATTCTGACAGTGCCACAATATATACTCCATCCTAAGTTATAATAACAAATGTCATTGGCAATTTCCTTCCAGTGTTTAATAATTTTTAAATAAACATTCTACATTTGATAATGATGGAAGATAATATGCAGTGTTTTCTTATTAATATATGAATTTAAATAAAATAATATTAGTAATTACAGATTGTAAAAAAGTAGAGACATAGAAATATTTTACATCTTTTAAGTAACTTCATTTCTAAGCAAAGTAATTTAATCACAGTAAGTATGCAGCTGCTGCTGCTGAATGGAATTTAGAAATAAATAATTCAATTAAATTCCTTATGCATATAAAATCCTTGAGAAGAATCAATAAAGAACATGTATACAACTGATTATAAAATCAATGAAAACAAAATTGAGCCCAGGAAACTATGGTATGCAATCTGCTAGTTAAAATGTTTCTCTTAGCTCTTAGACTTGATAGCAGGCAAATAGCAACCAGAGGTAAGGAAGATCATCTCCAATTTCACACAATCCAAGAGAGAACACATTTTTATTGAATATTGGCATCTAATGTAGTACGAGAGATTAGAAATAAGAGTGTGTGGCAACACTGCTCATTGCTTTTACACAATGCACCAAAATGTTATTTGTTTTTTAAAAGTTCTGACATTTGATAGGTAAAATATGTATACACAGATATTCCCTGACAATATTTTATCTTCTACTTCAGAATAAATTGAGGGAATAAAAAGAAAATACAATCTCCTGTAATTCAATAAGAGTATCAGTAATAATAATATTTAAAATTAAGTATTTCAGTCTCTGTATAAATCTAGGAGTTAATCTTATATTCAATCCAGGATCTCTTCTAAGTGCTGAGCATATATTAAATACACTTGACTTTAACAAGCTCAAGGTGATTCTAGGAATTGTCATCACTTTTATTACTCCCCTCTTAGACTTTAGTTTCATTATGTTAAAAAAATTAAATATAAGGAAACGAAGCCTTAAGGAGTTAAAATGTTTTCAAAGAGAACCATAAGTTACAATAATAATTTGTATAAAGTCAGTGTTTACCAGATTTTGTAAAGCACAACTGTTTGGTTTTGACTTGGATGATTGTATTTTGGTGTTATTCATGAAGTCAAAGCAATGGGGAAGAAGCAGGTGATGGGGCTACAGATGATAAACACTATTTTATGTATTTGCATGCGACATCCAATAACAGGTGACCACTATGGAGGGAGATAGAAGATTGGAGGCTCAGAGTGAGATAATGAAGAGCCTAAGGAGTTATAAAGAAATATGTGATAAGTGAAGATATACAACTGCATTCTATTGGCAGAAAGATAAATCTAAAAAATAACTGAGATAACTGAGTAATAGTGATGTTTAAAAATAACTGAGATAACTGAGTGACAGTGATATTTAAGGGGTAGGGAGAGGGAGCAATTCCAAACAGAGATAAAACATGCAAGAAATATAAAATAAGAAAACGGTTTAACTAAATCTAAGGAATATTTTTTCTCAAGATTAGCTTGGTAAGCAGTAGCAAATGCTGATCAAAGGTCAAAATAAGAAATGTTAAATATTATGTGCACTTTTTCTTTTTTCTAGCTTTTCTTTTATCACTATTATTTCTAACTGACATATAATAATTGCAAATAATTGTGTAGTGTGATATTTTGACACATGCACAGAATGCGTAATGATTGAATCAGAGTAATTAGTATATCTATCATTTCCAACATTTATTGTTTCTTTCTATTGGGAACATTCAAAACCCACTCTTCTAGAATTTGAGAATACACAATAAATTGATATTTTTAGTCACCCAGTGCTATAAGACAAAATAATTTTATTCCATCTATCTAGCTATATATTTTTGTACCTATTAACCAAAATTTGGCTACCCATCCTCCCTAACCCTTCCTGACATTTAGAAACTACTATTCTTTTGTACTTTCATGCAATCAACTATTTTAGTTTCTACATATTAGTTAGAACATTTGGTATTTATCTTTCTGTGACTGGGTTATTTCACTTAACAATGTTTTCCAAATTCATCCATGTTACTGCAGATGACAGAATTTTGTGTTTTTAAATAGATAAATAGTATTTCATTATGCATATGTATCATATTTTCTTTATTCCTCTACTAGTGAACACAGGTTGATTCCATATCTTGCCTATTCTGAAGAGTGCTACAATAAACATGGGAGCATAGATAGGTCTTCAACATCCTAAATTTCTTTCCTTTGTATATATACCCAGAAGTGTGAGATGGTTGTTATATATTCAGGTTTATGATGAATCCCTATACTATTTTTCATAGTGATTGTACTAATGTACATTTCTGCTAATGGTGTATGAGTTTCCCTTCCTCTACATTCTTGCAAACATTTATTATTTTTTATTTTTCTGAGGATAGTAATTCTAACAGGTGTGGGATCATACCTCATTTTTAATATATTCATACACTGTTGGCCATTTAATGTCTTATTTTGAGAACTGTCTATTCAGCTCATTTGTCCATTTTATAATCTGATTTTTTTCTTTCTGCCATATTGTGTGTTTCATGTATATTTTACTTATCTAGATATCAATCCCTTGTTAAGTGAATATTTGGCAAATATTTTCCACCATTTTGCAGGTTGTCTCTTCACTCTGTTGATTGTTTCCTTTGATATGCAAAAAAATTTTACTTTCATATAAACACATTTGCCTATTTTTGCCTTTGTTGTCTGTGATTTTGAGGTAACCTCCATAAAATCTTTCCCCAGACCAAAGTTCTAAAACATTCTTTCCGGTTTTTTTTCTACTAATTTTATAGTTGCAGGTCTTACATTTAAATACTTAATCTACTTTCAGTTGATTATTGTATGTGGTAAGAGGTAAGGAACTAGTTTTATTTTTCTATTTATAGATATCTAGTTTTCCCAGCACCATAAACTGAAAAAAACTGTTCTTTTACCTGTGAATGTTCTTGAAGTCATAGTCAAAAATCAATTGACTGTAAATACACAAATCTGTCTCTGTGTTGTCCATCTGTTCCAGTGGTTTATGGATCTGTTTTTATGTGAATACCATACTGTTTGGGTTAGTATAGCTTTGTAGTACATTTTGAAGTGTGACAGTGTGATTCCTCTAGCTTTGTTCATTATGCTCAGTATTTCTCTGGCTATTTCAGGTCTTCTTTGGTTCCATACAGATTTTAGAATTTTTTTTTCTATTTCTATGAAGAATATGTTATGTTGATAAAGATTTAATTGAATCTATAGATTACTTTTGGTAGCATGGTCATTTTCACCACTTTATTTCTTTTTCTGCTTGCTTGTTATGGATGTATAGAACTGCTACTGATTTTTTATGTTATTATTGTGTTCTTCAACTTTACTAAAATTGTTTATCAGTTTTGAAACTTTTTAATGGAACTTTCAGTTTCCTATATGTAAAGAGGTGTCACATATGTACAAGGACAATTTGACTGCTTCCCTTCCCATTTGAATTCCCTTTATTTCTTTCTCCTCCCTTATTGCTCTATCTAGGACTTCCAGTACTATACTGAATAACAATGGTAAAAGTTGATATATTTGATATTAATACTTCTTTAATGTTAGAAGAATTCAGTATTGAAGCCACCAGGTCCTGGACTTTCTTTAAGGATGCTTTCAGTTACAGGGTCAATATCAGTGTCAAGGAATTTGGGGTGCTTCTATTCTAATTTTTGTCTACTATGGGAGGACTTAGTCAAGGGAATTCCTCTTGGTGTCAGATCAGACATGGCTGATAAGCAGCTGCAGTGGAGTTGGGTTCCAGGTTCAGTTTCCTGAGGCTGTTATGGGGCTGGAGTTCTAGTCTCAGAGTCTCATGAACTTTTTGGCATGTCGGTTTTGGGGTGTAAGTTCACTCTGTATGGCAGGGTTAGATATAGGCTGCCCACAAAGCCAATATCTGTGACACTGAAATACTCTGAATCACCCCTAGCAGATTCATTAAGGGGTCCAGCTTGTAGCCTTGGTTCTTCCCTTACAGACAGGGCACACAGCATATAAGCACACAGCCCTGGACCAACTCTGGGGAAGAAGGAGTGCTGTTGCTGTTTTTAAAACAGGGAGCAGGGTATGATTGCAGTTCAGGAAACTGAGACAATAGGGTTCCGTAGCAACTCCAATCTCAGGTTTTGAGGCACCCTGCTGTAGTGAACCTAGACCCTGTTATGGTGGGATTTCACAATACCTCAGACTCTGAGGCCAGGTGCACTGACAGCAAGCACCCTCAAATGGCAAAGCACCACTGTTGTTTGAGTCCTGAGGTATTGGGAAAAGCAGCAAAGGAGAAAGGACTTACAGAGTGCCTACATAAATTGGTTATGAGTAACATATAAACAAGGAACAACAAACTACAGAAGGCCACAGGAAGCCCTCTCCATGCCTTATGTTCCAGTGCAGGGTTACCTAGGCTCTGTTACCATAAATATTGTGCTCAAGGACGTAAAACCCCTTATTGCACTATGAGGTAGCCAGTCTTGCAGGCTCCTTGTAAGGTCCGCATTCCACCAGCTGCACATAGATAATAAGTTAAAGATAATCACATGTTCTTGTTTTGTGAAACTCCGGAAACTTCCACTGTTATCAGTCTTTACTGATACACCAGTTCCAGCTCACTGATTCACCTCACCCTCTCCCTATCATCACTCCACCCCTACCCTATAGATAAAAATGATTGTAACCAATAAATAGTGTGGATGATCAGAGCTTGGGGCCTTCACTGTCTCCTCCAGTAATGAGTGATGGCCCCCTGGTCCCACTTTCTCTTAATCTGTTTTTTTTTTTTTCTCATTCCTTTGTCACCACTGAACATGCGGTACCCACAGGTGATGTATGGCTGGTTCCCTACACTGAGGGAGCAGGGAACAGCACAAAGATTATTCTTACCATCCCTCCACCCTTTCACTCCTCCTCCAATATCCCAGTGCAGCACAGTGGTCTGTGCACGAAAGAGGTACCCACAGAGGGAGGATACAGTGTTGGCTCTTTCTTTTGAGGAGCACAGCTATATAGATTCTAGACAGCTTTTGTACCTGGATTTAGTGCCTTCTAGGAATACAGGGGAATCCCATGTTAAGATCTATAGTTGTATAGGGTATTGATGGAGGATAGTGGGACCATTTTGCTTATCATTTTACTATAGGGAGAAATTTCTCCTGGTTCCCAGCTAATCCCATTTGGAAGATGGAGTGCTGGATCACAGATGGGAGATGGTGTGTTGGAGGATCAGCAGTTTTTTTCATTATGTGGCTATTCTGAGTTTCAGGACTCACCAGGGTGTTTTATAATTTCTTTGATGAACTCCAGCATTCACTATCAGTCACTTTTATTAAGATGTAGTTGTTTATTTATTGTTTTGGTTATCTTTGTGAAGGAGACTAGTGCTAGGGATTTCTAGTCAGCTATCTTGCTGATATCACTCACTATTACATGTATCAAACAATGAACATACAGTTGATTTCACAAAAAAAAGTTATATACTTTTTAAGCATTATAAGTGCAACAGCATTACAGTTTTTCTATTGTCTAATGGTGTCTAATGAAAGAGGAACTGGAAGAATTTCACCTAATTAGAATACATATTTTGAAAGGGCTTACCTAAAAATAATAAACATATAGAAAGAAAATTGGCTTGAGGGAAATATTAAATAGCTAGGAAGTCATATTTCAGAATAGGCAACATTAAAATATGAGAGACAAAGAACCTCAATTAACAAAAGTAATTAGATTGAGGTTTCAAATAAAAATGAAAATAAAAAGGTGCTACTGTACATATAAAATTTCCTATTGAGTTACTTTTTCTACAGGCAACTCTATGAGACATGTTCCAGGATGAGTAGCATTAAAATATCTCCAGGTGATTGTTAAAAAACTTTGTAAACAGGTTCTGATCCCAAAACAATATACAAATATATAGCAAACTATAATATAGTGGATTAGCATTGTGCTGGTCATATACTTTTTGCTAAGTTATGTCTTGAAGCTGTAATCTATTTTTCAAGCATACTTTGCCATGGAAACATATCAAATGGCAAAAGTATTTGATAATATATTAATTATTTTAAATAAAAACAAAACACTGGCAGTATTTTTACCAAAGCATCAAATAAATAGAATAATTTAACAATTTGGATTTCTAAGTTTTGCCTTATTTGCATGGCAAAGGTAAAGTAGATAGATAGCTAAAAAGATTAAATTATCTCTTTACATTGAAATATACAACTAGAATGTATAAACAACTTTGAAGCAACATTTTAAAACATTGATTGATGAGTTCACCAAGAGAATCCAGTTATAGCATTTATAAACATAATTTGTCTACAGAGGATTTACTTCAGTGTAAATCTACTGTGGGAAATGTAAATCAACATAATGTTTTGGTAATCAGCTATATTTGACAGTAAACAATTTGCAAAATGCCAAAATCTACTCTGTAAAATTGGTAATGATAGGTTTATTTAAAGACGTTATATAGAGCTATGTATAATAGATTGAGCAAAAAAAATACTTTCTTTTCAAATAAAACTGTTATAAATTACTTAAACTTTATATATTACAAAGGAGTTCTCTATTTTAAAATATTTAAACATAATAAATTTCAATATATGCAGATAAGTTGTTTAAAATTGCTCAAGGATAAAATAAAGGAAATTAACAATAAAAGAATGGAGAAAGAAATTTAAAATCTTTAATTTTAACTTTATTTTTTTCAGCTTCAAGTAGCAGAATTCTCAGACCAATTAGTTATATAGAAGCAAATAAAGAGAAAAAGATCTTTACATTTTTGCATATGCAAGGTATCCACTGTGCAAATTCTCAACTCCAGATTACTGTAACTTCAAGTTTGAATTTATCTCAATTCTCAAAAGTGAACCCTCACATGTCTATGTTTTCAGGACATAATTACTTTAGACTTCGATAGTACAGCAAATATTTATCATATCCAAAATGCAAGACATTTCATTTGTAATCTTATCATCAATATCTTGACCTTCACTTTGTTAAGAACAGAAAAATAAAGGTTTTCAACTCTATTAATTCTTTAATTCTTCTATTCCTTTTCCCTCTCTTATCTACAATATCCACTAATGATCATCGTAGCCATATTGTTTTCTGGTATTCATACATCCATGTGGCTGAAACATTTGTTTTTAACCTTTCTGTATGAATGCACAGGTTTGTAATTTGAAATATTTAATTTGCTAAATTTTTGTTAAAACATATCTCTCTAAGACAAGGGATGTAGCAGCCTAAGTCTTATAGGTAGGAGATACATAAGTATAGTAAACTATGTAAGTATGATACTCATATACCCTTTCATGTGTATGAGGACAAATGTCAGATGATAGCATCTGCATGATCCTTTTCTTGATGTTTCTCTGGCTGCCAAAGTCCACCATGCTTGCCTGACAGGTAGCCTAAAGAGCTCAGAATTAATGATCTTTATTTCTCAGTGACTTATAGAAACTGAAGAATAAATATACCAGCTTCTGCATCACTCAGGTAAGGTAACGGTAGGCCAAATTTATGCATATTACTGTGAATTATCCAGTGGATTAAGTTCTAATTGCTCATGAGATAACTTGCTCTACTGGCTTTTCCCCTTGTTGCCTTGTCTTTGCACTTCCTTATAGTCATTTCTTGGATAAACTTTTATGATAAATGAAAGAATTCTCAGCTGAGAATCTGTTTCCGGGGAACCTTAAAGAGATATTTGCAGACCGAATTCATTTTTCTCATGGATAAGATGAAAAACAATAGATATTGTTGCAAATAAAAAATATAATTTAGGGCAAAATAAGAATTTATTTAAATAAATTGAAAAAAAAAGCCCAGCAGAAGATCCTCTATGAAAGGAATTTGAATTACAACATCTAATAGTGTGCAAAATATTGTAAATATGAGGAAGTGGCTGATGCAGGAGATATACTTGTTTTAATCTGCAGCTACCTATCCCATTGGAATGTTTGGAAAATTTCATGTAACTTGCTACATTTCCATATCAAATATCTTCCTTAAATCTCTTTGTTTGGATGCCTTGGGGTTTTCTCCAAAGATTTACGAATTCATTTCCTCACACTCAATGACAAACTGAATGTGCAATAGAGTTAACGCCCTTGGGAATTCTCTCAATTAAAGAGTGTCAGTTTTCAGTGGACAAATGATTCAATCCTCTAATCGATGGGGGAATAATACTAGAGGCCTCCTTAGTGGGTTAACAGCAGGAGTGGACCCTTGTGGCTCACAATTGTTAGCTAACCTATTAATTCTTTCTCTTTTTACATCTTACCTTCCCATTTCCTTACTCATGTTTCCTGGGATTACCACTCAGATAAACTACTGGAGCACACAACATTGATGTAGTTTGCTCTAATTTGAAGAATGCTTTAATTTGAAGAAAGCAAAAATTAAAACAATGGAAAGTCTCCCCTGCTCATGCCATCCTCCCCCAAAACATTGCTTATAAAGACTGCCTATAAAGAATGATACTAAAATGTCTAAACAGGGTAGAAATGGGCGAGAAAAATAGTGGAAATCAATACCATGTAAGTTGGAAATTGAGTAAAGAAACTTTAAAAAATGAAATAGTCCATGTATTTTTTTTACTTATTTCAATTTTTATGAATACATAACAGGTGTATATATTTATGAGGTACATATTTTGATATAGGCATACAATGTGAAATAATCAAATCAGCGTGAATGAGGTATCCCTCACTCAAGCATTCATTATTTATTTATTATAAATATTCCATTTCTACTTCCTCAATCATTCTAAAACACACAAATCATTGCTGACTGTAGTCACCCTATTGTGATATGAAGTGCTAGATCTTATTCATTCTAACTATATTTTCTACTTATTAACATTAACCATCCCACTTCTCATCCAATCCACTATTCTTTGCAGTCTCTGACATAATTATTCTATTCTCCATCTCCATGAGATCCATTATTTTAGTTTTCAGCTCCTACAAATAAGTGAGGACATGTGAGGTTTGCCTTTCGGTGCCTGGCATATTTCAGTTAACATCATGTCCTCCAGTTCTATCCATGTTGTTGCAAATAACAAGAACTCATTCTTTCTTATGGCTGAAGATGAAGAGCACTCAACTGCATATAGCCAACATATTTTCTTTACC
The DNA here is from genome assembly GCF_009761245.1 of Sapajus apella. Classification (NCBI taxonomy): domain Eukaryota; kingdom Metazoa; phylum Chordata; class Mammalia; order Primates; family Cebidae; genus Sapajus; species Sapajus apella. Next base: position 27,958,131 of record NW_022436964.1, on the reverse strand, counting down.
CATTCATCCATTGATGGACACTTCGATTTTGCCTCCAAATCATGGTTACTGTAAATACTGTATATAGTGCTGCAATAAATATGGGAGTATGGATATCTCTTCAATATACAGATTGCCCATCTTTTGGTCATGTAACTAGCAGTAGGATTACTAAATCACATGGTGGATCTATTTTTAGGTTTTTGAGGAACCTCCATGTTGTTCTCCATGCTGGCTGTACTAATTTGCATTACCACCAACAGTGTATGAGGGTTCCCTTTTCTCCACATCTTCATCAGCTTTCATTATTGCCTGTCATTTGAATAAAAGTGGTTTTAACTGGGTGAGATGGTATCTCATTGCAGTTTAGATTTGCCATTTCTTTGATGATCAGCAGTGCTGAGCACTTTTTTATATACCTGTTTGATATCTGTATGTGTTCTTTTGAGAAATGTCTATTCACATCCTTTGCCTATTTTCAAGTCAGATTATTGAGATGTTGATCACCACCTGCAGAGGTCTGTCCTGTAGACCCTGACTTAGCAATGGATTAATAAATAAACTCACACACCAGTACAGTGAATTGAGTGGGCTAGGGAGGTCATCAGCTGCTCTCAGAGGATGACTGCAGCTAACCAACCCCTACTCACTGTTTCCCCTAGCAATTATTCAGTATAGATTTAATAACAGAGGTTCTAAGTCAACATGCTTGTGGATAATTAACATGGTTATAATAGTGGTTTTATGAATGATAAAAGCTTTTGGTTGAGTGGCCCAGAGTAAACACAATTAATGGATAATCCCCCTTTCACCACCCCCTGAGAGGATCATCTGGTGCAAAGTTTACATGAGTAAACAGGGTAGCCAGAAAGGGATGTGGGGTAAACAAACTTAACTGGGGAAGCTTTTATTATCCCTAATCTTTATCCTATGACCTAATGCTCTAAGGTAAGAACTGGCTGCCTTCAGCCAAAACTTCTACTGAAACGATCGCAAACCCCTCAGGCTTCCAAAGAGGAACTTTACAACTTTCCTTAATATTTCCCTTAATATTTTGCCAGCTACCCTGAGTGAATCTCAACAGATTATTAGATTTTTTTTCCTACTGATGTGGTAGACCACCTTATGAATTCTGATAAGAAGTGAATTAATAAAGTGTGTAATTTCCAAGTAAGTAAGAGAGCAATACAAAATGAGAGAAAAATGAATTTTAGAAATGCAATAAAGAAAAGACACACAAAGAAGGAAAGGGAAAATATTTTTATATACAAAATATACAAAATAAACTCATGTTAGAAATAAGTCCAAATATTTCAGGAATTATACTAAATATAAAAAGACTTAACTCATGGGTTTAAAAGTTACTTATGACATTAAGTAGCTTTGCTCAAAGCTATTTACAAGAGATCCACCGAAAACATTAAAAAGAAAAAAAGAATGATTAGAAGGCAAATTATATGCAAAGATACACAAGGCAAAACTGATCAATACAAATCTGAAGGTTATACTGTTCTCAAATAGGCTTTAAGGTAAATAAACATCTCAAAATGATGATAAAGGTGATTACTATATGATAATAAAAGTTTTATGAAATGGAAAGATACAATTTCAAAATAGTATGTTATTAATATCATAGTCTTCAATAGAAAATATATAGAACTACAGAGAGAAATTAACAAATCACTAACATCATTAATGATTAAGCAAAAATTATGATAAAAAGAGAAGGAATTAACAGAAAATACCAACAATTGTTATATAAATACTTTTGTAGAAATTATTACATATAATTAAAAGATTTTAAAGAATCTAAAAATCAATCTCATGTTCTTGGATTAAGACACAACATCATAACAATAGGAAAGCTATGTAGTAAAAAAAAGAGATATACAATCTATAAATTTATAAAAGGTATTGAAAAAGGTATTTATTTACTATGTTATAAAAGTATTCACATATTTTGTGTTAAATAGGTATACTATAAAAATCTAAATGAATATAACAATTTGAATAAGTGTTTCTCTTTTTATCCTAGTCAAAATAAGGGTATCAATGCTTAGTAACTCTAGATTTTGGTAGAAAATATACTGTAACTTCAAAAAGTTAAAGAGAAACACTAAACACAGAAGTGGTAAATGTACCTACAGTGTACAAATCAAGAAAAGAGGACTTAAAATCTAACCTAATGAAAGGTACAGAGGAAGGGGAAGAATCCAATATGAGGAAGGTAAGGAAACACAAAATTTAAAATGTAAACATGAATCAAAATTAATTTAAAAATTAAGAAAGTTATATGGTGATTATGAATAGCACACGAAAACTAAAATCACATGGAAATACCAACTTATGTTATATAAATCATTCCTAAGTAAATTTCAGAGAGACTTGGAAAATTGAGGAATATTAAATATTCATACATTGGAAAATGGAATAAAGTAAAATTGCAAATTTTACCCAAAGTATTTCATGTGTGTTCACTTCAATCCCAATCAAAACCATAGTACCACATGGTTGTATATGTGTGCATGTATGTGTGTTTTTACATTTGTGAAGGCTTGGAAAGAGATTGAAAACTTATTCTAAAATTTATTTGAAATTTAAAGGGTAAAAATTGCTATGGAAATTTGAAGAAGCACAAAGGTAGAAGACATACACTATGAGATAACATGATTCGTTATAAAATAATCAGAAGAACAAAGTGTTGCACTGAACTGAGATAGGCAAACATCAATAGAACATCTTAGAGATCTTCAAATTTAGTACATCCACAAATGCTCATCTAATTATAAGAATGAAAACACTACAGTAGAGAAGAGAATGATGATATTGGGTAAACTGGAAATTCATCTGGTAAATAATAATTTATTTTGATTCCTATTCCTATTTTAAAGAAAAAAATTCTAGAGGAAGTAAAACTATAAATATAAAAGGTAAAATAGTAAGGCTTGTTGGAAGAAAACATATAAATACATATTAATACCTTAAGGTTGTCAAAGATTTTAAAAACATTACACAAAATGTATTAATCATCAATTTAAAATTGATCTTTTGGCTGACCATGGTGCCTCACACCTGAAATCACAGCACATTTGAGAGGCCAATGTGAGTGGATCCCTTTGAGCTCATGAGTTCCAGACTAGCCAGGAGAACATGGTGAAACCTGGTCTCTACCAAAAAAAAAAAAAAAAAAAGAAATTTCCCAGGCATTGGTTGCTCACTCCTGTAGTCCCTTTTACATGAGAGGTTAAGGCTGGAGAACTGATTTGAGCTGAGGAAGCAGAGGCTGCAGTGAGCAGAGATTGTGTCACTGCACTCCAGCCTGTGTAACAGAGTGAGACCTTGCTTCAAAAAAAAAAAAATCTCTTTCTCTCTCTCTCTCTCTACACACACACACACACACACACACACACACACGTACATATAAGCTCAACTTTGTTATGAAAATGCCAGTTTGTTTGTAATATTGCTAAATTTAAACCAATGAGGATAAAATGAAAAAGAGTCAATGCTAAGTTTGGTGAGGATATGGACAAACAGATTCTCTGCTTTGTAGTATCTACTAAAGCTGAATTTATGCATACTCCATTACCCAGCTTCTGTTCTTGGTTATGTAAACAACATAAATGAGCACGTGTGTTCATCAATACATATGTACAAAACTGATCATAGAAGCATTATTTATAATTACTAAAACCTGGAAACAACTGAAGTATTCATTAACAAGAAAATAGGTGAATAAATTATGGCACATTCATGCAATGAAATAACATACAAGAATAATGATCTATAAATTTAAACACAAATAATAGATTACACACTTTGGTTTAAAATGGTTGTTAAAAGGAGTAAAAGCACAAAGTGAAAAAATTATACAATTTTATTGGTGTCAGTACCATCATTTTCAAATAAACTATAATATTGCTTTAAGTCAAATGTTTCTGCAAAGATGTGTTGTTAAAACTTATGGAAATAAATAAATTATTATTAAAGCACTGTGTTAAAATAAGTAAATACAGTAGTCCCTTGGTATCTGTGCAGAATTTGTTCCAGGATCCCTGCCAATACCAAAATCTGGGGACACTCAAGTCTCTTAATTAAAAGTTGAAGTAGTTGCATATAACCTTTGCACATTCTCCTGTAAATTGTAAATCCACTTTAAATCCATATTTAATTGCTTATAATAGCAAAAACAATGTAAATGTTACATAAATAGCTGTTGCATAGTATTTATTTTCTTTGTATTTTTATTGTTGCATTATTTTTTAAATTTATATTTTAATGCTTTTCATTTATGGATGGTCAATCCCTTTATGTGGAAGTTGTGGATATGGACGGCAGACTTGAAATAAATTGTTATTTTGTTAGTTTGAGATCACACATTTTTATTACATTTATCCAGCTCTAATCATACAAGTGGCTTGGAATCAAGGTTTGACATTTACTATTCATTACTGCACAGATTTTGCTTACTTACAAAAAGTAGGTGTATATAGGCAAGAAAGAGCAAAGATGCTTGTAAAACATCTTTTTAGAAGATATAGGATCCAAATTATGGGCCTTCCACTATTTAAATTGTAACTCTCTGATTATCAAATACAATAAAAAATCATACTTAAGTTATATATATATATAAATAAAACATAATCTCCTGATAATTCTTATTAATACTCATTATTTATAAGTATATTATGCTTTAAATCATAAGAACATTATTCAATATTACTTATTTTAAAAATATTACTAATGTAGTTATGTATAATTAATAGATACTCTCAAAGTGAACAAAATATTATTAAAATATTTTTAAATAATTAAAAAATATTTAATTGCTATCAAAATTACTATCAATAAAAAGAATATTATAATAATATTATAATGATAACATTATAACCCAGTTGTTATCAACTTACCAAATCTATAGATTAGGTATTATTGGATTAATTTCATTCTTTTACTAAATGGGTTAAATTTTATAATTATAGGTTCAAGTGACCTGCCATCTCATCCAAATGAATATGTTAAAATTTGCAACCTGGATTAGAAATCTACATCAAAACTCACTGAGAGCCAAGTTATTTCAATGTCAAATGTAAAACTTTACGAGGACAGAAAAAAAATTCCATTGTGTGACAATTAGTTTCTCTCTACAAACTCACATGTCTTACTAAGCTCCATTCCTTCCTTCCTCAGATTTCTGTCCAACTTCATCATTAATCAGGTTTAGGCTCTAGCCAACTAGAAACATAACCCAGGTTTACATTCTTTATGTTGAGAGACAGTATTAATCACCTCCTTTTTCTCTAAAAGGAAAATGCTTATATTTCCTGTCGGGTTAAATGGCATCTGGGACATAAAAAGCTCATTATTATATCATGTCTTATCCTAAAATGTTAAATTCTGTTAAATAATAGACTCTAAAATATATGTGAATGTAAATGAATATCTTTGCATTCTGTTAAATAATACGCTATAAAATATCTGTGCAGGTAAATGAACAATGTGTCTAGTTGGTAATATGGAGAGTAGGCTACTGTCCAAATAAGATTTTTTTTTTAATTTTCCACACTCATAATGATTGACAACTAGGGAGAACTATTAACTTTTATACTCATTATAAAACCAACACAACTATCTTAATAAAACCGCCAAACCCACTGTCAGTAGATTAATAAGAGCACAACAAATTCATTTGACTAGCTTCATTAAATTATAAGTTGTACGTGTCATTCTTGGCTTGTTAAAGACTCAGAAATAATTATCCAAGTAACTTCTATGATGCCATTAATAATATGCTTGCATGAAACATTAAATAGTGATTAAATGCTGCTGAGGCAAAAAGTTGAGAAAGTAACAGCAAATAAATACATTTTTATAAATGAAAAAAAAAAAAAACCCACATCTCATTGAAGAAAGAAAAAGGGAACTTATGTAGATAGAGGTATTAGAAAAGTTGCAGCTTTGAAAAACCTCTATAAGAGAAAATATTAAACTTCTGTATAAGAGGCTAAGACCAGATAATTATCTTGACAAGGAGATTCTACTACAAATAGATCTATCGATTTAAATTTTGGTTATCAACAGTCAGAATGAGACCGGGTTCGGGCACCTGGGGAGGCTCAGCTTGCTCTGGGTGGGCTGTGTTCTTCCAGGCTGTTGGTCCCTCACTCACCCAAGAATGGGAAAGGGGACCACGTTGGGTTCAGTGAGCAATTAAGTAAATACAGGACCCCAAAGAGTTTTGTAGAAAGTAATTTATTTAGGCAGAGAGAAAGAAAACGGAGAAAGGAATTGAAAAGAGAACGAGCAGCTTCCACGAGGTCATGGAAAGGGCTCCAGACATGGAGTCCCCCTGGATGTAGGGGACAGGGACTTTTAACCTGGGAGGAATTCCCACCCCCTTTAAGTTTCCTGACTTGTGAAAAGAGTTCCCTCAAACTTCCTCTGGAGTGACTGATCTTTGATTATTTTCCCTGCATGTAAACAAAGACCTCTAAGATCCCAAATGGAGAGGTGGTAGAGGGGAGGTATGGCACTGGCAAGTTCTTGCCTTTGAGACTACTCCCCCTTGTGGACCCAGGAAGAGAATACATTCCCTCAAGAGCTTTCCATCTTTTACTTTCCAAAATCAGTTGAAATATTATTCAAAAAATTACATAGGTTACAAAGAGGTACAGATATAATAATTAATAGTATTCAAATTATATTATTTCATAGGAAAGTTTATCAATAAATTTACAAACCTCTACTAAAATATATAGTTTCAAAAATGTCTTAAGTTTTACATTTGCATTGGTGCTGTAGATATGAGTAATTAAAATGGTAGAATCTTTATTGTAGTACAATTTTTTTTTTTTTGAGACGGAGTTTCACTCTTGTTACCCAGGCTGGAGTGCAATGGCGCAATCTCGGCTCACCACAACCTCCGCCTCCTGGGTTCAGGCAATTCTCCTGCCTCAGCCTCCTGAGTAGCTGGGATTACAGGCATGTGCCACCATGCCCAGCTGATTTTTTGTATTTTTAGTAGAGACGGGGTTTCACCATGTGGACCAGGATGGTCTCGATTTCTTGACCTCGTGATCCACCTGCCTCGGCCTCCCAAAGTGCTGGGATTACAGGCGTGAGCCACCGCGCCCGGCCTATTGTAGTACAATTTTTTAAAAGCCAGATACTATGCAATGTTTTTTATACTTGACTAATTTTAACTTTCATACTTCTAAAAACTCCCTTAAGTTACCTACATATCTAATTTTCTCAATGGATATTTGAAACTCCGAAATAATTTTTGGTTTCAAGCTTGAGCTTATCATTTTAACTCAGAAGATATATTTATTACTTCTACCAAGTAAATGCACATACACACATTCCTTTAGATATGTGAAGTGGTAAACCACATGGCTCTGCTTCGCAAGTTACAGTTTCATTCATAAGTATTTAAACAGGATGACAGCCATGTGTATATGTGTTGAGGTTTATTTTAAGAACAGAGTTATATTTTCATATTCAGCAGTTGTAAGTATCTAGATGGTGCCTAAATTTTAAATACAAAGTAGTAAATTTATTAACATGTTATCTAGAGACAAGGAGATATACACGAAGTGGCTTAAAGTCTATCTCTCGGACATAGTGGCATGTGGGAGGGAAAAAAGAACATAGGAAATATATATGAAATGATTTGTGTGTGTACTTTTGGTGCAATTACAATTTAAAGAAATATGGTACACATAGGTACATCAATTATTAAATGCATGTTACTTTGTTTTCTGAGAATGCAGTTTTTCTTGTATTAACAACTGTATACATAAAGCAATAACTTGTGAAGAGCTTTTCTTTTATTACTTTAGTTTAACACCACAGCTACCTTAAGTAGTTTGATTTCTTTAACAAGTTTTCATATATTACCCTCTTTTTTATAAAAGAAGTCAGCAATTTGTTCTTGTCTATGCACTGAAGCTGAAAAGAGGAAGATTCTTTTTGTTAGCTAAAAAAACTGATGAAAATTGATGACTGATCAATATAAACCAGTGAAGATAGCAGATTAAGTTATGTTAGGTTGATAAAATCTAGTGTGTAGACTTTTCTAATTTTAATTTTTCAATTTAACTTTTAATTTAAAATTTTTCTAATTATAAAAATTCATTAGGAGTTTAAAAAGCTTGTGAATGCAAAAATATGTCAATGACATGTCATCATGAGTATTTGGATTAAGAAATACTATAAAAATTTTTATAGATCTGTAATAATGACTTCAAAACTGAAGACATATTTGTTCTTCAATTATCCTCTTTGAAACAATCTGAACTGTTACAACAGAAATAAAACTTCACTCCAATAATTTAGAAGAATTGAAGATATTTGGAGATTTATCTTAAAACATATTTAACATTTTTAAAATGCATCCCACTTAAAGGAAATTACAATGAGTGGGGGTGTAGTGTGTGCTAAGATAAATAAATATTATTTTATAAACAAATTTGTGTTATTTAAATTCCAATAGAATTATCAAGAAACTTGTTAGCCTAAAGGAGAAAAATGTATAAAACAATAATTTAAGTGTACTCTTACAATTAAAGAAAGCATTACAATTGTTCTATTTTAACACAATTAACATTAATTTTTCATTGAAAAATAAGTATGTGATATACTCACTGATATTCCCCATATTATCTTTAAATAAAATCTAATGATAATACCTCTCACAAAGATACTATTTTATTGTAAGACAAAAGCAAATTTGACATGTTTATTTTCTCTGTTTTACAGAATCTTTCTCATTATAAATACTATCTAGTCCAAGAAATTACCTTAGGATTTCTCAAAAGTTTTGCTAATGATGCACATATATTTCAAAGGGGAAACAATCATTAACTTTATTAATCACTTAAAAACTATGTAACCTTACATTAAGGACTATTTGCTAAAAATTTAGTGGGATGAGGCAGATTAAACCTGTTATTTTGCCTGAAATCACACCATAAATTTTGTCATTGAATTATCAAGTCTCCTTAAAAAACAGTGGACGAGTTCTGCCAGTCTGTGCCTCTAAAATGTCGTGATCAACAGAGGAAGATTGTGCCCAGCCTATGAGGGAAGAGTAAGATAGAATACTGAGAGAAGGAGGTGAGAAAAAGTGAAAGTGTATTCTTTTTTTTGAATCTAATTAGTAAAAGGTGATCCAATTTGACTAAAGATCAAACTCCAGTCAGTTTAGACATTTTTCTTTAGCAAGGATGAATTAACAAGGTAGAGAGTTGTAGAAATTTCCTCCTTTGTGGTGTAAGATTGGAAGACAGTGAAAATTTGTTAATTGTCCTACCAACTCTGAACACACTTTTTCCAGTATTTCTGTACTGTTGAACTACTTGCATGAACATCTTAGTTGGTATTAGGAAAGCAAAACATATATTCAAAGCTTCTGTCTCAAGGGTTCAATTCTCTTCTGCTGTTTCTTTAGCAATCTTCATTGGTCTTTAAGAACATCAATTCGTTTTACTAAGAAAAGATGTAAAACTTATACATGCAAAGGCTCTTCTACTTTTTAATATATGATTTTGACAATGTTTACATGTCTACTAAATTTTATTTATCTCGTGTGTGTGCTTGTAAGAGACTCATTTTAATATATGAACACTTTTCAGAAATTATAAAACTCTGATTTTATCCTGTGTTACAACTGTAACACAAAGGAAGTAACATCTAATATCTAACTGCTATCTTCTGTTACTTTCATATCGTTTCCCACCTTTCAAAGCATAGGTAACTCTGAAATATATTAAAATGCTGATTAAGGAAAATAATGATCATTCTGATTTGATCAGGATGATCAAAATAATGATCAGTTTGAGTGTACTTTGGACCTGATTACTACATATAACATATTTATAAAATTTTATAATACAAAACGTTTATGATTAATTAGGTAACTAATAAGTGATTATTTGTATGTACAGATTAGGCAACATTGTGAAACTAGTACTACAGTAGCAACAACATGCAGAATTATGTTTTAAGAACTGTAAAAAGTGGTAACACTCTCTTTGGCATAGTCACCCCTTCCATTGAAATCTGTCTACAGAAAACACAAACAGCAGTCAGTCTGTATCTGGTTATTCTATTATATGTGAAAATGAATATTTCAATGAAATGGTTCCAAAGTCTTTATTTTTCACGGAATAACTTGAAGAAGTATTTTATTAACTATAAATCAATTACAGCCCTACTGTGAGAATTAGGGATAAATTGTTAAAATGACCTAGCATTTTTATGATGTATATATTCAGTACTCAACTCTTGTCATTATTAGTATTATTATTATTATCATGATTCTTTCAGAACTTTGCACAGGGCTTCTATCTCTATTGCTCTACACTACCCCTCATGCTAACATCGGGAAATGTGTGTTGATAAAACTAGCTCAAATATGCCTTGGAACAAGGAATATAAAGGGGATTACTTAAGACATATTTATTTAGTGTGTATACTTAGATGCTAGATGAATGCTAATTAAGTATTACCAATAAGAAGGTAAGGCAAGTGTGAGAAACCATAAAAAAATTACTCTAGTTGGTTCTACATTCAAAAGGTCTATTTGCACAGGGGAATGATCATTTTTGTCTTATACTTAAAGCAATCTAATACTGTAAGTTAATATTATCATATGCTGTTCTTTCATGTCTTCTTAATAAAAATGAAGCAGGAAAAAAGAGAAACTTATAAAGAAATTGAGTTGATCAATGTGACCAATAATAGTAGGAATACTCAGCATTTCATTTTTTCTTAGACTCTGAATTCCATTATGGGATTTGTTTTGTTTGTTTGTTTTTCAGCATTTGCATAGGGAGGAATAGATATTTTTAAAAGCTATGAAAACAGATTTTTTTATTTGGCCTTGTTATCAAGTGTGTAGTCTATGCCAAGATGTCCATTGATTTAGAAATGAAAGTAAATGAGATTTTATTGATATTCAATCCCCAATAGGCTCATGAGCTTAGAAATGCCATTCAATTGCCGTGTTGCACTTTTCTCTATTTTTAAAATTAGAATATAATCCTTTTTATGCCAAGACTTGCTGAGCAGATTAAGAGAGACAATGATCATGAAAGCATTTTTAAAATAGACAACACAGAGATAAATGATCTCATTAACATTTTAAAGTATTATTAGGTCTTTTAAATGTAATTTCAAGCTCATAATTTGTTTTTTCAAGTTTATAGTGTTGGTGGGAAACCAAGATAAATCCTCATGAAACACTTGCAGAAGAGAAATATCTCATGCTCTGAGTTTTAACCTTGCATCAGGCTATCTTTAATTGATATTACTATTTATGATAAATCACCTTCTTAACTATCCCTCCAAGCATCTTAAAAAAAAATGAGAAAATTCACTTCATGTAGGCTTTTCAAGTGTGAGAATTATGCAGTTGTAATGAGCAACTTTCTTCTATGTTTCCCTTCTGATTTTACAAGAGACTTAACACTCTTCTAAAGTTAACAAGATGTCTGACAATGTGTAGACTGCTGTTTTGTTTAGCATCATTTATTTGGTAGATTTTCTATATGTTGATCTTTACACAAGCACATTCAAGTTAGTATAGTCATTACAGTTCAGACAAAAGGCTTTTAAAGCATACACAGAAAACAAGTACAATGATCTTGATATTTTATTTTTCCCTCATTGGTTCAAGATTTGGATCTTTTAATAAAGCACACAGAAGTAAAAAAGTTATACCCCATCTACTTATAAGAAAGAATATAAGGAGCCACATAATAAAATGCATACTTAATAGAACTTAAAGCGAATAAAATCAGTAAAAAAAACCAAAAATCTGCATTAGAAAATTTTGGGTTGATAAGAAGCAAAATATTACGTCTACTGGAAAATTTATACTTCAAATGAATTGTCTACATACTCAATTTTGCGTTGAATTTTGCTATCTTATCATGCCCTGGTTTTGATGTGTGATCTATATTTGCTGCAAAAATAATTACAAGGGAACTTCAAATAAACATAAGATTTACATCTGTTTTTCATGTTAGGCAGAGAAAAATGAAAACATGATTGGTATGTGCACTACTTTTACAGGAAAAAAGGGAAAAACAATCTGATTTTTATTTCATATAGATAGATTAAACTGATTGTTAGAGAAGTTAGAATTGTAGACTAGAGTCTTATTTTCATGTATTTGTGGAAATATTAGGCACAGCAACATTGACCAAATTATTTTTTCTATCTTGTTTTGGCTTCTGGGGCAATTGATTACATTTCCTTTGTAGCTGAAGTAATTAGCTTGAGAATAGAATGGTTTGTCTATTTTAGTTGAATGCATACAGACACAATATGTGTTTCAGTACAATCAAATGATGTTGAGAAAAACTTATCAGATTAAGATGATGGAGGGGAACTAGTAATTGCAACATTCATCATTTGATTTATGTTTCCAAAATGAAAAAAGTCTTTTAAAGAATGACATTTGTCCTAAGGCAATTCTATCTCCTAATTTAAAATTGTTATTTCTTAATATTATATTAAATGGTCATTACAACCTCTGATGACTTATGCACAACCTGGAAAGGATACATTCCCACTTCCTTAAGTTTCTATCTGGTGATAAACTAATTTAACCAGATGTAATTCACGTATTTGCTGGACTTAATTATCTTACCACTGCAATCTGTAGATATAAACACCTGCAGTGTTATAATTAGAAAAAACATCATCAACTAATTCAATAAAAGTAATTTTCCCTTCATTATACAATAATTGTCTTTGTTAACTAATTATACTGTGGTTTATGACACTTCTAAAAATATTAATACAATTGAATTTTTATGCTCTTATGATTTGAAAATGGAATATGAGGACTGTGAGTTTTGTTACTTAGGAGCATAAGTTATCTATGCTAGCTAGAGAAGCACTGGGAAGCTAACACTCTGCATTCTTAATGAGCAACCATTTAAAAGGGACAGGACATGTGAATGGGCAGCAAAGTGAGATGATTAGGAAAGTATAATTTTATATTTCTAATGAAAACATAATTTAATGATTTTTTTTTCTTTATCCTGCTACGAATAATTATGGGAATAACATGGCCTGGAAATATTTAGTTAACCTTAGCCAATGTGTTTGAAGAAGTATTTTCAGAGATCCTAAGTCAAGTAGTCTTTTTGGCACTATAGAATGGAAGCATTTTAATGGACTTATTTTGATCAGTGTTTGGTTTTCATCCAGATATGCAATCTTTAGATGAAACTGCAAGCTGGAGTCTGATTTGCCTCGTCAGTGAATGTTACCACCTATTTTATGAGGTTCTTTGGTATGTTCCCTGGTGAGCAGAGAATGAGAAAGAGAAACTATGTCTTTTTCTCAGTACTTGTTGACATCTTAACTTGCTATAAAATATTTTTTCTTTAGACTTCCTTTTGGGAAGCTGTGGAGTGACTCTGACTGTATTCTTTTAAAAATATTGATTACGTTTAATTTGAACAGAAATAATATATCATATAAGTGTGAAAATTTGTTCTAGCTCTATTATCAATTAGCAGTAAAGTTCTGAAATGTTACATACAATTCTAGATGCTTTTATGTTCCCCTCCAGAAAGTAAGAATTGTTCTTGAAAATAGCTCACTCTTTAAAGAGACTATAAGAAGAAATCATAATGAGAATAAAAATACTTACAGAACATTCTGTATACTTATTGTATATAACTATCTAACTATCTGTCATCTATCATGTTATGCAGTCAAAACATTGATTTGCCTTTACTTTAGATTTTATCAGTGACTTATGGGATAAGCATTCATATAAATTTAGAAACATTCTGCTATTTTGCCAGCAAGGATGTAATAAAATGTTTATTCTTTCTTTATTATCTGTGAACTCTTTCTATTTAAAATTCTTCTTATTTAAAATACTGGATACAACAATCTGCCCTCGATACCACCTGCCACCAACACTCTCTGACTGCTGGCTAAAGAATAATTTAACTGAGTGTAAAATAAATAGTTATGGGAGACTGAAAAAATTGCAAAGTCAATGAACAGGCAAAAGAGTATTAGGACAGGAAAACATTACTGGATGTTGCAAATATTCAGGATCAGTAACTTTTAAATCTAAGCATTTTACTTTATATACAATACAATTAATGTGTAATATTTCATTTAATATTCGTAATAATACTCTGAAGAAGATATGGCTTGGTGATGTATCTGTCACTTCCCAGAATTTGATTAGTGGTAAATTATGAAACTCCTTCTTAAATTTAAGTCACCTAATTCCAAAATCATATTTTTCTCCTTGCATCTTGCAGCCTCATATCATATATTTGCAAATTCTTGATAAGACCTTGCATTATGTAAATGCATACTTATCTGCTCACAGATATTTTATATGCTGGTACATGCACATATCGATGAACAAACATAAATATATACATACCTAAACATGTACTCACACAAATTATTCCTTAACTCTCAAACAGATTGAGATGATGTTCTTTTATTTGTCATTTGTAATGTTGTATATGTTTTTCAATAGAAGAAAATAAGACAGGTTTTCATGCTAGCTAATAAATATTCTTAATGCTAAATTATGTTTTTTAATTACTGGATAATAATGCTAAATTTTTTGTTTTTATTAAACATTATAAGTTACTCCTCATCGAAAGTACATTTTAAAATGGTGCAATACAGCATGTAGCAAGTCATATAATCTGTAATTAGAAGGAATTTTTAAAATAATGGCAGAAGTATTGCCACACATGTACAACCATCTGATCTTTGACAAACCTGACAAAAACAAGCAATGGGGAAAGGATTCCCAGTTTAATAAATGGTGTTAAGAAAATTGGCTAGCCATGTGTGGAAAGTTGAAACTGGACCCATTAATTCCTTACACGTTATACAAAAATTAACACCAGACGGATTAGAGATTTAAACATAAGACTCAACACCATTACAACCCTAGAAGAAAACCTAAACCATACCATTCAAGACAGGCATAGGCAAGGACTTCATGACTAAAACAACAAAAGTAATGGCAACAAAAGTAAAAATCCCATTTGTCAATGGGATCTAATTAAACTTAAATGCTTCTGCACAGCAAAAGAAACTATTATTAGAGTGAAACAGCAACCAACAGAATGGGAAAAAATTTTTGCAATCTACTCATCTGACAAAGGGCTAATATCCAGAATTTATAAAGAACATAAACAAATTTACAAGAAAAGAACGAACAACCCCACCAAAAAGTGGGCAAAGGATATGAACAGACGCATTTCCAAATAAGACATTTATGCAGCCAACAAACATATGAAAAAATGCTCATCATCACTGGTCATTAGAAAAACAAAAACCAAAACCCAATGGACAGCCATGTTGGCCTCCTGGGAAACACTTACCATGGCTCACAGAAGCACCCTAAGTGTTACAGACCTGCTGTGCACCAGGTGGACAGGTACCAGTGGGTCAACACACGCCGATGACGCAACGACTAGGCATGTTGTGGGTGAGAGCTCGGAGAAGCGCTTTTATTCTTTCTAAAAAAAAAAAAAAGAAAAAAAGAGTTTAAGGTTGATAGGCCCATGAAACAAAAAAATGACCATATTAGGGACTAGGGTGCACAATGGTAAATCCTCTCACACAGATCATGACTCTGTTCTTAGCTGTACTTTTAATTCTTTTTAAATATTAAATGATGTTTTATGCAACATTAGTGAATGTACCCAGTACAGTAATGGAATGAAAATATTGACGTGTAATAAGACTTGATGAATTATGAAAAGTAATGGTTTAAATAAATGTACTGTGTTTTTAATTAACAAAAAAACCCACCTCTCACACCAGTTGGAGTAGTGATCATCAAAAAATCTGGAGACAACAGATGCTGGAGAGCATGTGGAGAAATAGGAACACTTTTACACGTTGGTGAGCGTGTAAATTAGTTCAATCATTGTGGAAGGCAGTGTGGCGATTCCTCAAGGATCTAAAACTAGAAATACCATTTGACCCAGCAATCCCATTACTGGGTATATACCCAAAGGATTATAAATTGTTCTATTATAAAGACACATGCACAGGCAAGTTCATTGTGGCATTGTTTACAATAGCAAAGACTTGGAACCGACTCATATGCCCATCCATGATAGACTGGATAAAGAAAATGTGGCACATATACACCATGGAATACTATGCAGCCATAAAAAAGGATGAGTTCATGTCCTTTGCAGGGACATGGATGAAGCTGGAAACCATTATTCTCAGCAAACTGACACAAGAACAGAAAACCAAACATCATATATTTTTACTCATAAGTGGGTGTTGAACAATGAAAACATGGACACAGGGAGGGGAACATCACACGCAGGGGCCTATAGAGGGGGTGGGAGAGCTAGGGGAGGGGTAGCAGGGGGTGGGAGGATTGGTGAAGAATAACATTAGGAAAAATACCAAATGTAGATGATGGGGGGATAGATGCAGGAAACCACCATGGCATGTGTATACCTATGTAACAATCCTGCAAGATCTGTACATGTACCCTGGAACTTAAAGTATAATAAAAAATATGTCATTTGATAAAAAAGTTCTGTCTTTACCTATAAAATTGATGATGCTTGGTTTAAATAGAGGAAGAGGAAAAGAGTAAAGGTAAAATTGATACAGAGCCCTGGGAGCAATTCTGCAAAAGAGTTATAGACTTCAATAAAAATTGGCCTCTTTGAGTGAGACTTATGGACTTTTTAATTTTGTCTTTGACGTAAAGGGCTAATGCTTCTCAGAAATCTTTTTTTTTAAACATAGGAAGAGATGTATACTTTTTCCAATCCAGAGTAAGATAATATTCTCAACATGTTAAGCTAATTTTTTCTCTCATTTTGTCTGCAATTCTTTTTTTTTTCTTCTGTCTTAGTTTCTTGCATACTCCAAATAGAATTCAAATATTGGTTCCAGATCAATAGAAACCAAAATCAAAACCGTGTCTCATAAATCACAAGCAAAATTTCTGTAAGATAGTTAATCACTCTTATCTTTAGTTTCCTCATTTTACAGAAGAGATGTAATATTTCACATAGCAATGTACATTTTCTCAAGTTGAGAGTCAAGGACAGATGAGGGAAATTTAGTTTTATTGAAAGAGTTGCAACTGTAAATCAAGGAAAAATTGTCAAATTCTATTGTTTGTAGATCAGAAAAATGCATTTTTATCCCTCTTTTCTTAGTGTGGATTGGCATATATTTGAGAATGCATTCAGTTTGTAAGAATAAATTAAATATTTACTATGGACCAGGGAAGTTGAGTAAGGCATTTTTTCATGGTTGAATGATAAGTTTACAGCAAGAAGGATAGCGCTTAAGTATTGATATAAGCAGAAAAGATTTTGAAGCAAGACAAACTTGACTTACATTTTAAGCTCAGCAATTTATTAGCTGTTTTTCATTAGTAAGCTACTGAATATCTCTTAGAGTTTCTTCAAATACGTACTAAATTAATTTAGTACCACTTTATTCCATGGTTTGTTCATAAGCCCTAAATAATAATACTTGATAATAATCGTATTCTCTAGCTTACCTACGCACGTCCACACAAACATACATATAACTTAGGCTTTTCCCCATAGCACAAGCATTGTTATTTTTAATAACATGAGGCATTATTACTTGTGAAAGTTCCATGAAATTTGATGAAGTCTGTGATTCTCTGTCATTTATAACAATTTTTCCATGCACATTTTGAAAAATCATGAGGAATAACTATGGTTAAACATTTGCTATTTTGATGGCAGGAAACTATCTTTCCTAAATCACCTAATTATACTTGCCAAAAAGTGAAACCATCTCTCATTTTTCTTTTCCTTTAATATAGCTTTATTTAGAAGAAAAGGTAATATGAGAATTCTAAGATGTCATAAATTTAACTAATCTTCAAGATACATACTATTTGTACTTCCAAAATTCTCTCACAAAGTTTGGATAAAGAAGTCTGTCCACCCTATCCTTTCCTGTATCTCTAATCTAAAATGGCATTCAAGATTTCCAGGCACAAAAAAACAAACGTATGAATTATTATGTTATTTTCTTATTACTTACAAAGTCAGCAAATACCTGAATTTTTATTTGATTCCTGCAAAGGTAATTGCAGTTTTTACTATTACTTTTGCATGAAACTAATACTTAAAGAATACCATATAAAAGCAGCCATCTAAAGCTGAAGTATTTTAATGATATTCTCAATGGTAGTGAAAATGCTTATAATTGGACAACCAATGTAGGACAAATGAATTTACATGGTCAGATTTATTTCAATGAAAAGCAAAAACATTCTTTTTATTGAATTGAATGAGAGGAAGATAATCCGAAGATTTATTTTTCTTCATTAAATAATATTTAACATTTAACTGCATTCTTTTTCAGGCTTAATTATAAATTATAATGCCATGAAATATTTCTTATCATAGAAACATGGTCTATATCTCACATATTTTACAACTGTCTTTTTTACTAAATACTTCACATTCCATCATATTTGAGGATTTTTAACTCTTTTTGTCTATTGTCGGGGGAGGCATTGATATAAGTGTGAGGTTTGCTGGGGAATTTGAGTTTCAGTCATGGTGTAGCTGTATCTCTTGAACTAAATTTTCTGCCAGAAACAATAGTAAAAGCTGAATTAAAAATAATAATAATAATATTTGGGGCACCGGGTAACTAAAAGAGCAGGCAGAGGTTATATTAACCTTTAAAGAATGAAAGCTTTGGCTCTGAGGTACTATTTAATCAGTTCATCTGAACATCAAAAGTAGAGCTCATAGCAATTTTGAGAGATACATTGTACCTCCAAGGTAAATACAATTATTATGTGTCAATTAAAAATAAAATAAAATAAAAGATCAAACAGAAACATAAACTGACCGGAAAGAGGAAAGACCAAAGATAGATAGGTCCTGAAAATTAGAGAAGTGTGCTCTGTAGGAGGTGACACATTAGGGGAGCCTCAAAATATGAATATGAGTCAATTGCTGTATTTAAAACTCCCCAAACTCCAAAGCATCATTAGAGGGAGATGGCAATGAGCTTCCTTGGAAAGGAAGAGATGAGTGATTAAAATGCTGAGTAGATATTTACACAGGTCTATGGTTCTAAAGAAATAGACTTTAGAAGACTAAATGGGATTGTTCAAAAATAATGTTATAACTCAAAGAATAAGGGTAAAATCTATTATCAGTAACCTACACAAATCGTAATTTTTAACCTTTGATAAATATCTGTAATAAATAAAAATCTGAAATTTATAATGAAAGCTATCTTGCAACAGAAAAAGTCATGATCTATTGTCACTTTATTAAACACCAGAAAAAAAATATCTTAGGAAAAGAATAACATCTTTCAAAGCTAAATATCAGAATTAAATTTCCAATCACCAAAAGAAACAACAATTAAGACAACTAAAATCCTAAGTAGTTCAAGTTTTAGAAATAAAATAGAGGATATCTAAACTAACTGGTGTAAATACAGGGAAAACTAAAGTCCTAAAGACAAAGAATTTTTAGGAAGTATTAGAATATAAAAAAATTAAATTGCTATTGTTGAATTGCAAAATACATCTGAAATTATGATCTTATTGAGTAGGTTTATATTTTAGGTATAGAAAAGAACTAGATTAAAGATGGATTGACAGAAATATTACAATTTAAGTAAAATGAGAGATAAGAATAAATAACACAACCAAAGACTAAAAGTCATGTGAAATATTGCCAAAGTACATAATAAAAATAAATAATGTATATAACATATGCCTAAGTAATGTATGCCTAACTGGTGTACTAAAAACAATTTGCAGAATGATACAAAACAATTGTTTAACAAGTAATAACCGAGAACTTTCCAAAATTTGTGAAGCATAAAATCCACAGATTTGGGACTTTCTAAGTGAATTCTTTTGAGAAAATTAAACACACATACGCACAGCTATGATCAAACTGTGAAAAACAATGAAAAATATTAAAATCTTAGGAGTAACCAGAATGAGGGCAAAGACACACTTTCTTTGCAGCAACAACCAAAAATTGATAGTTGAGTCGTCAATAAAAATCCAGCAGCCTTAGAAAAGTGAAATGACATTTTAATTGCTAATAATTTAACAAATGCAAATAATCTTATATGAAACAAATAAAATTCAAAAATGAAACCATTTGAGTGAAGATGTTATAGTATAAATTCAATTTCTTTAATAAATATTGATGAATAAAATCGCTAACACTGAATTTTTTTTAAAAAGGTGACATTACTGAACATATTTTAGACATTAAAAAGATACTAATGCCTTTTGGCCATGAATAAATCTGACAACTTACATAAGAAGATATATCCAGGTAAACAGACATCAGAATTAAAGGGAAAATAGAATGTTTGAGAAGTCCTACATCAATTAAAGAAATTATATTAGCATAGATGCAATTTTAAATTTTATCCTGAATGCTTCCAATATACTAAGAAGGAAACAAATTACCAAAATATTTTTCAGAAATAGAAAAATATGAATGACCTGCAGATTTACAAGTCTTCAATTTTTTTGTCTATAAATGTACTTAGGGGCAAAAGTTCAGAAATAAGCTTTTATTTAATCTAAATGCTTATTTTTTCTCACTGATTTAATAGATTACGTATAGACTATTATATATTTTGGATTCTATTGTCCAATATACTTGTTTTCCTTCTCAATTATATATCTCCTATAGATTTAATGAGACATGTATTTCTTTGTCCATGTAATTTATTTTATAAGCCTGAAAAAGACAGAACAAAAGATACAGTCATGGAAATCCCCATTAGAGTTACACTGAAAATTTTACTATAATCTATTAGTCAGTATACTTTATTTATATTCATTTAATTGAATCAGATTATGTAAATGTTCTTAATAAACTCATTTTTTTCTATTTATTTATGAAGTTGAAATGAGAGACTATGCACATCTGTTGAATTTATTTTACCTTTTATTCTTTGCAAGCAATATGTGGTTAGTACAATATGACATCTATTATATTAAGAAAATTCATGCTAGGTTCTAGTGATTACTGTTTACTCTTGGTGCCTCATCTAGGTCCTCAAAGCCTTCCTCTTTGTCAGTAGGTAAATCTGCCTTTCTTGTAAGACTCAATGCTTTGTTGTTTTTACTAGTTGATCTAAATGTATCTACCCCTAAATGAAGGTGGTAATGGTAGAAATTTAACCTAACTGATTCTCTATTTAAATGCAGAAAGTAATAGTTTCTTGACAAATGAAATCTACTTTTTATCAACCTATTGATTCTCATTTCTAGTTAAGTCTTTGTCAGACTTCATGATAAATCTCAATCTAAAGCTGAACTTTGTTAAATTAAACTCTCCACAGATTATTAAGCTTATTATCATCACACAGTGCAATTTGCCTTTGACAATTTCTCTCTTGTCCATTCTGGTAAGTTATTTGCCAGTCTGTATTCTTATATAAATTTCTTAAAAACCTAAGCCTCAGTTTTCTTTTTTGTAAATGACCTCACTATGTTTTTGGTGGGGTTTGATGAAATCATAGTATAATTTATAACATAAAATCGGCATGTCTTAGAGATTCAATAAACATTATGTTATTTACCCCCGATTGAAAAGCAAAAGCAAAAACATTACTATATTCTCAGAAATAAAAATATTACATGCTTATAGTTTATCAACATACAATGTCAAATAAAATATACCTGTTTTTACTCCTACTTCTATCCCTGTTAAGTAATGTAGTAAAACTGGGTTCTTGACAGCATTTGGGGAAAATATGTCTGAATGAAATTAAAGTTGACATATTAAATTCAGATCTACTCTGGAGTGTATTTAGATTGCTGTTTACCTAATTGTTAATACAGCAGTATGAAGTGACAGGTTATAAGAGGAAAAAAAAGTGTATGAGAAATCCCAAAAGAAGAGTTGAAAAACTTTAGATAAAGCACAATGAAAATCTCCAATCTTTTAAAATCAAATGAAAAACTATCCAAGATGTTTCAAAGAAAAAAGAAAGGAAAATAAGCAGTGGTTTTTTCATTCAGTGGTTTTATGCTTACTGGGAAGTTCAGAATTTAGCTTGCAAGAATAGATGAGATTGCGTTTTTTTTCCAGAAAAAAAAATAACTGATGCAAATCTATAAAACTTACTTAGAGAAAACATAAAGAGCCTTTTCAAAATCTATTTTTGTATTAGCAGGCACAGTTTCTCCATTAAGGCAAAGG
The DNA here is from genome assembly GCF_009761245.1 of Sapajus apella. Classification (NCBI taxonomy): domain Eukaryota; kingdom Metazoa; phylum Chordata; class Mammalia; order Primates; family Cebidae; genus Sapajus; species Sapajus apella. Next base: position 27,935,908 of record NW_022436964.1, on the reverse strand, counting down.
TTTTAAAAGCAATAGCAACAAAAGCCCAAACTGACAAATGGGATCCAACTAAATGAAAGAGCTTCTGCCCAGCAAAAGAAACTATCATCAGAGTGAACAGGCAACCTACAGAATGGGAGAAAACTTTTGCAATCTATCCATCTCACAAGGGGCTAATATTCAGAATCTACAAAGAACTTAAACTAATTTACAAGAAAATAACAACTCCATCAAAAAGTGGGTGAAGGATATGAACAGACATTTCTCAAAAGAAGACATTTATGCAGCCAACAGACATGTGAAAAAAAGCTCATCCTCAGTGGTCATTAGAGAAATGTAAATCAAAATCACAATCACAATGATATACTATCACATGCCAGTTAGAATGGCTATCATTAAAAAGGAAACTACACCTGCTGGGGAGGATATGAATAAATAGAAACACTTTTACACTGTTGGTGGGAATATAAATTAGTTCAACTAAGTGGAAGACAGTGTGGCAATTCCTCAAGGATCTAGAACTAGAAATACCATTTGACCCAGCAATACCATTACTGGGTATATACCAAAAGAATTATAAATCATCCTACTATAAAGACACATGCACACGTATATTTATTATGGCACTATTCAAAACAGCAAAGACTTGGAACCAACCCAAATGCCCATCAATTATAGACTGGATAAAGGAAATGTAGCGCATGTTAACCATGGGATACTATGCTGCCATAAAAAGATTAGTTCATGTCCTTTGCAGGGACATGGATGTAGCTGGAACCATCATTCCCAGCAAACTGACACAAGAACAGAAAACCAAACACCACAGGTTCTCACTCATAAGTAGAAGTTGAAAAATGAGAACACATGGACACAGGGAGGGGAACATCACATCCTGGGGACTTTCAAGGGGTGGAGGGTTAGGGGAGGGATAGCATTAGGAGAAATCCCTAATGTAGATGATGGGTTGATGGGTGTAGCAAACCACCATGGCACGTGTATACCTATGTAACCAACCTGCACAATCCGCACATGTACCCCAGAACTTAAAGTATAATAAAAAAATGTAATCCATCTCACTAACTATAAGTAAAATATTACTACAAAAATGAAAATAATGGGATTTTTTTTCATAAATTTTACCTTACCTGCAATGATACTTGTGAGAATTGTTTAAGTGAAAGGAATCTTGTCTATTCATCAGGAAACCAGTGATAGAATACTAGTTATAAAAAAAATAAAATACATTGTAAAAGTATATTAATCATATTTTATTTAATTGAAGATTTTAAAATTCAGAAAATCACTTGAAATCTAAAGGAAACTCCTTTATCCTGCCCTGGAAAATAAATGAGGAACTGGAATGCAAGAAAGAAAAATCTCTAACACCTTAGACAGAAACTATGTGTATATATGTATATACATATGTTTTACCCAGCCAAGAGACTGAGACACATGGCAATGAATTCAATGGAATATTAGAGTATTTCACAAAAAATTGCAGCAGCTAAGATTATATGAGAATAGACAGGATTCTTCCTGATGCTGACATCATGATAAGTTATCTCAGGAAACCTAAGTAAAAAATATGCGCAGTCATCCAAGGGTACAGATGTATAAAATTTTTGTTTTCACACGAATCCCAATTAATTTAAAATATATGCTTGAGATATGAAAGCAGATCGAAAACATCTTGGAAACACTACATAAACATTATTTTGCTTCTCTATTTTTAACATCATCCCATATTTTCCTAAATTTTGATAAATCATATGTTTTACAACAGTAACAGGGAAACCTGTGAAATTTCCAGAGACTTTGTAATTCACTTTGTTAAGCTAAAATATTGAGTGAATTCAAGAGGAGATGAATGATTTTGGTGAATTCTGAGACCAGAAATGACTTTTAATTTATTTCTTATACCAGTGCTCTTATCTGTTTTAGATTCCAAAAGGGTTCCCTTTAAGATATGAACCTTACGGAACAACCTTACTATATTGAAACATAAGCTATTTTCATTTTTCCATTACATAGATATAATCAATATAAAATTTTCAAAGGAGTAAAACACAAGCTACATTTATTAACACCATTAAAATCCTCAGGATTGATTCTATCAGCAGTATCAACATGGTATGGTAATGTGACATAGGGGAAATTTGTGTATAATAAATAACAGTTTATTTTTAGATGTAAACAATTTTACTATAAGATTTTTTTTTTACTATAGGATAAATTTACTATAGGATAAATTTTACTATAGGAAAAATTGTTTACATCTAAAAATAAATTGACATTTTAAGTTCTATAAATTCTTTCTTGCATGACTCTAAATTCTTTCTTGCATTCCAGCCCCTCATGTTATTTATTTAAAAAAAAACTTGCCATTTTTTATCACACCTCATAATAATATAATGATTTTCTTTATTGAAGATGGAGTGCAAAGAACTACTTTAAATAATTCCAAAAGCTCCAAAGGACACACCTTCTCAAATTCCTCCAGGTGCTCCAAAAGTCAAGAAAGATGATGCTCAAGTTTCACATTATAGAGAAATATATTCACAAATATAACCTGACATAAACTTGAAAAGCAAAGCCCATTCTCAAGATATTAAAAGAAAACTTCTTTTTCTAAATCATTGCATCAGTCCTGGGTAAATGTTGCTTCTACTTCTTCCCTAATCCTTTTTTTTTCTACCCAACAATTAAAAGTCAGAATAATTTCACATTCTGGTAACTCACTAAAAATATAATGGAACATACAGAAACAGCAATAATTGTGAATAACAAATCATAATTTTAATATTTTCTTTCTTCTTTACCACTCCCTCCATGGATATTATACTTCATTTATTGAGGACAGGCATCTTTTAATAACACTTTTAAACTGTGTAATGGGATGTTATGTTTAATGTGGAAATATACTCCCAGAAAACCTTGCAAATTAGAATGTTGCAAAATGGTGTTTCCCTAAGGTTCTTTAAAGCTAAATTTAAATGGAGTATGACAACAGTACAAACATGTGCCACTGAAAGCTCTCTATATGAACGCATCATTTGCAGATTAATATGTTGATAGAGAATTGTGTTATTTAAATAGAAGTTATTTCATTAGAAACCAACAGTGTAGGCATCAAACTCTAGAATTAATTTCCCAGAGTGGCAATTGTTTGTTTTTTTTCCTGCTAAGCTATTGTCAGATGCAATTTGTACAGATTTTTGTGTTAACTTTTATTTATTAGATGGCATATTTTTGCTGGAAATGTCAAAGAACTCTACTGAAGATATCATTTTCAGGGTAGAATTCGATTTGTTAGCAGATACAGGAATATAATTTGAAACCGGTTAAGAAATCTTCTCTAGAGATAACAACAACAAAAAATAAATAAAAACAGAGAAAGAAAGAAACAAACAGAAATGCCTGAAATGCCTAAAATGAAAATTTCATGGGATGAGATTAGCTGCAAATTAAATAATTCAGAAGAAATGTTTAGTGAACTCAAAGATACACCCAAAGAAACTATCCAAAATTAAAAATAGAGAGAAAAAGTAACAAAATAATAAACTAGTAATAATGAAGAATGCTCTACAGGACAACTTCAAGCAACCTAAATTAAGTGTAAATGAAGTAACTGAAGAAGTGAAGGGTAACACAAAAATACTTCAAAAAAGTGTAGGTGAAAAATTTCCAAATATGACAAAAACTTTAAGCCATAAATCTCAGGATATCAGCAACCTACAAACACAGAAACATGAAGAAACAGTATCAAAATCTCACAGTAAAGAACTTGCTTAAAAATAAAGAAAAATGTGAAAAAGCAGCAAAGATTGTAAACAAAAAAGGATAAGATTTAACAACAGGTTTATGATTTGTAACAGGAAACAAATGCCAATATCTTCAAAGATCTGAAGAAAAAAAAAGCAGTTAACCTAAAATTCTATACACAGTGAAAATACATTCCACCAAAAGGGAGAATATGAGCGAAATGGCGTAGATTCCTCCCTCCATTCTCCTTCCTGCTAAATACAACTAGAAGCCATGAAAATAATGAAAAGGCAATCAAGGAGATCTCTTAAAGGCAAACAGAAGAAGGCAATTGGTAATGGATCCCAGGACTGGAGAAACTATGTAATAGCAGAAAGTTTTATGAGACCCCACTCAATAATAGTCTAGAGGTGGGCTTCTAAAGGAAATTCACATCCTGACTACCAATCGAACAGATGGTGGCCAGGTAGGCTTATTCCTCCTGGGATTAAAGAGCAGTGCCAGCAACAGCATCAAGTGAGTGCAGAAGCATTGGCAAAGGGGATTAACGGGGAGTCCCACTAACATTAAGTTGCCAAAGAGAGGGCTTTGTTTCCAATCTGCACCTGATGATCTATTTCTTCATGTGGAAACATGCCGCGGGAATGGGGTGGGGGGCGGAGGTGGATCTGACAAGGGGAATGACACTTGAGCAAATATCTAGACTGAAAGGCGTTTTTCTTTCTATGGGTCTGACACATCCCTGCTTAACTTAGATACATCTGGTGGCCAGGGGACACAAGCAAGGGGAATCTTACCACAATATGCAAACTGACACAGAATGTACTCTTCACCCCTCAGGGCTGAAGTACCTCTTTACCTACTGGGAGACACCAAACAGCAAAGTGGCTCTGATTTGGCTAGAGGGATACTGCCACAACCGCTCAGTACTGAAAATAGACTTCAACTTCATGGGTCAGAGACCACACTGCTCCATCTAGAGGCACAAGGAAACCTAGCTTGGGGAAGCTCTTTCCACCTCCTTATGTGACAGCACCATTAGGGAACAGTATTTGTTGACACTAAGACCTTTTAAAATAACACTAAGAAAGCTTAAAAAAAAATGTCACTGAAAGCAGAGCCCACAAAAATAGGGCAAGACCTATGTACTAAAGCACTTGACTGAAAAAAAAAAAAAAAAGATTTAAATAAGACCCAGAGTCTCTTAACATAATGGATAAAATGTCCAGGACAAAATAAAAAATCACATGTCATTCCAAGAGAAGAATCACAACTGGAATGAGAAAAGACAAATAACTGATAGTCACACTGAGAAGAATTCAATGGTGGAATTATCTAACAAGGAATTTAAAACTGCCATCCTAAAAAATATTTTAATCAGAGGATACAGATTCTTTTGAAACAAATTTTAAAAATTGAAAATCTCAGCAAAGACATGAGTTGTAAAATGGAAATTGTAAAGATGAAAAACACTACAACTGAAAGAAAAAACCCTTACTAGATAAGCTCAGTAGTGGTATAAAAATGATATAGATGATAGACTGGACAGGGAAAATGTGGCACATATACACCATGGAATATTATGCAGCCATCAAAAACGATGAGTTTGTGTCCTTTGTAGGGACATGGATGAACATGGAAACCATCATTCTCGGCAAACTGACACAAGAACAGAAAATCAAACACCACATATTCTCACTCATAGGCAGGTGTTAAACAATGAGAACACATGGACACAGGGAGGGGAGTATCACACACTGGGCTCTGTTGGGGGTAATAGGGGAGGGACAGCAGGAGGTGGGGAGGTGGGGAGAGATAGCATGGGGAGAAATGCCAGATATAGGTGAAGGGGAGGAAGGTAGCAAATCAGGCTGCCATGTGTGTACCTATGCAACAATCTTGCATGTTCTTCACCTGTACCCCAAAACCTAAAATGCAATTAAAAAAAAGATATAGCATAAAATCAGTGAACTTGAGGACAGATCAATAGAATTTGCCCAACTGGAATATCAGAGAAGATATAGACATAAAAAATATTAGAGCCTCCAGGACTATAGGACATTTTTTTTTTTTAATTAACATTCATATCATCAAAGTCTCAGAAGGAGAGGAAATAGAAAGTGGCTGAAATACTGGCTGAAAATTTCCAAAATTTGGTTAAATACATAAACCTAAAGATTTAAGAAGCTGAGAAAACCACAAATAGGATAAACTGACACAAATCCACAGTAGATAAGTCAAAATTAAACATGTGAAGATTGAAGAAATGTTTAAAAGTTTGAAAGCAGCAAAAGAGGAACAACACATTACTTACAGGAGTAGGTTAATTCAAATGATAGCTAATTTTCTCATCTGAAACCATGGAGGAAGTGGCATAAAATTTTTGAAGTATGGAAAAAAAAACCTGTCCACTACTAATTCTTATCTGTGAGAACTACACTTAAAGAATGAAGGTGTTTGAATAAATGATCAGCCCAATGAGAATAAGCAAAGTCTATTCAGAGTTTGATATAGCAAAGGAGTCAGAAACCCATTTGGATCTGGCAGAAATTCAAAGCCAAGCAGAGGAGGAGGAAAGCTTTACAGGAGGAAAAAGAGATGGTTTCTGACATCCCTTGATTGGAGGCAGCTGGGATGGGGAAGTTGGAGGTAGGATAACTAGGGAATCCTATTTCATTAGTTAGAAAGGTGTGTTTGGATTTCTTCAATTGTTCCTAAGTCAGAAGTGAGGGCAAAATTAGGAAACCTGTCAGTTGCCGTTAAAGTTTTGATTGTTCGGCTTTGTTACTACCGAAGTTGTGGTTGGGCTTCCTGTACCATTTACCGCAAGTTGTAGTTTGGCCTTCCAGGCTGATTGTTGCAGACTGTGAATCAGAGTTCTGTTTTAAGTCTAGTTGTTGTTTGGATATCCAGTATTTCGGAGGAGAAATACAGATATTCTCAGATGAAGGAAAGATAAAAGAATGTGTCTCTAGCCTACCTACTGTTAAAGAATGCCTAAAGGATGTTCTTTGAACAATAAAATGATAAAACTTGTGGAGAATGAAGAAAAAAGAAAGGGCTGGGCGCAGTGGCTTATGCCTATAACCCCAGCACTTTGGGAGGCCAAGGCCGGAAGATCACTTGAGGTCAGGAGTTCAAGACCAGTCTGGTCAACATTGTGAAACCTTCTCTCTACTAAAAAAATACAAAAATTAGCCAGGCATGGGGGCAGATGCCTGGGGTAATCCCAGTTGCTTGGGAGGCTGAGGCAGGAGAATTACTTGAAACTGGGAGTCCAAGGTTGCAGTGAGCTGAGATCACGCCATTGAACTCCATTCTGGAGGACAGAGCAAGAATGACAAAAATTAAAAAAAAAAAAAGAGAAAGAAATAAAAGAAAAAAGAAAGAACAATGGAAAAAGCATAAATATGAGTAAATAAAATAGACTATTTAATGTCATTAGGTTTCCCAGTAAAAATAATAAATATGACAACAATAAATATAATAAAAATTGAACAGTAATAAAATTAAACCAACAACAGTTAATACTCACAAAAATGATCTTTAATAAGGCAAAGGAACTGAAATGGAAGTAAAGTTTTCATACTTCACTAGAAGTGGTTAAGTGTTGGCAGTGCATTATGATAAAGGACATATGTTTATATACAGTAAGTCCCCAATTATCATCATTAAACAATATTCTTGGAAACTGCAACTGTAATGGAAATGTATAATGAAACCAATTGTTTCTGTCATTAATGTTAGGGTGAACCAATTTTATTCAAGGACCTGCGACAGGTTGTTTTGTTCAAAGTTGCAATTTCTTAAACCTGTTCATGACATTGAGTGAAAATTTATTGTAATTGCCATAGCACATGCTAGTAAACATACACAAATTGATATAATAAAGCCTACTGTGGCTGGAGAGGCTGCCCAATTCATGAATCATTCATTACTTACTTAAAAATTTAATTTGGCTGAAGTGTTTCTTTTATCATGATAAAGAATATATGGAGTTTTTTAATAACATTTTATAGCTGCATATGAATGTACAATTATGTCAAAATAAAATGTTTAGTTAAATAAGAGCATAAACCACCAACAAAGAAAAGAAGGTGAAATGAAGATGTTTTTAGACATTAAAAAAAGCTGGAACAATTAATTACCAGCAGAATTTCAGTACAAGAAATCTTAAAGGAAGTTCATCAGGTATGAGGACTATGACACTAGATGAAAATTTAAGTCTGCATAAGAATGAAAAGCACAAGTAACGGTAACTATGTGTGTAACTCATGCAGTTTAGAAGCATATTCACATTTTCTCTACTTCTCTTATTTATCTATAATAAAGTTTTACCTAAAATGAAGTTCTCTCTATTTTTATATTGATGGTGCAGGGATGTATTTTGTAACTTGAAGGGAGGATATGTATTAAAATTATGGCTTTACTACTTACTAACCAAATAACTCTAAAGCAACAAATAGCTTTCATATATTATTTTTCAATTTAGAATAAGGCTGTCAATACTATTGTTACGTTACTATTAGCAACGAAGATAAACTAATTCACATCAAAATAACTAACACAGTATCAGGTTCATAATTATTAATCCTTTAATAATGTGTTACTTTCTTTGATCAACATTGTGTAATCTTACCCCTGTGTAAACATGTTATCATTGAACTTTCAAATGTTTAACTTTTAAAATTCTACATTAATTGCAATCCAGCTTTATGGTATTAACATTTTTAGATTCTCCATCCTAATTCTCATAATTTTAAGGAAAATTTCTTTTTGATTTTACAGAATATGTTTATCAACAATAAATGTATTATTTTCTGGAAGCATCTCATTAGTGTTTTTGTTTGTTTGCTTGCTTGTTTCCTCCTCATCACCAATTTAGGTCAACTAATTTGCTGAGTTAAGAAACTAGATATTCCACTAAGGACAAGGGGAGAAGGGTGTAGAATTTCTTCAGATTTTCAGGATCTAAAAATTTCTGTTAAAGCACCAGAAGTAGAAGGATTAGGAGACCAGTAAAATGTATGTCTTCCACATCTTCGCAGACTACAAAGGACTGTTTGCTGCTGCTGCTGTCTGTATCAGCCACAGCACTATAGAATTTTTGTCTCATGCCAGTTAGAATGGCAATCATTAAAAAATCAGGAGACAACAGATGCTGGAGAGGATGTAGAGAAATAGGAACACTTTTCCATTGTTGGTGGGAGTGTAAATTAGTTCAACCATTCTGGAAGACAGTGTGGCGATTCCTCAAAGTTCTAGACCTAGAAATACCATTTGATCCAGCAATCCCATTATGGGGTATATACCCAAAGAATTATAAAGCATTAAATTACAAAGACGCATACACACATATGTTTCTTACGACACTGTTTACAATAGCAAAGACTTGGAACCAACTCAAATGCCCATCAATGACAGACTGGATAAAGAAAATGTGTCACATACACACCATGGAATACTATGCAGCCATAAAAACAAATGAGTTCATGTCCTTTGCAGGGACATGGATGAAGCTGGAAACCATTATTCTTAGCAAACTGACACAAGAACAAAAAACCAAACACCACATGTTCTCACTCATAAGCGGGTGTTGAACAGTGAGAACACATGGGCACAGGGAGGGTAACATCACACAGTGGGGCCTGTTAGGGAATGGGAGATCTAGGAGTCTGGGATTGGGGAGGGATAACAATAGGAGACATACCTAATGTAGATGATGGGGGGATGGACGCAGCAAACCACCATGGCACATGTATATCTATGTAACAAACCTGCATGTTCTGCACATGTACCCCAGAACTTATAATAATAAAGAAATTTTGAGTTAAATATAAAACATATTACTGATATTTTAGATTCATAATCCCTCTGGTAGCAATGTTATTATCTAGGTCAGATTATGGTATCAACAGACATTAGTTGTACAATTCTATAAAATAATTTCTTGAGCACTTAATATCCAATCATATAAATATTTATTAAACATTGATTTTATGTCACATCTCATATTTGTTACATTTACATAACTTTGGTAAGATATGTTTTCAGCCCTGAAAGATCTCAGTCTGTTTGCCTCCTAACTGGCTTCTTCTGAGAAATATATTTCTTTATAAGGCCTCCATTGAATTCAAACAGTTTTTATCAAGCTACTAAAGGATTCAGGTTCCACCCCATTGCAAAAAAAAGTCAAGAAAAAACTAGCTGGTAGAATTAACAATGAAGAGGAGAAATATAGTTATTAGCGGTACATTTTCATGAAAATGTACCGCTAATAACATGACAAAACTTTTGGAGAATTAAGAAAAAAGAAAGGGCTGGGCACAGTGGCTTTGCCTGTAATCCCAGCACTTTGGGAGGCCAAGGCTGGAGGATCATTTGAGGTCAGGAGTTTGAGACCAGTCTGGTCAACATGGTAAAACCTCCTCTCTACTAAAAAAACACAAAAATTAGCCAGGCACTTTAATTTTATTAGATCTTATTTTCATTCACATCTAATAAAATTAAAGTGTACTTAAAGATATACTATTTATAGAAACTGTCACAATAAAATGCTAATATCAAACACCAGCATTCAAATAACTACATTTAGTTTAATATTTCCATTATTTTTCCTTCAGCTTATAACTCAGTTAATCAGTCACAGTTAGAAAAAAATGAACAAAAATAACTAATACCATAATTTACTCAATAGCAAAATTTTTTTTCACCTTAAAGTTAATATCAAAACACTGACATCATTTAAATGAAAAATGGAAATTGTATCATTTTAAGTCACTTTTATAACCTCAGCCCAGCAGTGGCAGAAGCATTTATTCCTCTACAAAAATTGATGGCAATGGACTCAGTTTTATTGCATGATTTTTGAAAAAAGAGTATATTTTCCCCTATAACTAAAAAACTTAAATATTTTATAAGCAGTTATGCTTCATAAAAAGTATCAGTGGGTCTTTACCTATTAACATTTTCTAAAATGATAATAAAAGTTATAATGATGCCGAAATATAAACATGATTCCTATCTTTTCTTTAAAATAATATTTTGACATATACGTTTTATAATTGGTTCACATTTATCTTGAAATAATATCTCTATATTATACTTGACATTTTCCCTTTATCCTATGTATGCATACCATAAATTATCATTTTTTATCATGCAGTTACATTTACATCAAATTCACATGTAATTTGTTACTTCCATACTTGTAAAAAATATTGTGTCATGAATGTGCATGTTGCCTAGAACTAAATGTGTATACTTGCACATACAAATGACAGCAAGTGAAAGTGGTGAAATCTGAATAGGTATCAATGTCATTTTGTTTTGTGTGATATTGCATTATACTTACGCAAGATTTTAATATTAAGGAAAATCATATGAAGACTATAGCAGATCTCTCTGTATTATTACATACAACTAAGTTTGAGAAATATTTGTATGTAAAATATATTACAATATTATGTCTTAAAAGTTCAAAATTTCTATATGTAAAATATATATGATATAATACACATAATATTATGGTTACATAATAGATATTACAAAAAAAACCCTCTATATTGTCCACCAAAATTTTATCCCATCCATCTGATAAATATATTCACCCTTTTTCTAAAACAACCTTGCTACTTTAGGTTGTATAGTAAGAATATTTTAAACTGAATTCTTCACTTGTACTTTCACTAATGTTTGGATACTAGGCCAACATTGGCCTCCTAGCATGAAAAATGTGGCCTTTGCATATGGGGAAATAATATCTATGTTGAAAAACCTGAAAACCTTGACCCTCCTAAAACCTCTCATCCTAAAAAAAACATTCTTACAGTATAGAACTATTTCTCACCCAGAAAATTAAGAAGCAACACTCTTTGACTTGGTGCCATCACATTCACCATTGATTTTTACAAACTATTTACCAAAGTGGTAGCTTTTTTTAAAAAAGTTAAGAAGTTAATAAGTTTTACTAACATAGTATTAAAACCATGAAATAAAATTTCTTTGCCCGTAAGAGCAAAATCTTTAACATGGTTTCAAGGTCTTGCACAATCTAGCTTCTTTCTTTTTCTGCAAATATACACACAAGTCTTCATTCTTTTTTTTTTTTTCCAATTTATTTATTTTATTGCATTTTACGTTTTGGGGTACCTGTGAAGAATATGCAAGATTGTTGCATAGGTACACACGTGGCAGTGTGATTTGCTGCCTTCCTCCCCATCACCTGCATCTGGCATCTCTCCCCTTGCTATCTCTCCCCAACTCCCCACCCCCCATCGTCCCTCCCCTATTTCTCCCAAACTGACCCCAGTGTGTAGTGCTCCCCTCTCCGTGTCCATGTGTTCTCATTGTTCAACACCCACCTGTGAGTGAGAACATGCAGTGTTTGATCTTCTGCTCTTCTGTCAGTAGGGACCCAAACTCATCGTTTTTGATGGCTGCATAATATTCCATGGTGTATATGTGCCACATTTTCCCTGTCCAGTCTATCATCGATGGGCATTTGGGTTGGTTCCAGGTCTTTGCTATTGTAAACAGTGCACAAGTCTTCATTCTAAGTGCTCGGACTCAGAGGGTTAGATTTTGACTACACAGTGTCTTGTTTTCTCATTGTGAGAGCCTTGAACAAAATGTCCTTTTATCTAGAGATATCCTTCCCTCCACCATGCCCCTTCCCATTGTTAATAACCTTTTATATTTATTCTGGGAAGCCTTTCTAACTAGTGTAGATTAAATACTTCTTCTATGCCCTCATTTAATTAAATTCATTCCTCTTTTATTGGCCATTGCACTTTATTTTTAATTACTTGGTTAGCGTCTAACATCTCCCACATTGTCACTTCTGTGAGGACAGGGACTATGGTTCTCTGTTGTATCAAAGTCCTTTTTTTTTGTAGAAGATTCTTCTTTTTTGAAAGAATTAAAATACCTTTATCACCTTTTTAAAAACCCTTGTATTGTTGGTCTGTTTGCCATGTATTGGAAAGCGTATTATAAGGAGAAAATATAATCTAAAAAGCACCTCAGAGAGGTGCACAGAAGACACCATGAGAAAAAGTTTGGCAGGAAGCTAGTGGCACAACTCCAATGGTAATGAGTGTGTTTGGCAGTGGAATAAAAGAGTTAACTAAATAGAGGTATAGGAACAGTTTGTCATACCTTTCTAATATTGATTTTTTTTGTATTTGACTATGACCTCCTGTTGATTTCCAGTTGCTTAATATACTTATAGCCATTTGAGACCATCCTCAAATGTGGGATCTATGTGATAACAAGTGTTTGAAAGTCAACTAATACCACCACTGTCATTACTGTCTCAATGGCATAGTATAAAACGCAAGGACTTTTGAATCAGATTAAAATTAGATTCGACTCCTGGCAACTCACTAGGTGTGCATTGTATATTCTTGTTCAAACTTCTTAATGTCTCTGAAATTTAGAATGACGTTTTCTACTAACTTTACATGCATAAAAAATGTGTAATGCAAAACAACCAAAATGGAGTAAGAAACTTATGTATCTGTATACAACATATATGTAAATGTTTGTATAAACATATATAAAAATACACATTATATATGCATATACACTTATATACATATCAGTCTATTTTTCCTGCTGTACATTCTCTGTGAGACTTCAGAAATAAATTCATATATTTTTACTGCAAATCATTTTTAATTGCTGATTTTTAGCAGAGTGGTAACCGAGGATGTCACTATTTACATGTAATTCAACTTTGACTCTGCATTCATTTGATGTCTAGGATGTGTAAAATCCTTTTCTATATTGTTATTCTTACCAGCAAAATTTTGTATATGTTAATAGGTTAGTCACGCAAGGAATGTTTTTATTATTTTATAGGGTAAATATTATAATTATTATAATTAAATGTTTATGAGAAACTGACATTTAGAGAGCATAAATAACAAGAATTTTGTTGGAATTTGCTCGCAATCATTTCAATAACCTCATTATGGTATGTATATAGCTGTGCTCAAGAAAGTATTTGTTAAATTAATGAAAATTGAAAGAGATGGTAGAACAAACATCCAGTACCAGGGATGTCTCATGATAAAGCCTGAACATAATCACAAATCTTAAATTTCCTCTAAAAAATATTGAATGTAGCACTTATATATGGAAGATCATATGAAGAATAAGTAACTTTAAACTTTCTCCTTTAGTACCTTAACTGCTTTCCAGCAAATATCAATATAAGATGCGCTCGACTGTGCTATTTAGCAGCTTCACTGTACATTAGCAGTGTTATGAAAGCTTACTAATGAAAGGCACTTTCAAGATATATTTTTTAAAAAAATTAACCTTCAGATTTTTTCGAATATAGTACTACTCTAATACCACTAGCTCTCAGTTTTCTCTTTGATGTTAATATAAAACTTTTGTAATTCTTTTTCTTTAAAATTATACCTTAAGGTCTGGGATACATGTGACGAACATGCAGGTTTGCTACACAGGTATGCACATGCCATGGTGGTTTGCTGAACCCATCAACCCATTATCTACATTAGATATTTCTCCTAATGTTATCCCTTCCCTATCCCCAAACTACTCGACAGGCCCTGGTGTATGACGTTCCCCTCCCTGTGCCCAAGTGTTCTCATTGTTCAACTCCTACTTATGAGTGAGAACATGTGGTGGTTGGTTTTCTGTTCCTGTGTTAGTTTGCTGAGAATAATGGTTTCCAGCTTCATCCATGTCCCTGCAGAAGACATGAACTCATCCTTCGTATGGTTGCATAGTATTCCATGGTGTATATGTGCCATATTTTCTTTATCCATTCTATCATTGATGGGCATTTGGGTTGGTCCCATGTCTTTGCCATTGTAAACAGTGCTGCAATGAACATAGAATTGCACGTGTCTTTATGGTAGCATGATTTATATTTCTTTGGGTATATATACAGTAATAGGATTGCTGGGTGAAATGGTATTTCTGGTTCTAGATCCTTGCGGAATAACCACACTGTCTTCCACAATGGTTGAACCAATTTACACTCCCACCAACAGTATAAAAGTGTTTCTATTTCTCCATATCCTCTCCAGCATCTGTTTCTTGACTTTTTATTGATTGAAATTCTAACTGGCATGAGATGGTTTCTCGTTGTGGTTTTGATTTGCATTACTCTAACGACCAGTGATGATGAGCTTTTTCCATATGTTTGTTGCATAAATGAATTCTTTCAAGGAGTGTCTTTTCATATCCTTCCATTGGTACAGTGGAATTGTATTTGAGTAAGATGATATATATTATTAAATTTTTTTCAAAATAAATTTTAAGCAACAACTAATATCTCATGGTTATTTTGTTTTCTTTGGGGTAGGCATGAAATAATGGATAAACAAAGACTGTATTTAACAACTTAAATAGTAAGTAGTCAAACGAAGATTTAATTATTCAAAGATACATTTCAAACATTTTATAATGTGTGGGAACAACTAAAATGAGACACTGTAAAACTTTTAACAGGCATATTTAAAAAAAGAAATATTTAATTAATTATACATTGTATAATTATATAATACTTAAAATATTAGCAAATAAAGGATGTCAAAACTTTGTTGGAGACATTCTTAAAATATATATGTATGTACACACTCATCTACATATATATACAAATTATATATGCACTTCCTATTTTATTACCTTATAGCACCAAATAATTTTATCATTATAGTCTCAGATCAAACTCTGTAAGGTGATTGATGACAGGTAGTGATTTTCTATAATTTTCTCATAATTATTTTAGAAAAAGTCAATTGTTAATAAAATGAATTTTCTTGTATCTTTTATTTTTTTGTTAGCTCATCATCAAAACTAGTAAGTTATTTCAATAAATAAGATTGTGAATACTGGTTTTATGCTAACTAGAAATGACATAAGATTATATTACATATAAAAGTCAGAGGCTCTGTATGAGAAAATAAGGCACTTGTTTCTTTTTCAATTTTATTTCAATTCACACTCAAGTTGTTGTTCAAATTTTCAGATGGAAAAAATCAGAAATTGAAAAGTGAAGAATAGCCAGATAGTTTTTTCATTTCATGTCATATATGAAATGAAAGATATGCGTTTCATATTTTTGATTTGAGGCTTTGGCTATGTCCAAGGCAAGAAGGGAAATAAAACATCTTGTTTCTTAAGTAGATCATAATGTCATGCTAATTTACAAAAACAATTTTCATCATTCTCATAAAAATTTAACCTTGCATTATAATAATATTTACTGGGAATTAGAAATAACATGGCAGAATACATTACAACTAAGCATTGCAAAAAATAGTTACCATTAGAGATTCTATAAATATGAGAGAAACATTGCCTGCAAGGACAAGATTTATAATCCAACCACACTTTTCTCTCAGTCTAGTAAGCCATGTCCAATTTTCTCTTACTAGCATTATGGAGAGAGCTTTTCTCCATACAAATTTTGAGTTCTTTAGATGAAAGGTGTTAGGCAACTAGAGATGTATTATAAAATTAAGTGCCTTTAATTTAGAAATAAAGGAAGGGTTTAGAGTTAGATGGAAACAGAAAGTCCTTCCATGGTTATAATTAATTATTTAAGACTCTGAGTTTCTACTTAAAAAATCTGTTTGGGTTTTAAGATGATGCTTAATCACAAATTACACCCTACTATTTCTAATTCAAATGAAAAATATGCATTAGAATTAGCCAAAGATCAGCAATACTATATTTAAAGCTAGTTTGGAGAATCTCGTTTTAATATTTTTTATAGGTCTCCTTAATGCCTTCAGGTAAAGTGGAAGGGTAATTTAGAATTTTCTCCTTACTCTTCCCCAGTGCCTATTGCACAGAAAACAAGGCAAAACAAACAAAAAGAAAAAAAAAAATAAAAACATGATTTGCAGACAGAGTTTTCCAGTTAGAGAATTAAAACTTGTCTGAGCTAGGCATGCTGAGGCTTTGTGTCAACCTTAACAATTCTAATACAGTCCTTCCGCGCTGAAGAAAAAGTCACAATCAGAGAGGGCAGGACTAGAGGCATTCTTCCAATACTATATCCCTTCCATTCTGTGTATAAATCAGCTGCAGAACGGTTTCTCCTTGAAGGGAACACACTATACGAACATTGATTCTCATACTTATCTCCCTTCTTTGTTCTTGAAGAAACCTCCTAGAATGTGGAGAACACCAATATTTTTCCTTCTAAAGCCCTCATCTCCTCAAGGTTTCTCTTTCCTCATGTATCAAGTTCATGATTACTTTCTTTCCTCCATATCTTCCCTACCCTTTCACATTTGCTGCGTTTATTACATGCCATGTCTTCTAGCTATTATCTATTGGCATTTGAGTGATGAAATTATTTTCTTTTCTCTCTGATAAATTTGGAAGAATCTATCCATTTGACATTTTCCTGCCCAATTCTCCTACATATTTGTGATTTTATTGATAAAAGCCTATAGACCTCTTCTTGGTTGGTAACATTCTATCTCAGAGAGGAGCAAGGAAAATTAATTGACATAAACTGAGATTCCTCTATAGCTGATAGAAAGAAGAGAAAGCTCAGGTATATTTATAAAGTAATTATTTTATCTCATCACAGAGGCAGTTGTGTGATGTGGTATAAATTGTATGAGTGCAATAGAAAAGGAATGTATGTTTGCTAGATTATGTTATTCTGAATTAAGATATGAAGAACAAATAGAAATAATCAGATAACATGAAATATCAAGTCATTTCACATAGAAGTAATAATATATACAATAGGCCAGGTTTGAGAATATAGGTTGCAAATTTGAAGAATTAGTTTTGTATGGTTGAAGTTTACTATGTATAAACTCACGAATCAAGGTTAAATAAATTAGAAGTATCTTGATTTTAGTGACTTTTATATAATGTTATAGAGCTAAGAACTTATGTGGAAGGCAATGGAGTAAAAGTAAACACTTTAGGCTTAGAGAGTTACATGTGTGTATTTGCATTTTTAATTTTGCTCATTCTGACTATAGGGTGAATAACTGTTTGCCATAGAATTAACACGTGATGTATACTGGTAGGTTCTTCATCAAACTAGTCTTCTTTTCTTTCTGAGAACACAACTAAATTATGTTTCTCAACTATTTTGCAGTTAGATGGGGTTATAAGCCTAAAACATGGCCAGTAGAATATTAGCTTCTATTGTATCCAGGTCTCAAACATAACAGCTTTCCATATGTAATGACTAACAATTATTTTTCCTTAACTTGAATGGGTGTTGAAAAAGAGAGAGCCCCAAGAAGAAAAAATTCAGGATCCTCGAATCACTCTTTTGAAGATAGACCTGCTCTTGTCTAGGAACACAAATTTTGGAATTTATATGAATAAAATATAAACTTTATCATATTTCAATCACATGTGACTTTGTTACAGAAGCTAGCATTATCCTAACAAATACCTGTAATTTAAAATGTACTACCAGAAACAGCAAACTACCTAAAATGAAACAAAACCAAGCTAAAATCCAACTCCATTACGTGCTGACATCCTGAAGGGAGGAAAAGACTTATCAAGCTTGAATTTTATTTATACAGTAGATCCTCATGTTTTTAAACAACTAGAAGTGATTTAGCATGCAATTATAGTTGTCACATAGTAAGACAGTAAGACATGAGCTTTTATTGAACTTTTATAGACTAGTTATCATAAATGTTTTAGAGCTGTTTGTAAAGTTAAGGAATCCAGGTTGTGCAACAATGTTCACAACTACTCTTGGATATATTTCTAAATTTATTTTTGTTATGCACTTTCTAAATTTCTTTTAATATGTACTATATCATTAGAGTTTCTTAGTCGCTGGCAACAGAGCTGACTGATAACTGGACAGGTGTCACCGCTGGATAGAAACAAAATTAGCAATAGCACCAAGAAAGTTTGTCTGGCACCCACCATTATTGCCTGGTAATACCATCACCAGTGAGTCAAATATGACCATCTACCTCCTTTCTGTTTTTATACCTTTGCCTCACTAGCTTAACAAAGTCCCAGCTGGGCATCCACTTGGCCAAGCCTAAGTAAAGTTCCCATTTTCCAGTATTTAAAGATGTAGATAAAAGGTTTCTATTCTGACTTATTTTCTTTAATTTTCAAAGTCAGATATTCATGCAATTGAGCATTCCTAAAAATCAAGAAGGGAATTTTGATACAGGCAACGAAAAAGGTTAGCAAATGAGCATTGTACTACCAATCCTTCAATATCTTGGATTAGAGACAAATCTTTTCAACTGTATCTATATTTGGTAAATAAGAAACTTGGAAATGCCTCTGAATTTCTTTACTTATGTTACCATCTATGAAGGCTAGCTTTAATTTCAGTGAGCTATTAGTCACTTCACCAGAATTTTCCAGATCCTATGATTAGAATTCTCCTGTCCAGCTTACACCAAAAATATCCACATTGAACGGTAATATGATGTAGTTCTGTGTCTGCACCAAAATTTCATTTTGAATTGTAATCCCCATATGTCGAGGGAGGGAGGTGATTGGATCATGGGGTCACTTTCCCCCACTCTGTTCTCATGATAGTGAGTGAGCTCTTATGAAATATGATGATTTTATAAGTGTTTGACACTTCCTCCTTCACACATCTTTCTTCTGCTGCCTGGCGAAGACGACTGCTTCCCCCTCCACCATGTTTGTAAGTTTTTTGAAGCCTCCCCAGTTATGTGAAACTGTGAGCCAATTAACCTTCTTTCCTGTATAAATTGCCCAGTCTCAGATATTTATCTAATTAAAACAGTAAATTGGTACTAAGGTAGTGGAGCACTGCTATAAAGATACTTGAAAATGTGGAAGTGACTTTGGAACTGGGTAAGAGGCAGTGGTTGCAACAGTTTGGAGGGCTCAGAAGAAGGCAGGAAGATGTAAGAAAGTTTGGAGCTTCTTAGAGACATATTGATTAGTTTTGACTAAAATGCTAATAGTGATATGAACAATAAAGTCCAGGCTGAGGTGATTTAAGATGGAGATGAGGAACTTATTGGGAACTGGAACAAAGGTCATTCTTGCTATGCTTTAGAAAAGAGACTAGCGACTTTCTGCCTCTGTCCTAGAGATCTTTGAGATTTTGAACATGAGATAGATGATCTGAAACTGGAACTTACATTTAACAGGGAGTATAAAAGCTTGGAAAATTACGAGCTTGATGATGAGATAGAAGAGAAATATCCATTTTTTGGGGGAATCATTCAAGCTGGCGGCTGAAATTCGTATACATAATGAGGATCAAATATTAATAACAAAGACAACTGGGAAAATACCTCCAGGGCATGTCAGAGATCTTGGTGGCAGACCCTCCCATTACAGGCGCAGAGGCCTAAGCGGGGAGAAAAATGGTTTTATTGGCCAGGCCCAGGGCCCTGCTCCTCTGTGCAGCCTCAGAACATGGCACCCTGCATCCCGGCCACTACAGCTTCAGTCATGGCTAAAAGGGGCCAAGGTACAGTTTGGGCCATGGCTTTAGACGGTGCAAGTCTCAAGCCTTGGTGGCTTCCATATGGTGTTGGGCCTGCAGGTGCTCAGAAGTCAAGAATTGAAATTTGGGAACCTCCACATAGATTTCAGAAGATGTATGGAAAAACCTTGATGTCCACGTAGAAATCTGCTGCAGGGGCAGGGCCCTCATGGACAGCCTCTGCTAGGGCAGTACAGAAAGGAAATGTTGGAACCCCACATAGAGTCCACACTGGGGCACTGCCTAATGGAGCTGGGAGAAGAGGACAACCATCCTCCAGACCGCAGAATGATACCAGCTTGTACCATGTGCCTGGAAAAACCACAGACACTCAACACTGGCCCATGAAGGTGGCCAGGAGGTGGGGGCTCTACCTTGCAAAACCACAGGAGTGGATCTGCCCAATACCATGAGAGCCTACCCCTTGTGTCAGGGCGACCTTGATGTAAGACATGGAGTCAAGTCGATCATTTTGGAGTTTTAAGATTTAATAATTGTCCTGCTGGATTTTGGACTAGCATGGGGCCTATAGCCCTTTTGTTTTGGCCAATTTCTCCCATTTGGAATGGGAACATTCATCCAATGCCTGCATCCCCTTTGTATCAAGGAAGTGACTGACTTGCTTTTGATTTTATAGGCTTATAGGGAGAGGGACTTGCCAAAGTCTCAGATGAGACTTTGGACTGTGGATTTTTGAGTTAATGCTAAAATGAGTTAAGCTTTGGGGGACTGTTGGGAAGGCATGACTGGTTTTGAAATGTAAAAAGTTGTGAGATTTGTGAGGGGACACAGGCAGAAAGATATGGTTTAGGTCTGTTTCCCCACTGAAATCCCATTTCAAATTTTAATCCCCAATGTTGGAAGAGGGGCCTGGTGAGAGGTAATTGAATGGACTCACCTTTTTCACATCCAAAGTTAAAAATAAACTCAAGCACAAAATCATGGCCTGTTGTGTATTAATATATAAATATGAAAGAACTCTAACATAAACCTTAATCTCCATCTCTGGTGTCATCATGGTCTAAGGCACAGAGTGATTTTGTCAGTAACATAAGAAAACATGAAGTCTGAACCTCAAATATGACTGGAAATACTTTGCCTTTATTCTAATTAGTATGCTATATTTATCCATCATTTTCTAGTATAAAATAAACTTAATTTAATTTCATCACCATGACAGTTTCTGAGATCCAGAAATGATCTGGGTGCTGCAAATACTGAAAAGACAGAAGCTCCAAAAAATTAAAAGACTTTTCAAACTTGGAAGTCTTGTGTTACAAAATGAGTCATATTTTTCTTAATTTAGATTCAAAATTTTAAAAATTATACTACAAACATTTTTGCAGTCTTTAGTATATCTAGTAATTAGAATTTGAGTAACCCAATCAAACATTAATCCAGAGACTAAAAGTCAAATATTAAGGACTCAGAAATATAAATACATTTGATTATATTATTACCAATCTGGACCCAAACAACACAGTATTTGTTAGTATCATTATATATTTTTTTGAAATTGTCATTACAATACATGATCATTGATGTGCAAATAGAAATCTCAATTTGTATTTTATTGTCTACCACAAGCTTTTCCAACCCATGGCCCTCAGACTACATCCAGCCCAGGGTGGCTTTGAATGTGGCCCAACACAAATTCATAAATTTTCTTAAAACATTATGAGCTTTTGTGAACCTTTTTTAGCTGATGAGCTATATTTATTGTTCTTATATTTTATGTGTGGCTCAAGAAAATTCTTTTTCCTAGAATGTGGCCCAGGAAAGTCAAAAGATTGAACATCCCTGGCCTACCACATCATTGTGTACTGCAAACAAACATAGTCACTAGTAAACTTATTGTATTAAACATTGCGTAATTGCTGTTTAAAATGTTTTGTAGTACACTGAAGTAGAACAATTTTTGTCAAAAAGTTTTCTATCCTTCTAGGCTGCACTTCCTTCAACTTTTAGCTAGAAAGAGCATACTTTTGTTGAGGCTTCTTATATCTGTAGTAGGGTTTTCTGGGTTGCCAGTTTTTCTGGATTGCCAATTTCCAACTTTAGAATACATGAGGCAAAAAAAAAAAAAAAAAATCTCCAGAGAACTCACCACTGTGCTCTTCCTTGGGTACCAAGATTCTTTAGCTTTATTCCTCTCTATATCTTTCAGAGCCTTCTTAAGTTTGTTTTAAATGTATTGTCCAGAGATCTTAGTTGTACTTAGCAAGAGACATAAAAAGTATGTCATCTCCATCTTTCCAGAAGTGCAAGTCCTTTAGTAGTGTTTTAGTTTGTTTCTGTCATAGTACAAATTGAAAACAATCTTAATTGCAATTGCAATTAATGGTAAAATGAATGAAATATGCTAAATTTCTATTAAGAAATACTATACCAAAATGTAAGAGAATAAAATATGACTTCATATGACAACATATGCATGACTCACAGAGACATCATATTGAGGAAAGCAGCCCAAACTAAGTTAGCATATAGTATATAATTCCTTGTATATAAATATCAAAAAGAGATCAAATAAATACGTGGTAATAAAACTCTGAACACTTACTAAACTTAGGGAGGCATACAAATATAAAAGTAGCACGAAGGAGGCTTTGGTTATCTGGAAATATCCTATATCTTGAATTATTACATTGCTATACAAATATGTTTGTCTTGTAAAAATACATTAAATATACACCTGAAATTCATATGTTTTACCATATGTATTGTATACTTGCATAGAGTTAATTTAAAATATAGCATTTCCAAAAATATCTATCATAAAAATGACACTGAATTTTGACTTACTAAATTTTTTCCTTAAAGACTTGAAACAAGAGATGGGCACCCGCCATTTCTACTTCTATTACTAATAACAAAGATCCTAGTCAATGTAAAACAAAAGGGGAAATTTAAATATACAATCAGTAAATACATCAGCTGTAAGTAGTAATATTTTTAAAACATTGGGACTTTCAAAATTAAACTCTTACAGAAAACTGATATTGATAATTTATTATAAACTGTGGCTATAACATATTTTCTATGTATATCTAGATAGTAAATAATTAGAAGATAGATGGATGGATAGATATGTAAATACATAGATAGGTGATAGATGGGTAAGTAGATAGATTTACCATAAAAATTGGCAAATGCTGCAAAAAAAACCTCCCCTACTAAACTGTGGGGAACTCTTTGTTAAGCATTCATCAGCACACCTTTGGATGACTGCTTGGAGGGCTGAATAAATGGGTGTTTGTATGGATAAATGTGTAGATAGATGGATAGATAGATAGATAGATAGATATACAGACAGACAGACAGACAGTTTTTGAAATTCTATAATATGGCCACTTCAAAAATTTTCCAGATTCCTTGACATAAATAAAGTTGTTTTCTTAAATAAAATAATTCTGTAATGTAATCAAGTATATATTGCTCATCGAGTAAAGCTAGCTATTATATTGTCTAACCAACACTTACTAATTTAAATACATACATATTTTTTTGAGACAGGGTCTTGCTCTGTTGCCCAGGCTTCTACTCTTATTTTCCATTGTCTATCTTTCTATATCTGGGTTTCCCCATTTTTTCCCTTTACATTATAAGTTGAACACCATGAATTTAAAACTATAAGGTAAAATTAAGTCCCTTCTGAGATAAACTTCATTGTACAATCATGGAAACACATTCAAAATGGCTTCTCCCAAGGCATTATTATGTTGGCAGGTGTGATAATGGTTAATATTAGCTGCCAACTTGATTGGATTGAAGGATGCCTAGATAGCTGGTAAAGTATTGTTTCCAGGTAGGTCTGTTAGGGTGTTGCCAAAGGAGATTAACACGAGTCAGTTAACTGGGAGAGAAAGACCCACCTTCACTCTGGGTAGGCACCATTCAATTAGATAGCAGCATGGCTTGAACAAAGCAGGTGGAAGAAGGTGGGATAAGCTGGCTTATTGAGTCTTCTGCTTTTATCTTTCAACTGTGCTGGTTGCTTTCTGTCCTTGAACATCAGACCCCAGGATTTTCAGCCTTTGCACTCTTGGACTTCCACCAGTGGTTCACTGGGGGTTCTTGGGCCATTGGCCACAGACTGAGGTCTGCACTGTCAAGCTTCCCTACTTTTGAGCCTTTTGGACTCATTCTGGGCCACTACTGTTTTCCTTGCTCCTTGCTTGCAGACAACCTATCATGGGACTTCACCTTGTGATTGTGTGAGCCAATTCTCCTTAATAAACTCCCTTTTATATACACATATGTCTCATTAGTTCTGTTCCTCTGGAGAACCCTGACTAATACAACTGAACATGTAGCTGATGTTAATCATTAAGATGGTCTGATTTGCATTCTGTCAACAAGGCAAGGATAATACTTTCACCACCTTTATTTAAGATAATGCTGGAAGGCCTAGCCAGAGCAATGAAACTCCACCTCAAAAAATAAAATAAAATAAAAAAGAGAAAATAAAAAATAAAAGGCATCCAAATTGGAAAAGAAGGAATAAAATTCTCTCTGTTTGCAGATGACATAATATTATATCTAGTAAACCCTAAATATGCCACCAAAACCAGTTAGAATTAATAAATGAAGTCAGTAAAGTTGCAGAGTACAAAATCAACTTACAAAAAATAGTAGTATTGCTATACACTATTAATGAAGAATTTTAAAGCACATCAAATAAAAATTCAATTTATAATAGCTGAGGTAGTGGTGCTGTAGGTACCTGTGTGAAAATGGTAGCGTCATGGCAGAAACTGGGCCATAAAGACAGTCAGTCTCATGGACACAGGGAGGGGAACATCACACACAGGGGCCTGTTGGGAGTTGGGAGACTAGGGGAGGGATAGCAGGGGGTAGGGGATTTGGGAGGGATAACATTAGAAGAATGCCTAATGTAGATGACAGGGGGATGAATGCAGCAAACCACCAAAGCATGTGTATAACTATGTCACAAACCTACATGTTCTGCACACATACCCCAGAACTTAAAGTATAATAACAATAATAATAATAATAATGACAGCCAGTCACTACTGGTCTCTAGGGCAGTACACACTCTAGCAGTGAATTTGGTTTCCAAGATGCACTGCACTGTAGCAGCTTAGGTTGCAGGGATGTGTTTGCTGAAGGTGTGCTCTCACTGTAGGCAATGCAGCTGCATAAACTTTTCAAACTGGATTCAGGGCCTGTGAGGACTAGGGCTTTTCTATGCAAGAATTGTTGGCATTTGTAGAGGCAACGGGGACTGCTTGGGATTTCCACCTAATCTTTTTCCCATAAGAAAATGTTCCTTCCTTGCACCCTCCCCTACCACTCCAAGCTGATCCTAGTAGGGGAGACTGAGTGAGGCAAAATACCTCATTTCTTTCTCTATGAAACTATCCTGGGCTTCCATGATCATCAGAGATTTTGCTGCTCCCTTGTGCTCTCCAGCATGGTTCCTCATTTAAACCAGTTGAAATATAGTTGCTTATTTATTGTTTTAGTCACTATTTTATGGGAAGTAGGGGATAAGCATGAGACAACTTTAGTTGGTCATCTAGCTGATGTCAATTTATTTTTTGTGTATATTAACAGACAATAAATACAACTTCCAATATCATTGCTAATTTAGATAATCTAAAGCCATATGCTTAGAAATTGGCTGTATACAAGTTTCACGGACAAATATTAGTACATTAAACCTTACAGAGCTTAATTAAATTTAAATGCTAGATTTTAAAACAATTTTTCTTTAAAATCTCTATTAGGTAAAAAATTACCATATCTTTAAAGTTACAGATTTTTTTTTACTATAGAACTTATCAATGTTACCACTAATTTACTAAGATAATGCACTTTTTCTAGGAATAAAGGACTATAGTTATAGAATCCATCCAAACTTACATTTAATGGCAAGCATTTAAAATTTTCTATTTGTTCTTTAAAGAAAGTGGAATCAGCCACTACCTTTTTCAAAAGTGTATTTTTATATTTCTTCTAATAAAGAGAAGCAGGATAAAAAGGTATTGAGTGCAAAGTTGAGATAAATTAAAGGGCCAGAAAATGCAGAACTCTTCTTTTGAAGATACTTTCTTGAAAGGGAGACCAAAAAAGCATTAGTATCAAAGATGCCACATTTTAAGCGATTCTCTGGGACATACAAACTTTTGCCAAACACATGTTTTTAAGGTACACTGAGAAAAGATATATTAATAATTGGACCTTACATTGCAATTTTAACTTGAAAGTGTCTTACAAATATGAATTAATACATTTTGATTAAATCTCTTTGAGATGGGTGAATATAATTAAATACTATAGGTCAGGCATACATTGGTAATAATTAGTGATAATAGTGACTGCCATAGTAATATGAACACCATGGGCTCAGCACCAAAATTCTTACTTGCGCAAAATGTTCAGTGGCTTTAATGAATATTCTTTGTGAATCCAGATCCAAATTGTGCCACATGTGCTCACATCTTTAGAAAATGTTTGAACTCAGTCATGGTTATTCTCGTTAACAGTGTATTGTACAGCACATGTGAGTCACCCACAGCAGCATGAGGTAATTTGGGCTGATATATTGCAATTACATTTAGATTTCACCATCTGGGTCAAGCAAATTCATTACAAATAAGCCTAGTCCCTAATGAGATGTGACTTTGTCTAACAAAGAATAAAGATGATGAAAGTCACTTTATTTGTGCTTTGGTGGTTACTATTCAGTGAGTACCATATTGATTTCTATGTAATTTTATAAAACATTACTGTGTCATAGCTGTATGACTGCTTAAAATTTCAGTTAGAACCTCCACTCAGGAGGTCCTTGAAAATTTTTATAAGAATATATAGGAGCAACATTCTCCCATTAAAATGAAGTACAAATTCCTGAATTTAGAAAGCTTACAACAATCTTCACAAAAATTGCAACACTGATCATTTAAAAATATAATATATTATATATCATAAATTGTACAGAATGATTTTATTATTCATTCTCTTGTTTATATGCCAAACTGTAAGGGAGTTAAGGCTATGATTATTATTTGTAATGTTAGTTGATTTTGTAACATGTAATAGTCATTTATTATCATTATCAATTATTATATATTGTATATAATTGTATGTGCTATACTTTTTTAAACTTTTATTTTAGGTTCAAGGGTACATATGCAGGTTTGTTATATAGGTAAATTGCATGCCACAAAGGTTTGGTGTACAGATTATTTTGTCACCCAGGTAATAAGCATAGCATAGAACCTGATAGTTTTTTGATCCTCACACTCCTTCCACCTTTCCATTTTTAAGTAGGCCATGGTGTCCATATATGCTGAATGCTTAGTGAGAACATGCAGTATTTAGTTTTCTTTTCCTTTGTTAGTTCACTTAGGATTATGGCCTTCAGCTTGATCGATGTTGCTGCAAAGAATATGATCTCATTCCTTGCATGATTATATAGCTATATATATATATATATTATATATAATATATGATATATATTATACAGATATATATATCTTACATTTTTTAATCCACATATACCATGGAGTACTACATAATCATGCAAGGATATGGATAAAAAATATATATATGGATATATATATCTCTCTACATAGATAGATATATGCGTGAGTGTGTGTGTGTGTGTGTGTATGTGTGTGTATATATATATATATATATATATATATATATATATATCTCACATTTTTTATCCAGTTTACTGCTGCTGGGCATTTAGATTAATTCCATGTTTTTGCTATTGCAAATAGTGCTACAATGAATAGCAAGTGCATCCATCTTTACAGTAGAACAATTTATATTCCTTTGGGTTATATACCCAATAATAAGACAGCTGAGCCAAATGGTAGCTCTGTTTTAACTTATATGTGAAACTGCCAAAATGCTTTCCACAATGGCTTAATTTACATTTCCACCAGCAGTGTATGTGTTCCTTTTTCTCTGCAAACTCATCAGCATCTACTATTTTTTAGTTCTGTAATAACAGCCATTCTGACTGGTGAGAGATGTTATCTCTTTGTGGCTTTGATTTGCATTTCTGTAATAATTAGTAATGTTGGAGCATTTTTTCATATGTATGTTACCCACATGTATGTCTTCTTGTGAAAAGTGTGTTCATGTCCTTTGCCTACTTTTTAATAGGGTTGTTTTTCTTCATTAATTTGTTTAAGTTCTTTATACGTTCTGAATATTACACCTTTGTCAGATGCAGATGAATGGCATGCAAATATTTTCTCCCTTGTCTGTTTACTTTGTTGAGATTTTCTTTTGCTGTGCAGAAGCTCTTTAATTAGGTTCCATTTCTCAATTTTGGTTTTTGTTGTAATTGCTTTGGCATCTTCTTGATGAAATCTTTGCCAGGTCCTATGTCCAGAATTGTATTTTCTATGTTATCTTCCACGGTTGTAATAGATTTAGGGTTTACATTTACTTCTAATCCATCTTGAGCTGATTTTTGTATGTGATATAACGAAGGGGTCCAATTTCAGTCTTCTGCATATGGCTAGCTAGTTATCCCAGTGCCACTTATTGAATAGAAAGTCCTTGCCCCATTACTTGTTTTTGTCAACTTTGTCAAAGATCAAATGGTTGTAGGTGTGCATCATTATTTCTGGGCCTTCTATTATGTTCCGATTGTCTATGTGTCTACTTTTGGACTGATACCATGCTGTTTTGGTTACTATAACCTTGTGGTATAGTTTGATGTTATCTAATGTGATGCCTTCAATGTTTTTTCTTTTTGCTTAAGATTGCTCAGGCTATATGGGCTATTTTTTGTTTCTATGTGTATTTTAAAATAGTTTTTTTTTTCTCTAATTCTGTGAATGTCATTGGTAGTTTTTAAGAAATAGCATTGAATCTATAAATTATTTAGGGAGCATAGCCATTTCAATAATACTAATTCTTCCCATTCATGGGCATGGATTGTTTTCCATTGTGTATGAAATCTATAATTTCTTTGGAGCATTGTTTGAGCAAAGATTTTCCAGAGATTTTTTTACCTCCCTGGCTAGCTGCATTGCTAGGCATTTTATTATCTTTGTAGCTACTGTGAATTGGATTGTATTCTTGATTTAGCTCTCAACTTAGATTTTTTTTGTGTCTAGGAATGCTACTGACATATATATATATATATATATATATATATATATATATATATATATATA